>NW_006160028.1:1576373-1633312 GCF_000334495.1 Tupaia belangeri chinensis | reverse complement strand
ATACATGGATACATGTCTGAAAAGAGACGGTAAAAAGGCTACAAAGGGGCTCGTCTCACTAGGAATTTGGTTGTGATTTAGAGACTGATTGGATATTGGCGGAGGACGGTCAGGTAGCTGTGAGCTTTTCAGTTTAGTTTATTGAGTAGATGGAATTCTATTTACCTAAAACAATAAGTAGAATAAAATTGGACTTTTACACAGAAACGAATATGGGAAAAACAAGCAGAATTCAGAGACAAGGAGAGTTAACTTCACCCTAGTGTTAACACCAGAATTTGTTGACTTAAGGGGTGGGGAGGACTGGGCAGTATGGTGCAGCAGTAATAGAACTGAACTCACAAGGAAGAGGTCCCAGGTTCAGGTCTTGAGATCTCCCTGTGCCGTGCCCAGGCCCAGGATGTAGGCCAGCTGATACTGGAGCTGTTTTTGGGAATGAGAACCTCATCGGGAGTGCCTATGTCTCTGTGTCTGTCTCTCCTGGTCTCTCACAGAGGAAACAAATCAACTTTGAAAAAGAGAACATAAATGGAATCTGAGGACAAACACCTCTTCTCAAAACACACTGTGCTGTTGTTATAGGTGTTTTGCTTCATTTTTAGTTTCTGGGCCTTAGCAACTCTGAAGCCACGCAGGAGACAGAGAACTGGCTAGAGCTTTTAGAGGCAGGCTCATAGGATTTGGGCTAGGATAGACATGACTAGATGACAGGTCTTCCCTAAAACTTCCTGTTCCTTCTGTGGTGTACCTATTTTAGGGAATTTCTCTTCTCCTCCGAGGTCATATACTCCCAGCACTTCAGGAATTTGACTCTCCTCCTATAATCACATTCTCTCGCTGCACTGAAGGAATTACTTCCTATCAGGGTTGAATCATCCTATTTCGCAATCCTGGAATAATTTGAAAATGCTCTCATCTCAGGTCTGTTATTTTTGTCTTCTGTAAACAAGTCTAGTGTTTTTTTCCAGGTTCATCCCTTCAGTTATGTTATCGCTCTCATTAATTTTTAAAAGATCCTTTGTCCCTCTTTCATTAGTTGAAGCAATATAATGCTGTGGATGCACTCCTTAGTGAGGACAAGGAATTCTGGTTCTAATTTCACCACGGTTGGCAGTTCAGCTTTGGGTAAATGCTTTACCTCACTGGGCTTCTTACTCATGTGTGAAATACAGGAAAGAGCCCAGTTAAATGCTCGCTCCCTTAAAATCTTGACTCTTAGTTCGTCTCAGGTAACTTGGCAAGCTACTCATCTGTTCTCCCATAAAATCATGATTGTATATTTATGATCATATTTAGTGTGTTGTATTTAAATGATCTTGTTCATTTATTTATGGGATATCCATTTATTGAGCAAGTGCTGAATATATTCAGGTACTGGACTTGACAAGAAAGGCTAATTGTGGCCAATCCTTTGAGGGGTTACGTGTAATGGGAAATACACATGAACATTCTTCCATGAGTGTGATGAAAGTAGCACAAGGCAGAAGTGTAGAAAACTATGGGATGTAAGACAGAGGATCTCTCCTAATCAGAAAAGGGCTACACTAAAGGAGAACTTTACACACACATCTGAAGAATGAGAGTTACCTGCAAGAAGACAAGGAAGAATGTCCCACACAAAAGGAACAGTGCATTAGATGCCCGGAGATGGGAGAGAACAAGGAATAGGAAGTCTGTTCAGCGGAGGAAGAGAAAATAAAAGCAGAAGTACATGAAGGTGGGTGCCTGGCCAGATTTGTTACAGAACGTTTGAACTATTTTAAGGACTTGCAGTCTATCCTATGAACAGTAAAAACAGTCTGAAACATTTTAAACAGGGATGTGCCCTGGTTGTGTTTGCATTTTAACAATTTCAATCTGATTCATAATGAGAATGAAAATTAAGTAATAATTAAATTTTATTTCTTGTTACTATAAATACAACTGTGATTCTTTATATAAATTGGCTTAATTCTCACTGCAAAAAAAAAAAAAAAAAAGACCACAAACTATGTGGTTGAAAACAAAATAAATTAATTCTCTAACAGTTTAGAACATAGAAATCAGAAATAAAGGTGCAGAAAAGTGACCCCCTCTCTGAAGATGCTAGGGAGCACCCTTCCTTGTCTTCTCCTGTCTTTGGTGGTTGCCTACAGTCCTGAGTATTCCTGGCTATGTGCATTCATCACCCCAGGCTCTGCCCCATCTTCACGTCACCCTAATCTCTGCCTCCATTTTCACGTCACCCCAGGCTCTGCCCCATCTTCATGTCACCCCAGGCTCTGCCCCATCTTCATGTCACCCCAGGCTCTGCCCCATCTTCATGTCACTCTGGTCTCTGCCCCATCTTCACGTCACCCGGTCTCTGCCCCATCTTTACGTCACCCCGGTCTCTGCCTCCATCTTCACATCACCTCGGTCTCTGCCTCCATCTTCACGTCACCCTGGTCTCTGCCTCCATTTTCACGTCACCCCGGTCTCTGCCTCCATCTTCACAGACTCTGACTGTCTCTCCAGTCATCTTCCCTCTGCTTGTGTCTCTCTGTTTGAATTTCTTTTTTTGAAGATTTAGTCATGGGATAAGTGTCCACCTTAATCCAACAGAATCTCATCTAAACCTATTGTATTTGGAAAGACTCTTTTCCAAATATGGCCACATTCTGAGGTTCTTTGGGGGTCATGAGTTTTGAGGACACTAGTTAACTTAGTACAAAACCTAGGATGTTAATCTGATTTGAAAGGTGGGAAAACCAACAACTGTGAAGTTAAGAAATTTGTCCAACGTTGCGAAGCTAATGTGTGCCAAAGCTAACCTGGCAGGGAGACAGTGCAGAGACTATCTCAGAGCAGTCATGGGGGTGGAAGGAGGGATGGAAAATGGGGATGCTTCTGTTTTTCCTTTATTCATGATAGAGTGTATGTATGTGTACGTGACTATGTGTGCATGAGAGAGAGAGAGAGAGAGAGAGAGAGAGAAACACCCTCTGCAGCATCTAGACACACCACGATCCCCTTCCTCCAGATCCTCCAGCCCATGAGAGCCTGGGCACTTGCATACCCAGCATGTATCAGGCTGACCAGGGATGCAAGCAGTCGTTGCCACCGGGATCTGGCTTCTGTTGAGCAGAGCATTACTGCTGTGCCATGAGACCAACCCTCGATGACAATTTTTAGAGGTAGGATCAATAACATTTGTTAGTAACTTTGATATGAAGTGTGAGTAGGAGGAGTCAAGAGAAACTACCAGGTTTCTGACCTGACACCATGGTGGAAGTTCCACCATTTGCAGTAATAAAGAGCAATAGACAAAGGACAGGTTTGGAGAGAAAGGGGGACATTCTAAGATTGCCATTTTTGAGTTTGAGGTGCCCAAGCTGTATGACTTTACTGTGTTTGTTTGTTTTTCCACCAAAGGAATATAGTTTAGTTTCCCAACCCTTCCTTTGTATCAGTTTGATTCTGTGACTCTGGGCAGTCTTTGGGACTCTGAGATGGAAGGGCCAGGGTGCCTATTCTGAGTGCAGGTCTCAAGAGGACTATTTCCTCTTAGGTGCTTGCACTTTTGCCACCTCCCTGGGAAGGACTCACATGGGTTAGACTCAGGATGAAGAAGGAAAAATGAAGGATACATGGCCTGAAGCTGGTCCAGTTACGTTCCCCCAGCTGAGCCTGGCCTAGAGCAGAAAACTCTGCAAAACTGCAAGGGAGTCCAGCCTAGATCAGCCCGGATAAGCTCAGTCAACCCACAAACATGGAAGCTACAACTATGAAAGGTTGGTGTTAAAGCCATTGAATTTTGGGTTAGTTTGGCACATAAAAGTTGCTAACTGATTCACCAAACTTTGAAAGGGATGACCTAGTTGAACAAGCTATAGGACAATGAGGAATTGTTGGGAGATGAAGGGGGACATGAAGGTAGTCAGCTTTCACATTTCAGCACATCTCAGTATTTCCTGAAGGTTCTAAATAGAATCTACCAGTAGACATATTTGCAGATTTGGTTTAGATGGGAAAACGGTCTTCATCATGATTCATCTTATTTTCTAGATAAAGCTCTTCAAATGACCCAAGGTCTGGGACAAATTGATCAAGCTTTTCTACATGACAGCAGTGGCTGAGGTTAAGAATTGTAATTTAAGTCATACAAACTTTACTATATTGTGTGGGATTGCTAAATTATTTACCATCTTAAGAATATTAAAAACTATTTACTTGATGTTAAAGAAAGAAAAATATCAAAGTTTATTTTCTTTCTTTATTTATTTTGAGAGATTTTTGCTACAGGGTATGTGTGCTTACCCAAGAGACAGAAAGCGAGAAATTACCTCTTCCGGGAAGGATGGCCACGTTACAATCCTTTCTCCTCTCAGGAACTCAGACATACACATGCATGCGCCTGATCTGAGGTTTAAGTCACTGGGTACGGGACTCGAACTGTGGTCAACTACGTGGGAGTCCAGCAACATAACCATTATGCCATCTGCTAGTCCCCATGTCAAAGCATATTTAAAAGCAACTAAGATTATTCATTTTGATCTTTAAATGGTGCAAGAAATTAACATCAAAATCATGAAAACCATAGTATGTAAAGACAAAAGTTTTTTGGAGCAGGAATATTCAGAGTTTAATTGCAACTTGACACTTATTTTTTTTGAGAGATTTTTACTATAGGGCGCGTGTGCTCACCAAACAGACAGAGACATAGAAACAGAAAGCGAGAAATCACCCCCCAGGGGGCATGGTCACGCCGCAATCCCTTTTCCTCTCGGGATCTTGGGCATGCACACACACGTGCCCGGTTTGAGTTTTAAGCCACTGGGTCCAGGATGCGAACCGTGGTCGACAAGAGTCCAGCGACATAGCCATTACGCTAACTGCTGGTTCCTGCAACTTGACACTTTAACGACTAGTTGAGGCAGCCCTGAAAGTGCATTTCCCAGGTCTACAGGGAGCATCACTAATGGCTTCAGCTGCTACTTGGAAATCCACTGGGTGGAGCTTGTGCCTCTGATGGGCTGGGCTGGTCAGCGACTGGGAATAGCAGAGATACTACGCTGACCTCTTCCTTGGAGCCAGGATACTTTTTGGGGAGACACTGGCTCATGGGCTCCAGACAATTTTGCCCCAACTTCCTTAGATTGAAGGCAGTCCCTGAACTTCCTTAGCCTGAAGGCAGTCTGGGCTATTTTGAAGCCAGGCTTTGCACTCTGGTTTCTCTATGCTGGGCTGACTTGTATTGTGGTCCAGTTTCTCTCCCCGCCTTCTCCAGCTCCCTCCTCATTTTCTTCTACACAGGTGTTTCCTCTAATTAGAATGTCATATGTCTGATATAATTTTGAGGGCTGCTCCTTTTTAGGAGCTGCCATATTAACATACTTGCATGAGTCTCAGTTGCCTCATGTGTAAAACAGGACCCACTCTGTGGCTCTGTAGCAACTTTTAAATAAAGCAAAGAATTTAAAGCAAAATTACACAGTGATTGATATTTAATAAAGTTTGAATTAATGGAAACTTTTATAATTGTCATTATTAGTATTTATTACGTTTTTTACATTAAAATACATGTAACGCTTTAGCAGATCTTGGGCTGAGTGCTATTTGCTGCTAGGGAGAAATAGGGGTAAAATAAATGAACAGCAAAGCAACCAAGAATAAATTATGTAAATAATGAGTGTGAATGTAACAGTAAGAAAAATCAAAGAGACTTCAGGTCATTTTTATCTATTACTCATCTAAAGTGAAAGATAATATCGATCTAGGATTAAGTGTCCTGGCCTGGGGTGTACAGGGCCATTGGGGATTAAGTTCCCCTTTGACTGTGAAAAAAATTCAAGAGCGCTTAGTTTAAGGTGGGCCATATTCTCTCAAATATAAATCAGAATTTCAGGGAGAGCTCTAGCAAAAGCAGCCAAATGTTTTTCCTGGCTTAAATTATTCCAGTAATTGAATATATTCTATATTTTGCTTAAGTTGAAAACACAGGGTGGGGACAACTTGTGGTGGTGGGGTTAAAGTGGCTGCATCTCACCAGGGTGGACAGTGCAGTTGGAATTCTGGGACGGGAAGTTTAAAAAAGTATGCCGGGTGCTTGTGTGTACATGCTCAAAACCCCAAGGAGCAATGGAGGAGAAGGGACTGTGGTGCGACTCTTCTCCCCAGGAGGTGCTGTCTCATTTCCCTTCTACCTCTTTCTCTCTATCTCTCCCTGGTGAGTGCACATGCTCTCTAGCAAAAGTACAAAACAAAACAATAAAACAAAACAAAAAAATCCATGCAGGTAATTAATGGTCTTAATTTGATAGTGATTATTATTTTGAGATGATGCTTTATTCAACTTTATTTGTCTGAAATTAAAATAGAAGGGCATCTGAAAGAGTAAGCTATGCAAGGGATAACAGTATGCCAATAAAAGTGAGACAAAGTTCAGGATTTTTCTTTCTAAGTTATACATTATTTTAAAATGTAAAGAATAAGGAAGGGAACCAGGAGTTAGGGTAATGGCTATGCCGTTGAACTCCTATTTAACTGACTGCGGTTCAAGTCCCGGACCCGGTGGCTTAAACTCACGTCGGGCGCGTATGCGTGCATGTCCAAGATCCTGAGAAGAGAATGGAGAAGGGACTGCAATGTGGCCATCCCCCCGGGTGGTGATTTCTCACTTTCTATCTCTCTGTCTCTCTCTGTCTTTCTGGTGAGCGCATGTGCCCTATAGCAAAAACCTCTCCCCCCCCCAAAAAAAAATAAATAAATAAAAATAAAGAATAAGGAAGATTCACCAAGGGAATTTAGTTTTTCTTTTCCTGGATATTGTGCCTACATGTAAATTCTGAAAAAATATGTATTGTGTATAATCATACTGGCATAGTTCAGGAAAAGATATGTGAGTGGAATCATCTTATTTCAATCTGCCCTAAAGTAGGAGGATGAAGAAGCTCAAGGTTGTTTCCACCTTTAGGAATATTTATGACACCGTTTCGGATTGTTTAAGCTAAAAGTAAATTCCACTTTGTGTAGCACAGTGCTGTTTGAATTTCTTATGCCAGACAGAGCTAATTAGGTTAACTTCTAGTCATGTAATTAGAAATCAGATTAGCTATGGTTGAGAAAAGTTGTACAGAACACTGTTGTGTTTGAATGTGACAGCTTTCTTTTTCTCAGTGGCTCAGGATTGTAAGCCAAAGCTGAAATATCAGCACATCAAAAGGACCTTGAAGTATTGCTATTGATTTCAAAATGGTTTAGGGCCTTCAGTGAGAGTCTGAATTCATCAGGGCTTTAGTTTTTCTTTGGAAAAAAAAAATGAAAAGCAGTCTTTTTTATATCAGTTGCCTTTAAACAATGGGTAGATCCTCTGGGTTTTACGCCATCATTATTCTAGTGCGAAGCCGCATTTTGCCTTCCTTTCTTCTGTCTTTCAGAAATGGGTGTCGAACAGACTTGAATATGGTCTGAGCTCAATATTTAGAAACTGTGTGGCCTTAGGAAGGCTGTTGATCACAACTTAATCTCAGTTTATTCTTCAGCCCTAATAGAGTATTAACCCATAATAAACGTTCAATAATATTTGTTGAATAAATGGTTTTGTAAAATGGGATCAATATATACCTACCCCAAAGAGTTGTTATGAGTATTAATATGGTGTCACAGAGATTGTCCGCCCAGTTGGCATTCTGGGTGCTGCTGATTGCTAGAGGATTCACCGGTTTACCTAGAGGACTCTACCACCTTCATCCAAAATGCACTCTGAGCTACTGTGCAATCTATTCCAATAACTTTTTAATTGACCTCCCAACTTCTCTTCTCTCCAACCTATTTTCTACATGACTACAAATGTTATTGTTTCTAAAATAAAAATGACATCCTGATAATTTAGTGACTCCAAGCTTCAAATAGATTTCCATTTTTTATGGCTATGACCACCAAAGCTTTTGGCTACCCAATCTTAACAGTAAAAATATATAAAATAAAAGAAAGGATGCTCCCAGAAATACATACACTTAACTTCTTAATTCCATCCATAGGCCAAAAAGTTGTTATAGTACTTATATTATAAATACCTAAAAGTAAATCTTAAAAGAAGTTATGGTCAAGATGAAGTGGACAATGCATGAAAAAGTTTTATTAGTCATGTGACTCTTGTTTTTGTTTTTCTGAGAGTTGAGAAAAGTTGTACAGAACACTGTTGTGTTTGAATGTGACAGCTTTCTTTTTCTCAGTGGCTCAGGATTGTAAGCCAAAGCTGAAATATCAGCACATCAAAAGGACCTTGAAGTATTGCTATTGATTTCAAAATGGTTTAGGGCCTTCAGTGAGAGTCTGAATTCATCAGGGCTTTAGTTTTTCTTTGGAAAAAAAAAATGAAAAGCAGTCTTTTTTATATCAGTTGCCTTTAAACAATGGGTAGATCCTCTGGGTTTTACGCCATCATTATTCTAGTGCGAAGCCGCATTTTGCCTTCCTTTCTTCTGTCTTTCAGAAATGGGTGTCGAACAGACTTGAATATGGTCTGAGCTCAATATTTAGAAACTGTGTGGCCTTAGGAAGGCTGTTGATCACAACTTAATCTCAGTTTATTCTTCAGCCCTAATAGAGTATTAACCCATAATAAACGTTCAATAATATTTGTTGAATAAATGGTTTTGTAAAATGGGATCAATATATACCTACCCCAAAGAGTTGTTATGAGTATTAATATGGTGTCACAGAGATTGTCCGCCCAGTTGGCATTCTGGGTGCTGCTGATTGCTAGAGGATTCACCGGTTTACCTAGAGGACTCTACCACCTTCATCCAAAATGCACTCTGAGCTACTGTGCAATCTATTCCAATAACTTTTTAATTGACCTCCCAACTTCTCTTCTCTCCAACCTATTTTCTACATGACTACAAATGTTATTGTTTCTAAAATAAAAATGACATCCTGATAATTTAGTGACTCCAAGCTTCAAATAGATTTCCATTTTTTATGGCTATGACCACCAAAGCTTTTGGCTACCCAATCTTAACAGTAAAAATATATAAAATAAAAGAAAGGATGCTCCCAGAAATACATACACTTAACTTCTTAATTCCATCCATAGGCCAAAAAGTTGTTATAGTACTTATATTATAAATACCTAAAAGTAAATCTTAAAAGAAGTTATGGTCAAGATGAAGTGGACAATGCATGAAAAAGTTTTATTAGTCATGTGACTCTTGTTTTTGTTTTTCTGAGAGAGATTTTTGCTATAGGGCACGAGTGCTCACCGGAGAGACAGAGAAAGAACAGAGACAGAAAGCAACAAATCACCCCCTAGTCACAATGGTGATGACACAATCTCTTCTCCATTTTCTTCTGAGAATTTTGGGCACACAAGCACATGTGCCCAGTGTGTTTCAAGCTGCTGGGTCTGGGACTTGAACCATGGTCAGTCATGTGGAAGTCCAGCACCTTAACCACTGTACCACCTGGCCCCATGTGACTATTTTTTTTTTTTTGGAGAGGCTTTTGCTCTAGGGCGCATGTGCTTGCCAGACACAAGAGAGAGAGACAGAGAGATAGAAAGCGAGAAATCACCCCCCAGAGGGAATGGCCATGCGCAATCCCTTCTCCTCCATTCTCCTCTCGGGATCTTGGGCACGCATGCACACGCACTGGGAGTGAGTTTAAGCCACCGGGTCCGGGACGCGAACCGCGGTCGACTATGTGGGAGTTCAGCAACATAGCCATTACGCTAACTGCTGGTCCCCCATGTGACTATTTTAATTGTCAAGGTACCATATACAATTAGAATCATGTTCAATGTAACAACTGCGATACTGAATAGTCTTTTTAAGTTCTCTTCCTCTCTCTATCATCTATCTATGGTTGACTTTTCCAGACTTACTCGTGTCATCATTTTTCTTATTTTTTATTTTTTTTTTTTGGAGAGATTTTCACTGTAGGGCGCGTGCGCTCGCCAGACAGACAGAGAGAGACATAGAGACAGAAAGCGAGAAATCACCCCCCAGGGGGGATGGTCACGCCGCAATCCCTTCTCCTCCATTCTCCTCTCGGGATCTTGGGCACGCACGCACATGCGCCCGGCGTGAGATTTAAGCCACCGGGTCCGGGACACGAACCGCGGTCGACTACGTGGGAGTCCAGCGACATAGCCATTACACTAACTGCTGGTTCCCTCGTGTCATCATTTTTATGCATAAAGTTGTTGACAAAGAGCTGGTTCTCCTAGGGAAATGACAGTCTGTTTCTTCTCATGAAGTTCACCTGCTGGTAACCATATTTCTCTTATCTTTACCGCACGGTTTCTATAGTAGTTTCCTGTAGCTATTTTAACAAGCTGTTGTCAGCCTTTCTTATACACAGTTAGAATTTTCTCCAAGTCTCCAGGTGCCTGACTCCCAGATAAGGCTGGCTGACTATAAAGGACTTCACAATCCATGGTGGGGATGGTAATCCTAGAATCAATCCCCTATGAATGCTAAGGAATAACTGTACCACTAATTTGGTAGCTTGAAAGAACAGCAATATAATTCTTCAGGCCCAGAGTCCAAACTCACTGTCAGTAGGCTGAAAGGAAGGTGTAGGCAGGGCCGCACTCCTGCTGCAGCATCTAGGGGGAATTCTTTCTTTGTCTCTTTTAGGGTCTGGTGGCTGCCACCTTCCATGACACGTAACTACATCACTCCAGTCTCTGAGTCCGAGTTCACACTGCCTTCTTGTCTGTCTGTATCAAGTTCCCTCTGCCTTCCTTTGTAAAGACACAGGTGACTCATTTAAGGCCCACCTAATCGTCCAGGATTCTCTATCTCAAGATTCTTTTTTTTTTTTTTTTTTTTTTTTTTTTTGAGGGTTTTTTTTTCACCAGGCAGAGAGAGACAGAGAGACAGAAAGCGAGAAATCACCCCCCCCAGGGGGGATGGCCATGCAGCAATCCCTTCTCCCCCATTCTCCTCTTGGGATCTTGGGCACGCACACACACATGCCCAGCGTGAGTTTAAGCTACCAGGTACAGGACTTGAACCGCAGTCGCCTACATGGGAGTCTAGCGACATAACCATTACGCTAACTGCTGGTCCCCCTCAAAATTCTTAATCATAGAAAAGTCCTGGGGGTTTTTTTTGGTCGTATAAAGTGGCATTCACTGGCTTCAGAGATGAATGTAGACACGCTTTTTGGGGGGTGGGGGAGCCATTCAGCATACCGCAGTTTGTTTGCTGGACTGATTAATGAAGTTATGGTATGTAGAATTCTGAAATTACTCCGTCTCTCAATTTCTGGTGTGCATACCTTGTATACAAAGCTCCTCGTGGTGCAGATAGAGCTTTCATATGATGGATTTCAACTTGCAATCTTATGCTATATGGGGAAAAAAGGATTTTGAAAGCCTAATTAAAGACCCGAGTCAGTGGACTCTCAGTGAATCAAAAGGAAGAGTATCTGGGCGCTTACCTCAATACGCAGGAACGCTTAAAAGGGAGAGATTTGAAGCATGACAGAGATTTTTCTCTTACCTCCTGAAGATCTCTTTTTTCCCCCAGATATTGTGTGTGCTTGCTGGAGACAGACAGAAAGCGAGAAATCACCCTCTCCCCCCACCTCAGGGGAGATGCCCACTCCTCAACCCCTTCTCCTCCATTCTCCTCTCTTGATTTGGTGCACGCATGCACACGTGGCTGGCGTGACTTTTAAGCCACCAGGTCTGGGACTTGAACTGTGGTCAACCTCATGGGAATCCAGTAACGTAACCATTATGCCATCTGCTGGGCCCACTGTCCTGAAGATGATTTAAAATACAATGAGTTCTGGAGCTGAAAGAAATCTAATTCTGCTGCCAACTTGAATGGCTTCAGAGGAGCACAGCTCCGCTACTTTCAGCTGGGAGGGAAGTCCCAGATACCCGAGGACTCGGCTAATCCACACGTGGACACCGGGCCCTTAGAGACAAACAAAAGTGGGGATTGTTTCAAACCCGCTTAGTTTGTGATACCTTTTAGTCAGCAATAGAAACCAGTAATAGAACAGCAATACAAAACCACTTAGTTTTCTTTTTTTCTTTTTGCTCTAGGGTACGTGCGCTCCTCAGAGAGAGAGAGAGTAAAAGTGAGA
The DNA here is from genome assembly GCF_000334495.1 of Tupaia belangeri chinensis. NCBI lineage: Eukaryota > Metazoa > Chordata > Mammalia > Scandentia > Tupaiidae > Tupaia > Tupaia belangeri. Next base: position 1,621,246 of record NW_006160028.1, on the reverse strand, counting down.
AATCCCCTCCCTGGGGGATGGCCAAGCCACAATCCCTTCTCCTCTGTTTTCCACCTGGGATTTTGGGCACGCATGTACAGGCACCTGGCATGATTTTCCAGCCACCAGGTCCAGGATTAAACTGCAGAGTCAGTTATGCAGGGAATCCAGTGCCTTATGCACAAGCCACCCGCTGGCCCCAAAGACACTTAGATTTTGGTGAGAATTAATATAGCCAAACCTCGACAGCATTATCCACAGCTATGAGGACGTGTCACTGCAGTATGTGGCTCTTCTCTGATGGTGAGGAAACGGAAGAGCCGCCCTTAACCCCTTAGCCTGGTGGGCTTCACGACGTACCCATCTCGGGTAAGGACTTGCCACATACTTGACATACAACCAGCGGGCCTAAAGCCAGAGTATCCAGCTGGTCCAACAGCACGTAAAATTATTTCCATGACTCTTAAACACCTTCACAACCTCATTTCAATGTTGTTGTTTTGTTTGTTTGTTTGTTTTAATTATTGCCATCCCTTGATCCACCTCCCGTCCTTGTGACATTTATTAAAGCAGTGTTGGAACACTCACTAATCTCCAAATGCACTATTCTGGTTTATACTTTTTTTAAAAAAAAAAAGAAATCTATTCTAGTAGCTTCACTGAGAACGTCCTTGTTTCCCTTCTCCTGGTAAACTCCCTTACATTATTCAAGACCCAGTAAAACAATGACCTCTGTGGACCAGCCGGTGGCATGGAGGTGAGAGCCACTGGATCCCACTTGGCCGACTTCACAGTTTGAGTCCCAGTCTGGCAGCTTGAAAATCGTGACCGGCGTGTGTGCAGGAGTGCCCAAAATCCTGACAGGAGAATGGAGAAGGGACTATGCTATGGTCATCCCCCTAGGGGGTGTTTTCTCTCTCTCTTTCTCTCTCTCCCTGGTGAGAACACACACTCTATAGGAAAACTAAATATACTATTGCTACTACTACTACTACTAATAAAAGACCTTTTTTTTTTTTTTGAGAGGATTTTGCTAGAAAGACAGAGACAGAAAGACAGAAAGCAAGAAATCACTGCCCAGGGGGGGATGGCTATGCCACAATCCCTTTTCCTCCATTCTCCTCTTGGGATCTTGGGCACGCATGTACACAAACCTGGCGTAAATTTAAGCCACCGGGTCCGGGACTTGAACCATGGTCGACTACATGGGAGTTTAGCGACATAGCCATTATGCCAATTGCTGGTCCCAATAAAAGACCTCTTCAGGAATTCTCCTCAGACACCATTTTCTATACAGCTAAAATGTATTGTCACCTCTTTGTCTTGCAGCTCTTTGTATATAGCTATGGTACAGCATTCATATCACAGAGCTGCAGTTAGATTTTGTTACATTTATTGCTAAGTTGTGATTATCTTGGAGCTAAGAAACTATATTATATCTATATCTCCTTTCTCCATTGGGATTGGCATCTGTCAATTAGGATAGTATCTACCCTTCTGATAATAAAACACTGTCTTTAGGAGACCGTTCTTTCTCCATGTGTTCTGTATTTTGCATTTCTTCATTTTGCCCTTTTCTCCATGTGTTTTGTATTATTGCTGTCTTCTTTCTGCCTTGATAGAAAGACAGGTAGCCTAATTATCATATCCTGGTGCCTGGACCACAGGCTGGGATAATATATGATCTGAATTAGTCAATAAGACTCTTTTCTACTTTTGTCTTTTTCTCTTTTTAGAGTTTTCCCATAGGCTGTGTGTACTTGCAGGAGAAAGAGGCAGAGTGAGAAATCACCCCCCCCCCCAGGGATGGCCATGCCTCAATCTCTTCTCTTCTATTCTCCTCCCAGGATTTTGGACACATATACACTCAGACTGGCATGATTTTTAAGCCACTGGGTCCAGGACTTGAATCAAGGTCTCCCGTGTGAAAGTCCAGAACTTTAACCACCACGCCACCTGCTGATCCCAGACTCTTTTCTACTTTTAAACATGGTACCATTGGAAAGATTTTTTCTTTCTTTGGTTGTGAGATTGTGGAGAATATAAGCTTAGGGCTGCTTGAAACCATAGTTCAGGGCTTGTGGATTTTCTACCATTAAAGAATGAGACCAATGGATAGGAAGGAGCATAGAGAAAATATGGAAAATCTTAAAGGTTTAAAACTGAAATTGGATGTCCCTGAGCCTAGCTCTGTCTGTGGGCTTTCTGATAGCCTTAGCTTTCCAGGTAAGCTCGTAGAATCTTCTCTGTTGCTCAGGATAACTGGCCTCGTAGGCACCGAAGAGCTCTGCTCATCGCACTGAATACCTGCGGAGGGCTCTGGCTCACAGAAGGTGTCACAGAAATTGTTCAATAAATCAACATTACTTAAAAGGCCTTTTTTGTGGCCACCGTATGTATTTATCTGAAGAAAAGAAACAAAAAGATTCTCAAATGCATATAAAATATTATGAAGTTATTTTTAGAGATCCTTTGTGTTAGACTGACTCTTACAACAAGTCTTCCCAATAATCTAGTCTCGCTTTCTTACACCATCATTATATACTTTTAGAGGTAATTAAATGTCTATGGTAAATAAGGTGTGTTTGGTCATGACTAGACTAAGAATAATGTGCCTTTTTAGCAGCAGACACCTCTCACTTTGTCGTTTTTATATTTTAATTTCTATAAAATTATTGATTTCAGTGATCTTTCTTTACTCCACTTTAGCCAAACACTTAACAATTACTGACTTGTTACAGATCCCCACGTCCTCCTTGCTTCTCTTTCAGCTTTTGATTTGGGAACACAAGGCCACGGCTCTGTTTCTATTTTGAAAGCTCTCTAATAACAACTACTAGAGAAATAATTTGGTAGAAAGATAATTACACTTTTTCTTTATGATGGTTTAAGCCCTTTAAAAGAAAACATCAGATCTCAGAATACTTAAAAATAAAGTGTAATTTTAGGATTTACATCATGTTGTACACATGTTCACGTGTATTAACAGTCCAGCTGGGGCCAGCTGGTGGTGTGGTGGATAAGGGGCTAGACCCCACATGACCAACTGCAGTTCAATTCCCAGACCTGGCAGCTTGCAAAACATGCTAGGCCTATGTGTGCACCTGCCAAAAATATTTTAAAAAGAGGGAGAAATGGAGGAGAAGGCATTGTGATGTGACCATACCCCATTGGGGACACTTTCTTACTTTCTGTTTCACTCTCGCTCTCTTTCTTTGTCTGCCTCTCTCCACCAAACACATGTGCCCTCTGGAAAATTTAAAAATTAAAACAACAAACAAAAAAAGCCCAGAAGTAGGTGCATAGTCAATGCCATAACCCCCATATAAAAGGAAAATAACAGTATAAGTCATTATTGCTAACTTAGGTGCAGAAAAAAATGAAGCAATATTCAAGACCGTAAGTAGATTTATCATTTGCATATGTGTGTGTGTGTGTGTGTGTGTGTGTATGGGTGATTTTAAACTCTTCTATTTGAGAGATATCTGAAGTATCTCTTTTTAGCTTTTAGCATTTTTCACATAAAGAAATTCAGAGTTACTAAAAACTGAACTGAGTCAAAAAGAAGTCAAGGGGAAAACAAATATGACTTTTGAAGAATTAAAACTATCATTGTGGTGGGCCAAACATAAGCCATCTTTTTCTCCTCAAATTCTTCCACTGAACAAGGGTAAACACTATCTTAATAATTATATCAATAAATTATTTTATAACAGAACTTTAGGAGAGTAACAAACAATTAGCTTGAAAATGTCTTTCTTTATTTTCAGACTGTCTAGATTTAATTCCTGATAAGGTACTACTGGAGTAAACATGATCTTAAAAGCTATAATAATCTCCAAATGTAGATTTTTCTAGTTTGCAGCAAGATGTTTGTATTCATGGAGCCTAGCTGCTTCATGTCTGGACAGATGTGAGGATTCCCAGCCCAAGGTGCCTGTGCATGTCAGGCACAGATAACACTGTGGTCCACTACCTCTCTGTGGTAAACCAGACATGTTTATCCAAAATAATCAGATGGCCATGCCTCAGTCTCATTTCAATCAACCTTAGTTCTACGAAAACATTCAAAATAATTCAGCTAGTAAGAATGCTACCACTGTAAAGCAGAAGGGGTAGGATATTCAATAAATGGTACTGAGTTAGCTCCTGGATTTTGAGTAAAGTTACATCTTTCCCTTATACTTAAAGTCTCGATAAAATAAATATCCCATGTTATAAAAGGAAACAAGAATTATTATTGCAACTACGAATTATTTACATAAGTTTGAAGTTTAATCATTCTAGTTATCACATTTATCATTTTGGTTAATATATTTTATCACTCAATTATTAAACATGCTAAGTAATTTTGGATTTGAGTTGAGAAGTTATCCTGTGCATGTGAATATATGAAAATATTAGCATAGTTGGTATAAGATTCTGTATGCTACATTATATACACTTTTACATTGTGTACCCTCAAAAGATAAAAATTTATCTTTGCATTTTAGAAATGCCTAGAGATTCTTATGATTATGCAAAGTCCTTGTCAATATATTCACTTGAAAGACATTTCAATTAGTCATAATCCTCTTTCTTCCTTCCTTTTTCCTTCCTTCTTTTCTTTTTTATACTCTAAAAGTAGTTGTCTCCATTTTTACAGAGAATGTTCATATAGAGTGAATATTCTTCCACAAATGTATTCTGATATCAAATTTTGGCAGAATTCTGGAGACACACGTCTAAGACATGAAATTTCTCCAAGAGCATGCAGAACTGGGATTAGAACTAAAATAACTGGGGACCAGTAGTTGGTGAAATGGCTATGTTGCTAAACTCCCATGTAGTTGACTGCGGTTCAAGTCCCGGACCCGGTGGCTTCAACTCAGGCCAGGTGCGTGTGTGTGTGTGCCCAAGATCCCGAGAGGAGAATGGAGGAGAAGGGATTGCGACGTGGCCATCCTCCCAGGGGTGATTTCTGACTTTCCGTCTCTCTGTTTCACTGTCTTTCTGGCGAGTGGACAAGCCCTATAGCCAAAACTCCGCCCCTCGCCGAAAAAAAAGAAGAACTTAAATAACTGACTACTTAATCATTAAGTCATACTCTTTTTTAGGGTAAAAGTTGAAATTTTGCTCTGAAAAAAAAAAAAAACATAAATAAATAAAAGTTCCTCACTTCCTCTGTTGCTACAGTCAACATTTTGATTACTCTTTAACTTTGCCTTGACTAAAATGATGATCCCCTTTTCATTGCCTTTCTAATTTTTTTTCTTTTCTCTTTTCAGTCTCTCTTCCACACTTCCCTTCTTTTCAAGAGATTGTTCGAGGGACCAGTAGTGAGCATAATGGCTATGTCGCTGGACTCCCATGTAGTTGACCATGGTGGCTTAAACTCACACCTGGTGCGTGTGCTTGCATGCCCAAGATTCCGAGAAGAGAACGGAGGAGAGGGGTTTGCAGTGTGACCTTACCACCTGGGGGGTGATTTCTCACTTTCTCTCTCTCTCTCTCTCTCTCTCTCTCTCTCTCTCTCTGTCTTTCTGGTGAAAAAAAAAAAAAAAACCTCCAAAAAAGAAAAAAAAAAAAGAGAGATTATTCAAAACTCTAAGCATGATTTTAAAGAGAATCTTATGTACCAAAGACTGAAGTTCAATTCATTAGTACCATTCCCAAAAGTCCTTCAAAACTTTATCAAAATTATCTTTCCAACTTCTCCATCATACCCTGCACTTTGGTATGTTGATACATCTTTGTCTTTCACATGTTAGTGCTTTTCTCATGGTTTTATGTCAGCGTAGATTGAAGATCTATGTTCTTGCTATTCATAAATCCCTCCCTTCCTTTAAACTCAAACTTATGTGTCACACTAAAACCATTTATGCAGCTCCTTGTCAGTGACACTTCCTCCTCCATAATCCCTCAGCACTTTAGACCAGCCCCGTGACCTTCCTTACACACTGATTCATATTAGCATTAATTAGTCTCTTGGTCACAATCCATAAATTCCTTCAGGGGAGTGATTATTTATTTTACTTTTATGTTTGCACTTTCCCTGGATCATCAGAACCAGTGCAGAGGCCTATAAGTAGTAGGATTTCAATACATATTTATAGACTAAGATCTTCAACATGAGACTTGGAAATATTAAGGCTTAAGAGGTGTTACACAATAGTAGGGATCTTGAAGTCTGTTCTGTCTTCTTTCCTTTTTGTATTTCTTTCACAAATGAGAATGACTCTCTTTTGCTATGTAAGTTGGGATAAATTTTTTTCTTTTGTCTGGAATTTCTGTTTTGTTAAATTCAGAGTGTGACTATGAATTTTACATCACAGTAAGGACCACCGAGAGATGTTAGAAAGATAAACCAAAAATAAAAGCATACTGTCTCTCACAATGTAAGATTATCAAGCCACAACTGTATCTACTTCCCCAATTCAGCACCTTTCCAAGTAAAAATGCCACATAGGGCCAAATATTTCAAGGAGAATAAAAATCTGACTAAAGTCTTCTGAGTGCAAATAAGTAAATCAATTGGATAGAGACATAGTTTATAAATTCCCTACCATACACAAAGATAGACCGGAATGTAAACTCATCTCTGAGGACAGCAAGAAATGTAAGATCACTGCAAATTGTATGGGGTTTAGAGCTGAGACCCTACTATTTATTCCCTGGGTGTCATAATTAGTCTCTCCAGTGAACTTTTCCTGGAAAATTCAACCAGAAGTTTATTGCTGAAGACTTCAGCAAGTGAAGATTTATTAGAAAACAGATGATCACCTGAAAAATTGTATTGACCTACCTAAATTGAAATTCAATAGACGTAGCATTTTCATTAAACTCAATTCTACTGTGTATTATGTTTCTTTCTTCCAGTTATCACCCTTGAAAGACTTCAGTGGTTATCAAAATTTATAGTCCAATTCAATGAGTAATTTTATCTAACTAGAAGATCTATGGTTGTCCCTTTAAAAAAATCATAATTTAGGACATTATTTAAACCTAAAGTATTATTATTTTTAAAGGTTACAGTTTTTCAGATTGCAGATGGTTTCATTCTGAGTTCTCTGATACTCTGTTCTGATGTATGCATTTACTCAATTAATAAACTGTTGTGGAAGAGAAGTCTTTTGAAACTGTTCTTGTAGTCTATTAAAGAGAATTTGCCATCAAGCTATCAGTTTTCTGTTAATAACTAAATGCTTGGGAAGTGCTACGATTTGGTCATTGAGGTGTTCTAAGTACCTCCCATGATCTTGTTTGCACTCCAGTTTGCCTGATTGCTCACAAAAACTTTGCTCCATTCAGATTATCATCAGTTTTGCTCCTGAACACATAGCATGAACATTCAAATTAAAGTCAGACTTCACATACCTTGCCTGAAGAACTTCCATATGTGACTCTCCTGAAAACAATTCAGGATTGTTACCCCAAGTTCCTTCCAAATACTCTTGAGATCTAGGTCTATGTAGGTGCTTAGTAAACACTCGTTGATTAAATGAGTGAAATACAGTACGTGAACTTCTATTGCAACCCTAAAGTTATTTCCAAATAGTAGATGGGCATGGCCTTCCATTCTTCTTTGGATGAAATGATTATTCTAAATTGTGACAAGCTGCATGGCCAATCAACTATCATTAAGAAAAAAAAAAAGCTTTTAAATGTTAGCATTAGTGGGGGTCAGTAGGTGGAGTGGTGGTTAAGTCACTGGACTCCCACATGGCTGACTGTGGTTCCAGTCTCAGAACTGTTGGCTTGCTTTCTCACTTCCCTGCGTGCTTTGTCTCTCTCTCTTTCTTGCATAAGCTCACATACCATGTAGTAAATTTAAAAATAGTAATAATGATAGATAAAATTAAATAAATAATTCTTTTTAAAATGTTAACACTAGTACAAAGAACAAAGAATATACATTGTTAAATAGCGTGTTTCTCACAATTTAATAATGGAACCAGACAGACACTATTTACGATGGAATTTGATCTTGAGCTGGTTCAAGATATCACGGGGAAACTGAGGAAGAAGCAGGCTCACTCTGGGAAACGTTGCACAGAGTATGTGCAAGATTTGAACCGAGTCCTAGAAGATGAATTAAGAGTTCCCAAAGCAAAGAAAATGGTTAGGGCATTTCAGATAAGAGGGAAGGGATATAAAGATGCAAACAAATGAAGGAGAAAGGAATGTTTAAGGAAATTTGGTGCAGTGGCAACTGTGGCTAGACAGCAGAGGCAGGACTTGATGTGAAGGAATGTGAATGCCTGTGTTTTGGCAGTGCAAAGTATTTGAATGCCCCTCCTCGACTACAAGCAGTGCTCTGGCAAGGGATGGGATTCTTAACTGGGCTGGGTTGGACTATGTTGGATTGGGCTGGTCTGAGACTGAGGCTCCCAACTGTGGAGCAAAGAAGAAACTTACTACAACATTTAGGAAAAAGTGGACAAGAAACAAAGAAACCTCGCAAATCAGGTACAGTTGTCCAAAGATGTAGAACAGCAACTCCAAAGTCTAGTCCAAGGCAAAGGACATGCAAAATTTTCTAAAACAGGGTAAGCTATTTTCAGAGAGGACAACAGGGGCACTCCCTAAGGTTCTAATACTCAACTCCCATACTTCTGTGATAGATAGGGGATTTCTAGCACCACACATTGGTAGGGAAAAAAATGGTAAGGCAATTAAGAAGGATTATGTGACCTGAGTTCCATGACAAAGTTTAGATTTCAGAAAGATTTATCTGCTATTGGTGTATCATGTGAGGGGCTTGAGGCATAATGACTGTCTTAGGAAGCCTTCTCGGTTATTAATAGGAGAGATATTGAGAAACTGAGCTGGTGTGACAGAGCGAAGTAAGATAGGAATAAAGTGTAGCTAGAGCTTTCAGTCCTTGTGTGTATAATGTAAGTATTGACTTGGTTGGATTCCAATCTACCATCATGCTGCTCTTTTACTTTTCATTCTCTTATTGCCTTGATCTCCTTTTCTGCCTTTGTTCAAATTAACTTTTTTTCTTCTATAAGTTCTACTTAATTTTCTCTGTTGCCATTGTGACTTTTGCTCCTTGCTTTGGTTTGTTTTTATGTGTCTAGTTGGTGATTAAAATATGTATACTTAAATGATCATAGCCTGCTTTGAAATAATATAGCACTTTCTTTAGAAAGAGCTTCACAATTGGACATGTATTTAACTCTCCTGTTTCTGCTTTTTTATAGTAAAGTGTGATAAATTCCAAAATACATTGTTACTATTCTTCTGTTAAACCAGCAAATTATTTGTAAAGAAATTAAGAAATTATGTTTAGTAGAGATTGCTAGGAATTAAATCCTTCAATTTTTGTTTAGAAGGAATTTTTTTTTCTGGTATGTAGCAAAGAAACTTATAATCATAAAGATGTTGCGCACTTTAATGAGATTTGATTTCGCTCTTTCATTTATCACCTAGTTAGTCACTTAGTAGGCACTGAGAGCTCATAGTCTTTGAAATACTTATAATATACCTATTATCCTCTTTTTATTATTACTTTTTGCCAAAAAGTGCATGCTCTTTCTGGAGAGACACAGATGGGGCAGGGGGTGGGGGTGAGAAAACATCTCCCATGGCTTATGTTCATTCCACAATCTCTTTTCTATTTCTTCCTCCTTTTGGGATTTTGGTTACCCACACACACATGCCTAATGTATTTTTCAAACCACTGGGTCTAACATCAAACTGTGCAGTCGGTCATGTGGGATCCAGCTCCCTTAACCACCACACAATGTGCTAGCTCTCTGTGAGCCGTTACTTTAAGTTTGTTATAGGGTATGTACACTCGCCAGGGAGAGACAGAAAGAGAGAGAGAGAGAAAGCACCTCCCAGGCAAGATGTCCACACCACAATCCCCTCCCTTTGACTCTTCGTCAGAGATTATTTTGAGTATGTGTGCGTGCAACTTTTTTTCAGGCTACCAGGTAAGGAATCAAATGACACAATTGGCTATTTGCAATCCAGCTGCTCTAACCACCATGCAACCTGGCTGGCCATCTCTGAGCTTTTTAATGGCTGTTGTCACTGTCTTTCACGAGAGTTCTAGTATTTCTGCATCACCTAGAATGAGCCATTCTCTTTTCTCCAGCTTCTGAAAGCCAGCATTACCTTTGCTCATACTGTCTTCCAAGGTCTCTGCTCAAGTACCAAATCTTGTATCACAGAAAAGACCCCATAGTAATCAACTCTCCCTTCCGCAGCTTTGCATTTTGCCCACTGCTTTTTCTTTAACACCCTTAGTGCTCTTAGGGTCCTGTCCTAAACCTACTCTCCTCGCTCCTCTGAGTGTGTTTGTCTAGGTTCTGCAATTTGTTCACCATAGTACTCCATTCTGTCCCAGCAGGCCCAGTTCTCCCAGCTCGGTTATATTGTGATTGAACCCTGCCTACGGATCTAGAGGAGAAGAGTGGGCATATTGAAGGCTGGAGGAAGTGCGGGTTCCCTTGCAAGGGAAGGACCTCCACATAGTTCTAAAGAAGAGCGAAGCTCCAGTCTTGAACTTGGAAGAGTGGGCACTCTTACAACCTAGAGAATTCAGATCTAGACGTCAAGGTCTCAAGGACATTGACCCAGATGCTCTCATCCAAGTCTAAGGATCCTACTTCTTCCCACTCAGGCTCAGACGTTGGCATAGAAAGCATGCCAGACAAAAAATCAACACTTTCTACAGTCCCCAAGCCCTGCACCTGCTTTTATTTTCCCTCTAGCTATAATATATGGGAGTCTTTTTGTATGCTGCTTCTGATATTTACCCTAACTTGTTAATTTTAATAGGCAGTTTGTCACATTCCACCTTTCATTTCCTTTCTCCAAATCTATTACATATTGTGTCATTGTTGTATTTCTTTCCAATATTACGTCATTCAAGTTCTTCAGCAGTGACAGTTATAACAATACTACTGACACGACATGCTGATGGCCATGAGTCTCCGCCTACCACCAAAACAAGATCCTCATTCCCAACAAGATCTTCATTCCCAACCAACCATAAGTGATCCAGCTCTTGTTTTAAGAATTTTTAATCTTATTTATCATCATTATTATTACTTTTTAAATTTTCTACAGGTCATGTGTGCCTACCGGGGAGAGGCAGAGAGAGAAAGCAAGCCACCAGGTCTAGGACTCAAACTGTGTCAAACCATGTGGGAAGGAGTCCAGCACCTAACACCATGCCACCTGCTGGGTCGCTGATCCAGCGTTAAAAAATCCCATTTGAAAGTCCCTTTCTTAGGCCTACTCAGGATATCAATAGGCTTAAGTCCACTTCTCAGGGAGAAAATTCTGAGATGGGGATTTGAAAGCAGAAGATTTACTGAAGATTGCTTAAAGGATCACACCTAGAAAGAGTGAAGGGGAAAGATTGGGCAGAGGGAGAAGTCGAACTCTGATGCAAATCCAAGGCTTTGGTCAATTTTACAGGGAGCCCTGGATTTGAGATGATCCTTCAGAAGGATCTCAGATTGGGAAAGGAGGCTATATTTTGTTTTCACACATCCTGATATGTGGGCTGTTCCCCAGAAGGGAGAGTATTTTTGGACAAGGAGTTCCCTATAATAGAGCAATCTTCAGAGAGACTCTCGGTTGTAAGCTGCCAACATCTAACACCCCCAGAGGCTTGGGGGAAGTGAATGCCTTATTCCTGAAGGGAGATTTGGGCAAGATACCATAGCTCCTGCTGTATTTGATGTAAGGATAATAGGGTCTCCAAAATTAAGAATGCTTGAACATTACAAAGGCCTTAAAATTGCTCAAGGGCAGGATGTGGGAGTATTCTCCAAAGAACAAGATAAGTACAAGCATTCAAGATTGTACTTTCAACACAAAACTTGAAATGATGGGCTATTTTGAAATTCTTCTTATCTTCCCTTAAGACTATCTTTCCTAGGCTAGTTCATTTTGGGTAGGGAGATTCATTTGTCATTCTGAAAGGAAAGATTATTTTTTCCTTCTTTTTGTTAATAATTATTTATTTTATTTAATTTATAATTATTATTATTATTTGAATTTGCTCTAGGAGATGTGTGCTCATCAGAGAGAGAGAGAGAGAGATAGAGAGAGCAAGAGAAAGTCGTCAAGTCTTGGACTGCTCTGATAACCACAAAGGTTTGTGTTTGACCGTGGATATGAAAGTGCATAGTGAAACTTTAGATGAAATAGAAAGCAAGGCAATACATATAATTTCTGTAAAGCAATCTTTCTCTCCTATGACCTCGTAGGGAATTGATGCTTATGATTTGAAGGTATAGGTGTACATTTTCTTACCTCAGGAATTCACTCACGCCTCACATGAAACCCACCAAACACAAATTTGAGCTGTGGCTAGTGACTTGATACCTCTGCTCCCGTAGGGATTTCTTCAGTTGGGACAGCCAGGATATACATTTTGAATAAGCAGGGAATAGATAGCATATTAGAATCATAATGGAATCTGGGTGAAAATTTAATCCAAATGTCTAATTCCTTTGCCAGAGTATTTCATAGAATACAGGGCATACAAAATCCTCTGTTTCGATGTGGCTTTCTTTTTCTAACAAGGGTGAGGGATAGGAAATCAAGGATGGCAAAACAAAAAGCAAAGTATACAAGACATAAGAATTGGAAAATTATTTGCTGAAAACATGTATGTTGATGTGCTTGATTGAGCCAATACACAGTGTATTTTGGATGGAAAATTCATTTGTATGCTGTAATGATGTATAGTGAATTAATGTAAAAAATAAATAAATTTAAAGAGAAAAAAAACCCTGAAAAACAAAAACAAAACAAAAAAAAAGAAGCTTGTTTTGTTGCCTGAACTTTCTGGCTACAGAGTCCACGTTTTTATGGAACTCTTTAAAATTCATTAGAATTAGTGGGATAATATTTTATGTACTTGTGCTTTTATTTTATTCCTGAAAATCTTTAGTAGCCCTTGGCTGGCCCAGAAACAATTATTCTAATTAATAGGCAATACAAAGTTAAAGTTTGCAGTACTATGAACAACAGATCCTCAGTTTTTCCTCTCTTTTTCCCTCCCAGAGTTCTGTGATGTAGCCCACGTTGTGTTCCCATGTGGCACTGAGGAAGTCGATATGGCCCCTGACCACAGAGTGCTAACATGGCAACGGTTGCCAGCCTCCAAATGAGCTCTCTCTTCTTGGTTTTTCTCCCTGTGCCGTTCCTTCCCACATTGCCCTGGGATTGGTCTGTGTGACCAGTCAAATCCAGCAGAATGGATGGTATGTTACATCCAAGATTAGGTTAGGAAAAGTATGCGCTTTCTTCTTGGGGTCATGGCTACTCTTTGTCTCCCTCTGACCACGTGTTCTGTGAGAAGGCATCTGTCACATACTGAGGACACTCAGGCAACCAATGAGAAGTCCTCTACAGAGATCTGATGATCAACCAGTAACCCGCGAAAAACGTACCTGCAGCAAAGACGAAATGAAAGCAAATCTACCCTGAGTTGTGTTTACAAGCTCATGAGAGATCCCGTGTCAGAATCACACAGCTCCGGCCAGCCTGTGTCCCTGCCCATGAAAGCTTTCAGCTGTGAAGATTTAGGATGATCTGTTGGACAACAGGAAATAACTCATACAATGATTTAGACTAAGTCCGGCAGTGCACTTCACTCCTTTTGCCATGTTGTAGAGATAGAGATTTGACCTAAGATGGTCCATTTACAGTGACTCTCAGGACGTTTGGGGACCTGTAGCCTCTGGACAGCCTCCTGTCCTCTGCATAGTTAAATGTATTTATGTGAATGTGGAAGCCGTTCTGTCACACTAAAGGAAATCATCCTCAGGAGAAATCTGCCAGTCTGAAGGGAGTAGAGAGTAAGGAATTGTAAAGTATATATACAAAGTGAATACTATTTCTCCATTAAAAGGAATAAGATCTTGTCATTTGAGGCAATGTGAACAAGCCTGGAAGAGATGTTAAGTGAAGTAAACTGGGCACGAAAAGAGTAAAAAGTCACATGTTTATATTCCTGTGTGGAAACCAACCTTGTTGGTTTTTATAAAAGTCTGACTTTTGTAGTTTTCACATGTGAGTTAGAGCATGTGACTGAAGAGTGGTCAGCAGAAGAGATGGGAACTGGGAATAGGAAGCTGTTGCTTACCAAATACAAAATTACGGACAGATAGGAGTAAGTTCTAGTGTTCTATCTCTCGTAGGGTAACTAAAATTCATGAGAGTTACTGTTTATATCTAAAAAGATAGAAGGGAGAATTTTGAGTGTTCCCAGCACAAAGTAATGATAAATGTCCAAGATGGTAAATATGCTATTTACTCCAATTGATTACTAGACACTCTTCGTATACTGAGAAATCACATTTATCCTGTAAAATGCGTAATTATGGTGTGTTAATTAAAAATACATGAATTTCGGGCCAACTTGATAGTGCAGTAGTAACTCACTGCTCAAACGATGTTGGATCTATGTGGACCACAGTGGGTTGAGGTCCCTGGTCAACTTCGCACCCATTGAGTAGACACGTGCCTGCAATCCTGTCAGGCTGGGAAAGGGGGTGGATTGTGGCATGAGATCTTGCTACAGGTGCTTATTTATCACAATCTCTCTCTCTCTTAAAATAAATGAATAAACTTCAAAAATCTTCTTAAGTGTAAATTATGAAGAAACAGCCAGAACTTTAATGAAAAATGCTCGCAATTTCATCTTCCCTCTATATTTTTTTCCTTATGCAAGCCAACCGAACTTTTTTATTGTTTAAACTAGTTTGATTTGGGTTGGTACCAAAAGTCACTTGGTACCAAAAACCACCCCAGTGTGTACATACACAGAGAATGTGCCTTGAAAGCTTTACCATTATCTTAGTTAATATCGTGTTATTAGACCACTAAGGACGGCCTTGTGAAATATCCCTGGGTCTCTGAGCTCAGACTGGTGGTCATAAGTCATAACGTATTTAGCCCTGCTTTCTCTTGCCCTGGAATTTACTCTCTTGAGTCATGCCTCTTGAAAGATGGGCTTTTAAAAATATAACACTGTTATTCACCTCTTTTAGATTATCTCTACTGAGCAGTAAATTCTGCTGCCATAGGCAACTCTTTAATGTGCACCCTATTTTTCAGACACTAACTGCCTCTGGTCTAAAGCCAGGTCAGTTTTACTTGCCCGTGGTACCCAACTACGCCTTTTATTTTCTCTGTATTGATCAGATTAAGGTCTAGTTCCAGCACATCCTTTCTTTTTAATTTCAATTTCTTTTATTTTTTATTTTTCTTTTAATTTTTTTATAGATTCAATCACATACATCACTTGGCTTGTAAAGTCAATGTTCCAACATGAATACATTTCTCACCAGTCCAGCTGGGGGTACTTACTATACACGTTCTCATCAACAGATAATAACCCATTTCTGTGTCCCATAAATGTCCTGCCTCTCTATTTTCCTCTTATATGTCTTTCCTCAGACTTTCCTCCTTCTCCCACCCTTTTCCCACAATATAGCCAGTATCTATAACCATTTAAAAATATATGATGAACATATTCCCAACTTAATAAATGAAAAAAATGTTAGGTTGTTTATTAAGTTCTGTGTCATTATAATTACTGTGCCATATATTTCTTTGTATCTATCTGTAGTGAAAACAGTGACTCAGGTTCATTATCACAAACAAAATCTCACGAAAGAATGGCTGGAAAATGACTAAACCAACTTTGGCTATGTTTAGACTTGTTTGTTGGAGGAAAGAACTAAATATTATTTTACCTTGCTCAAAAAAAAAAGTAGGTGTGGGTAGATGAAACCCGTGAAGTTTCTGTGAACTGAGTCAGAATTAACACAAAGTTTCAAGGAGAAGTTTGATTCTGAGAAAGTCTGAAACAGAGAATGTACATGTTTACCCCAAACATCTGATAGTCTTCTTTTCAATAAATATGGCAATGTGATAGAGATGCCCAGAGGATTACGTGGGCCCCTAGGAAACCCGAATTCTGAAATCGGTGCAGTGACTAACAATTACGTAATGTTGGGAGGGTCTCTCCTGTTAAAAATTGTCTTAGAGATGTTCTAGCTCTGTTATTTTATCAGTCTTTAAAATTGGATTGAAAATGCTTTTTTCTCTAAAAAACACATGGGTAGAGGCCAACACAGTGTGGTGGTTAAGGTGCTCAAATCCCACATGGCTGACCACAGTTGAGTCCTAGACCTAGATTGAAAATCACACAGAGCATGTGTGTGTGTGCATGCCTAAGATCCCAGGAGGAGAATGGAAGAGAAGGGATTGCAGCATGGTTTCTCACTTCCCCACTTGCCCATTTGTCTCTGGCAAGCATATGTGCCCTATAGCAAAAACTTAAAAAAAAAAAAAAGATAATCGGTTAGGTACACATGCCTTGCTTATTCAGTAATTTCAATTTAATCCCAAAAGTTTCTCCTTTCTCTAGAAAAGAGGAGAAATCAAAATGTTTTCAGTTTATGCTGTGTTTTCAGTTATGCACTCATGGAACATACTTAGTAGTTAAAATGGGTTAAGTAAATTTAGAATTTTTCAAACTAACTTTATTGAATGATTTCAGTGTCCTACATCTTCGTTAACACCACTATCAAGTTAACATCAACTACTACAGCTCTTGGTGAAACTCAGGTCTTCTAGACGTGACCATGCACTGCTTGTCTGCAATGGCGTAATGCCCACTGACCATGATCTGAATGATGAACTAGACTAAAAGCAAAGTAGAGGAGCCATCAGATGGTGCCATGTGCAGCATCTAAAGTGGATGTTTTGACTGTAAGTGTGCTCCTGATTGTGAAATGTCTTATGTCCAGAATCAGAGATGTATAGATAGATCCTATGCATGTGAGGGTTACGTTTGTCCATATTTTCCTTTTAATAAGTCCTCTGATATCAGTAGTGACTTCACTGCTATCTCATTCCCCCTAAACTCTAAACTTTTGAGTTTCAGTTACACTCCAGACTTTGGGACCAAGAGTGCCCCTATTAAGAAGAAACTTCATAAGCCACAGAGAGCACTCAGGTACTGAAAACAGAGTCAGACTCTGATGTTCTTGCTTTTCCCATGCATATCTGCTCTTAAAATGATGTTCCTGTTTTGATCTTTAGTAGCTGAATTATTTGCTGATTTTTGTCTTCCAACAGAAAGTAAGTTCTATGAAGGTAGTCATTTTTGTCTACCTTAATATAATCCTAGATTAAAGCCTTGAATTTAGTATATGCCCCCCCAAAAATGTTTCTTGAAACAATTAATGAATATTCCACCTAAATCAACTGGAAGCGGGGGCTTTGTCCATCCTTGAATCCTAGTTCCAAGTCCGATACCCAGACCCTCAAAGTCTCTGCCATTCTTCGTGGTGGTGTGTGCTGCTCTGACCGGGTATCCACATGTCTGCTGTCCTGGGTAGTGGAGCATCTACCTGACAGGGCTGCTACCTGTCCGTGGTCACCATAGCCTTTTGTTTCTGTGTGCTGCCTCCTGAGCTGTTTTCCCTCATGACTCAGCCATCTTAGTCTGGCTCTGAGCACCTGCTCCAGTGTGAAATGCGTCTCATCTCGGGACCAGCAGTTAGCATAATGGCTATGTCGCTGGACTCCCATGTAGTCGACCTTGGTTCAAGTCCCGGACCTGTTGGCTTTAAACTCACGATGGGCGCCTGTGTGTGCGTGCCCAAGATCCCAAGAGGAGAATGGAGGAGAAGGGATTGTGGTGAGGCCATCCCCCCTGGGGGGTGATTTCTCGCTTTCTGTCTCTCTGTCTCTCTCTGTCTGTCTGGCAAGTGCACGTGCCCTATAGCAAAAACGTCTCAAAACAAACAAACAAAAAATGCATCTCATCTCTAGGTTCCAGACCCTCCTCAATTCCCACTGAGCTCACTTCCCAGCAGAACTTAATGTTTTTGAAACCCGATTAACAATATATCTTGCATTTGGTCAACATTCAGAGTTTTTTTTTTTTTCTTTTTTTTTCAACCATCGACTTTGCAAAAGGAGGTGGGGCACCACTGTCAGCCTCTCACCTGACCTTTCAGAATGGACACCCAGCTCCTTTATGTCTCCTAAACCTTGGGAATGTTAGTAACACTCTCTCAATCTTAGTTTCTTTAAAAACCAAAGTAGAGGGGCCAGCAGATGGTATAGTGGTTATCTCACTGTTCTCCCACATGGCCGACTACGATTCAGGTCCCAGACCTAGTAGCTTGAAAATCATGCCAGATGTGAGTGCATGTATGCCCAAGATCCTGGGAGGAAAATGGATCAGAAGGGATGGCAAGGTGGCCATCCTCCTGGCAGGGGGTGTGTGATTTCTCTTTCCTTCTCACTGTCTTTGTCTCTCTCTCTCCTCTCTCCAGTGAATGCATGCGCCTTGATGCAAAAACCTCTTAAAACAAAACAAACAAACAAAAGCAAAGAAGAATTAAATGCGCTTGCATTGTATAAGTCCATGATACGGCCCTTGGTTCCTAGCAATTATATCCAAATGATCTTTCCTTGTCTTTCCCTGGAGGGAAATGCGAAATCTGGAGCTTGTAGGTCTTCCTAATTTAAGGGCGTTGTCTTGTAAACTGTGTCCACCTGAGCCTGCCTGCCTACCTCCATCCTATTGACCCGACCTACACTTTTGCACCTTTGTCTTCCCTCTGTGATTCCTGCCTGCACCTTACTCTTTATTAGTAATAATGATAATATCTAGACAGATATATGTCCAACTCTTCCAAGGACAGATCCTTTGTTAGTTGGCTCTTCCAATCCCTTACATAACCAGCCAACTCTTTCTGTCTCTGAAGCATCCTTTATTTGACATTGATAGTGCTTACAACATCCAGTTCAGAATAAGACTTTTGATATATAAGAATTCCCCTTCCTCCCTCCTCATACTTTGAAAATGGGCCTCAAAGAGGCAATATATTTTTCCTGAAGTAATGCATATCCATTAGAGTTGGGATCAAGACCTGGTTCTAACGAAGTGTGTCTGTGGACTCTTCCGCCATGTTCCCTCTCTCTCATCCACAACTTCTTTGCATTCCCAGTTGTCACTGAGTCTATTCACTGGGAAACTTCACATCTGTGATGATAAAAGCATTTTATAAAGCGCTCTATTAATCACACAGGCTAAGAATATATTATAAGTTCATGAGAGATGTGTTTGTGATAAAAAGAATTGTGATTTCTGATTCCTACCATGCTTGACAAGCTTAAGATAAATTTTGGCTTAATTCTGTTCCTTAGTATAATGGCTCTAAGAAAGACTATCCTGAATTTCTCAAGGGGAGGAATAGACATGCATGCCTCAAATGCAGCTATACTACATGTTATTTGTCTATTTACATGGCCTTAAATACTGCTATTTGCTCCAGGTAGACTGTACCCTCTGGGAAGACAACCTCAGTCCTCCCTCATCATCCAGGATTCAGTCCAGTACTTAGGCAGCATTTTTTCCTTCTGACTGAGTTCTCCAGAGCCAAACAATGATGTGAAAATATACATGACAGTGATACATATTTTCAATTGTACAGAATGTACTCATACTTTTAAGATAATAAGAGAGAACATTATAGCTTTGATCATCTGGCAAGGGACCGGAGGGATCTTTAACAAATTTCTTTATAACGAAAAAATTGTTTCTTGTTAGGAAACTTCTGATTCCCTTTTCGTTTTCTTTTGGAAGGAGAAAACTTCCCAGGGCTGACCATCAGTCTCAGATGCTTATCTTCCCTTCTGAGTAATAAAAGAATGAGTGGGGATTTTAGCAGAATTTCAGTCTGTTAGGTTATATAACATATAACCATTGAATTCAGACATAGAAAAGTTCTGGAGAGGTTGAAAGAGAGTTATAAATCTCCAGAGTACAAAATTCCAGACTGGTGGTTTGTATCCAGGACCTGGTGGCTTAAAACTCACACCGGGCACATGTGCATGCGTGCCCAAGATCCCGAGAGGAGAATGGAGGAGAAGGGATTGCAGCGTGGCCATCCCCCCTGGGGAGTGATTTCTCGCTTTCTATCTCTCTATCTATCTCTGTCTGTCTGGTGAGCGCACACGCCCTATAGCAAAAACCTCTCAAAAAAAAAAAAAATTCCAGACTGGTCTGCCATATAAGAGGTGGGGTCGTTCATCTAGGGAGGCAACATTTGGTTTCTCTATTTTTATTGCAACACTGACAAACGTGTGTGCAAGTGCGTGTGTGTGCATGTGTGTTTATGCAGGTGAGTGTGTGCACAATTGTGTGCATGTGTGTGCATGTGTGTGTTTCCAGGTGTGTGTGTGCATGTGTGTGTATATGCAGGTGTATGTGTGTGCACATGTGTATGTGTGTGCAGTTATGCGTCTATTTGGTTTTTCCAAAGGCAGAGTCAGAATTCCTTGATGTGTGTGGGTCAAATGTGTAAATTCTCAAGTTCCGTGAATAGCTTTGGCCAAGAGAGAGTTCACAACGTACAAGGATGCCATCTAAAGGAGTGGCTAGCTGACTGTTTATTCCCCTCTCTTGTCCTCGCTAATACCCTGAAACACTCCATTCTTTAACTGTCTGCAGGAATGGACTTGTCTTTGGATGTCTGTCTTCAAAACAGTCCTCTTGTGGTTGGATTTAATACAGCCAGCACATAGAATTCATCATGTAGGATTTTTGGTTCTTTTTTACATCTGGCACTAACTTGTCTAGCTAGATTCGGTCATATCACCTATTAGTCCTAATCCTCCACTATTCATTCATTCATTTTTAAAAAGTATAACACCTGTTTGCAAGTTTGTTAAAGCAAAAAAGACTGATGGCCACTATACCTATGACAAATTTTAAATCTCTACATGTACTGTATGTTTATTTTAAATATTATATTTGCTCTAGTTTTAAACATCATTAATAAGAATATAAGCGGACAGTAATTAGATACATCATTGGATTTGATACCTTCCAAATAAGGGCAGTGGATTAGGAAAGAGTTACATAATAGTTACAGCATTCCATTTATAGGTGTTTTGGATTTATGCTATACTATGTTTCTTTATGAAAAAAAAAAAGGAGTATATGTTTACAAACTTTCAAAGGTACCTTGTGTATTATAGTGAAGTTATCTTTCTATTTCTCTCTTTCCCACAACTTACCCCTGCATTTTTATTTATTCAGAAGGGATGTTTAAACTTCAGTTAGTGAAATGCACTTTAGGATAAATGATAAGCAGCCCTACCCTTTCCTTTCATATATAGTTCCTGAAGGTCAAAGGAATAATGTTTGTTTAATAACTTACTGTCAGCATTTTTGCAAATGTTAACTGACCAGAGGGATTTAGGCTGCTTTATTTTGTTTTACAGACTTACATTTAATTTTGCTTCAGCCTCATGGCTCTTCGGAATGCCAGGATTAGGAGCGTGACACAGGTAAAGAGCTGAGTTGGGTCCCACTGGAGAAAGGCACTGGTCACTGCTGAAGCTCACGTGAAAGGAGACCCCATGATGTGGATAAGAGGAAATACTTCCAATGAGACCATGAACATAAAGGAGAGACACTGTGCTTTCGGGTCTGTATCAGTTACAGTTAAGAGACCCCGATGTTTCTGCACTGGGTATAGCAGGGATGTTCTAGGAGAGGTTTTGAGGACACCACTTGAAATGATGGAAATCAGTAATATTCATTCACGCATTTACTCTTTTCCATTTATCTATTTAGTCGGCATGTACAGTTCATTCCCGATCATTCCCCGTATGAATGTTTCCCTCTACCCAGCCTGGTATTTGTGAGTGAATTCAAAATGAGTGCCTCATAGGTGCTTCAGTTTTAAGAGTCAGCCTATCCAACTACATTGTTATTTTTTTCTGGTCATCTATTTTTTTTTTATCTTGTCCATTGCTCCCTAATTTGCCTAGACTTAGCTCTTTTATTTTAAAAAAATCACCAACTAGCCACATGTCTCCAAATTTGCCTCTGCTGTCTAAGCACCTTGCTCTCAGGCCACCACGTCTGGCACAGGAATTCAGTAGTCACCTTCATTTTCTCAAGCATCCCAACCGTTCTCATGGAATGTTTTTACTGGCAGGAGGAACTGTGCATCGCTTGGAACTGAAGGAATACTAAGGTGGAATGGCTGAGGCACTGTGAGTAAATGCCTTCACATCATGGCCTTCAGCATAGATTGTGCAGAAGCCATCAACTCTAGATTTATTTAGTGTTAAGAGTCTTGTGCTCTGCTTTAGCATATGAGGTTTATTCTTTTTTGTTTTTTGAAGAGGTTTTTGCTATAGGGTGCGTGTGCTTGCCAGACAGAGAGAGACAGAGATACAGAAAGCGAGAAATCATCCCCCAGGGGTGATGGCCACGCCGCAATCCCTTCTCCTCCATTCTCCTCTTGGGATCTTGGGCATGCATGCACACGCACCCAGTGTGAGTTTAAGTCACCGGGTCTGGGACGCCAACCACAGTCGACTACGTGGGAGTCCAGCGACATAGCCATTACGCTAACTGCTGGTCCCCCCCCCTTTTTTTTTTTGCTTTATTTTATTTTTTATGAGTTTTTTTTTTTTTCATTACTTGTGCAGGAGAACCATATTTCTGTGGAATCTAAAATGAGCATAAGAATTTTATTCAGAGAATCTTAATCATGTGAATGATTAGAAAATTAAACAAACACAATGTTTTTGTTTAACTTAACTGATGACTGCTGAAGAAATCACAAAATTAAGACAGTCTCTGACTTCAGGGCCTCAGTGTTCAGTGGAAGAGAAGCATAAATACACAAAACAAAAGAAAGACTATGAAGTGTTATAAGAGATAAGTGAACCCGAATATCTGGCACAGGAATATACAGCAGGGAGAAATTAACTTTAGACCAAGAGCATCTGAAAGTTTATCAGAAAATGAAGGGGACAATATGGCAGAGTACACAATTTAAGAAAAAACAAGAATGATTTGCCAAACTCTTTTATTTATATATTCATCCGAATTTTATTACTGATCAAAGGCTCACAGGCATTAGAGAAATAAAGGGCTCATCTCTGCCCCAAAGGAACTTCCAGCCTGATAGAAAGGAGAGAGAGAGAATTCTAGCCCCATAGCTAAAGCAGTAGGGAGGAGTAGGCTCAGAGGAGTTACCCGAGGCAGAGATTTCCCAGAACCCCCTGGTAATCTGATTTAAAAAAAAATTACACAATCTCTGTAAGCATTTTATTTTTTTTCATTTGCCAGAGGGCACATACATTTGCCAGAAAAAGAAGAGAGAAAGCGAGAAAGCACCCTCCATGGAGGATGGTCTTACCACAATCTCTTCTTTTCTATCACTGCCAACGTTTGCGATTTGGGGCACATATGCACACACACCTGGTATGTATTTCAAGTTATCAGGTCCAGGACTTCAACAGCTTGGTAGGCCATGTGGGATCTAGCCACCTTAACTATGCCATAGGTTAGCCCCAGTTTAATTGAATGAACTTTACTTGGTTTTGGGTTAAAAACAAAAACAATGTTTTGATAGCCTCTGTTAAATGTTTCCTTAGCTATGCAAATAAGTCACAGCTACTAGTTTGTTCTTTATATGATTAATAATAATTATAAGCTCTGATATCTGTTTTCCAATTAGTGATCTGAGATCACACAAACAATGTCCAATGAGATTACAAGTGGGGATTTAGTTTATAAATGGGGTTCCAATACACTCATACACATACTTCTCAGTTAATGACCAAGTTACATTCCCAAGTTAGAAGCTGGGCTAATCTACATTCCTACCAACAGTGTAAGAGAGTTCCCCTTTCTTCACAGCCTTGCCAACAGTTATTGTTCTTTGCTTTTTGATCCTCACCGTTCTAACTGTAGTTCAATGATAACTCATTTTAGTTTTAATTTGTGTTTCCCCTTATGAGGAGACTCTAAACATTTTTTCATATGGCTCTTGGCTATTTGTGTGTCTTCCTTGAAGAGTTGTCTGTTCAATTCATTAGCCCATTTTTCAGTTGGATTATTTCTTTTTTTTAATGGGTTAGCCACTCAAATTCCCAATATATTCTAGGTATCAATCCCTTATCTGAGGGATAATTTGCAAATATTTTCACCCATTCTCTGAATTGTCTTTTCACCTTATATATAGTTTCTTTTACTGTGAGAAAGCTTTTTAGTTTGATGTAATCTCACTTGTCTGTTCTAGGGACTGTTGCCTGTGCTTTAAGGGTTTTAAGAAATCTTTGCCTAGTGCAATGTCTGCAAAAGTTTCCTATGTTTTCTACCAGTAGTTTTGTAGTTAGTTAATTTATTTTGAGTAAATTCTAGTTCATTGTGAGAGATAGAGGTCAGATTTCATTTTAATGCAGGTGAATATCCAATTCTTCCAATACCATTTGCCAAAGAGACTTTTTTTTCTGTGCTGTGTTGTTTCCTACCTTTCATCAAAGATCTGCTAACTGTATATTTTGGGGGTTATTTCTGGATTCTCTATTCTTTCCCATTGATCTATGTATCTATTTTTGTGCCAATACCCTACTGTCTAAATTATCACAATTTTGTAGCACACTTTAAAGTCAGATAATGAGATGCCTCCTAGTTTATTATGATAGAGTATATATGGCAATATGAGGTCTTTTTTGATTCCTGACAAAGTTTGTAATTGTTTTCCCTTTATTTGTGAAAAAAATTTTCCAGGTAATTGTATCGGTATTGCATTAAATATGTAAATTAATTTGGATAGGACTGGCATTTTGATTATATTCTTCCAATCTAAGAGCATGAGATATTCTTCTAAATTTTGGATCATATTCAATGTCTTTTTTCAGTTTTTCATAGTTTTTCTTATAAAGGTCTTTTACTTCTTTGGTTAAATTTATTCCTAGGTATCTTATTTGTTTTGTAGCTGCTGTAATCATGATTGCTTTCTCCAATTCTTTATCAGTCTGTACAGTATTGTTGCATAAAAAAGATATAGATTTTTATAGATTGACTTTGTATCCTGAAACTTTACTGAATTTGTCATTTCTAGGAATTTTTTCATTGATTCCTCTTTGTAGATAATTTACATTTTTACTTAGATATAATCCAATCATCTACAAATAGGGACAATTTATATTCTTTTTTTCCTACCTGAATGCCCTTTATTTTACTTTCTGGTCTGATTGCATTGGATTTCCAACACTGTATTAAGAAAGAATGGAGAAAGGGACGACCTTTTCTTAGTCCAGCTTTTGATGGGAAAACTTTTAGCTTTTCCCCATTCTGCATGATGCTGGCAGTAGGTCTGTCGCACATAGCTTTTATTATGTTGAGGAATGTTTCTTCTACCCCAGTTTTACTGAGAGCCTTCATCATGAAGCTATATTGTATTTTATCAAATACCTTTTCTGCTTCTATAGATATGATCATATGAATTTTTCCTTCTTTCTATTAATGTAGTACATTTTATTTATTATGTTATATATATTGAACCATCCTTGTACTCCCACGATAAAGCCTACTTGACCATAGTGTATAATCTTCTTCATGTGTTGTTGGATTTGGTTTGCTAATATCTTGTTGAAAATTTTTGTATCAGTATTCATCAGGGTTGTTAGTCTACCCTCACCATATTCAGGTGTTCTGGATCGTGTATAGCCAAAACATGCTGGTTCCCATACAGCTGAGGGATGGGTAGAGAATGTAAATTGCGAGGTTATATCTAAAACTGCAGAGATTGTGCATTAGGTGGAAAATAGTAGTCACTCCTCACTCCCACCCAGGCTCAGCAAAAGGGCCTTGATGGAGAGAGATAAGAGTCCAAGTGACCCTGTTTGCCTTCTGCTCTTACTGACACATACTACTTCATTGCTGTCACCTCCTCTGGCATCAGTGGCTTGCCAACAGTTAGTGGCATGAGTTTGCCCTGTAGGAAGTAAAAGGAGACTATCCCTGCATCCCTGCAATGCCAGTTGCACCTGCTGGTAAAAGGCAGAGGTCTACATCTGTTTTCTTGATATTTTTCCCCAAATCTGACCCCAAAGTTTCATGTTAGGACATTTGTAACATCTGCTACAAATACTGAGGTGAGTCAGGCACAACCCTATGACTTCCATTCGAATGCTCTATGCATCTTCCGGGCTTTCCTGGGCCACAAGGAACTAAGAAACGTTGACTCTGCAGGAGACAGCTTGTATTTTACTAACAAAGCCACTCAGAGTGAAGCTTTGTGTATGCTGAGACTAAGAGCTAGAACTTAAGAACCGCAAGGTAGCAGGCCACATCCCCTTAGCATCCATACTCACCTACACAGAGTATGTATTTTTCGATAGCTATTATATGACACCACACTAGATTAATGTAATTCTATCCATAAAAAAAGCATACATTAGATAGGAGCCAGAAAGTGCCATGATACACCACAACACAATATATAGCTGGCATAATCATTTCTATTTATTCTGGATGCTGCTATGGGTACACACTAAAGTAGAAATTTATCAATTAAATATGTAGTCCTGCATGATTGTGAACACTCTGTCTAGTAAATATTATCGGCTGTGGGAACAAGACAAAGACTGACAAAGGGGCTTCCAAGATTCACATGGATTGAGATAGGGATTTCCTGTCTGGTTCTAAGGACAAATGATTGTTAAATAGGTAGGTCATTCAGTGAGGAGTGGCTATGTAAAGACAGCATTTGAGAATATTCTCAGAGGTAAAGGATATCAGCAAGGAGGAGATAAAAAAGAGAGAAGAGGCAAGAATGGGAAAGGTTCTTCCTAAAGGAATGTAGAACTTAACACAACAATGTCACATAGGTATAAACTGGGATATGAAGTCCAACAGTGCTTTTCCACCTTTCAGGAGTGATGCCTCCCTAGAGGCAGGCTGCTTGAAACTACTTCTTACAAGTGTAGAGGAACAAAGAAACTGGCTTCACAGTTTCAGCAAAGAGCTTTCGTGGAACTGGGTTGGCAATCCAGATACCAGGAGTGCCAGGCCGTGATTCCATCCTGTTCAATGGGGGAGGAGGATCTTATGTCTGCTTCAGGATTTTAATGAGTCAAGGTTTGGGACATGTAAAACAGAGAGTGGAGGTGTGTCCCTAAATAAGTGCCAGTTTTCAGTAGGCCTTACTCTCCTCGGGAGGACTTCCATTGTGACTCATCTACATAGGCTTTTATAGTTTCTATTGGATACTTGCCTGTGTTCCACTTTATTATCTTGGACTCAGATTCTGATTCTGTCACTTTCTGACCCTGTCACTTGAAAAATGGTCCTCATTTTCCTCATCTGTAAAATTGTGATGTTATAGTTTTCTAGTTATGTTTTTTTAATACAAAAGAAAATAATATAAACAAAGATGTTTATACACTACAAATAAATATGACTAAAATGAGAAGTATAGCTACTCGTCAATGGCCTACCTGTTTAACAAATTGTTCTGACTTATACACAGGTCTCCAGTATGGAGAATCTTCTTTCTCAGTCTTTTTCTAGTTCCTGCAGTTGGTCAGTATTTCCTACCTGAAGAGTTCATAATCACACAAGGCTACATATTTTATTTATAAATTTGTACTTCATAGTAGTATTCAGAGTAAATAAAAACTATTATGCTGTGGGACTAGTAAGTGGCATAATGACTATGTTGCTGGACTCCCAAATAGTTGACCGTGGTTCTAGTCCCAGACTCAGCAGTTTAAAACTCATGTCAGGCATGTATGTATATGTGCTCAAAATCCCGAGAGGAGAATGGAGGAGAAGGGATTGCAGTGTGGGTGTCCCCTGTGGGGTGATTACTCTCTTTCTGTCTCTCTGTCTTTCTCTGTCTCTCCAGTGAGTGCACATGCCCTATAGCAAAAATGTCCCTTAAAAAATTATACTGGATTTATATTATTTTGTTGTGGTGTGTTTTGTTGTTTTCTGACTCTTATCTAATGTATACCTTTTGTATGAATAGAATTATATTATTCTAGGGTTGTGTCATATAATAAGTATTAAAAATATACATCTTACAGTGCCATAACACACTATAAGACATCTGCCTTTATACCTTTCATTCCTCAATTTACTAAATGACCTTGTCATAGGGATGGAATTTGGAGGAAATCAGGTAAAGAAATGGAACTCAGAGGAAATCAGGGGGAAAAAAAACAAATAGAACATTTAAGAGTCACAAAAATGAAAGTTATCTGTTGATGATAATGTATATGGTAATGCCTCTGACTTGACTAATATGCACCATATTCATGCCAGGAAAACCATGTTGTACAGTGTAAAGATGTACAGTGATTAAATGTAAGTAAAAAAAAAAAATGAGGAACGCCTGTATTGGTGAAGATTTTGTTCCATTGATTCTTTAGAAACTAGAATATAAACCTTATATTCATTTGGGGCATTGAACAGTAAGTATACCTGAATTGCTTTTCTTCTTTTGAACTTCAATTACATAGACTGTCTAACTACAGTGTTTAAATGTACCAGACATTTGTCAGAGTTCCACCATCCGTCTTTCCATGTAACATAAGCTAATAAAAACTGAAGTGTATATTGGACTGAAACTAAGTAGCTAGTATTTCAGTTCAGTATTTTCTATTAAACATCCTGCCTCTTGCATGTAAAATTTATTACAAATTTACTACACTAGTAGAGGGCCACCTTAGAGGGATCTTTTTAGAATGTTCACAGTAAACTTGTAAAGTCTACCTATTATAGGATAAGAAAATCTATTGAGGGCCTGAATGATATTGGATAACCTTCTTCCACTAGCATACATCGTTCACTCATAAATTGCTAGTGTCTAGCACAGTGATTGGTGCATAGAATTTATTTATTCATTCATTCACTCAACACATTTGTATCGAAACCCAGCATTTGAAAATCTAGTCACGCCATTCCTTATCTCCGTCGCTCTTAAATTTTTATTTTTTTTTTGGAGAGGCTTTTGCTATAGGGCGCGTGCACTCACCAGACAGACAGCTCTTAAATTTTTGAACAAAGAGATGACTGAACCTCAGTATGTTGACTTCTACAATGATATAATCAATGTACTTGGTATTGCTAGGCATTTACAAGCCCAAGGAAGATAAAGGATCCCTGCTCCTGTGTTGTCTATGAGATGCTTGCCTCAAATTCACTCCTTAACAAAGTGGTGTATTTTCACGCTCTGTCATAGCTCAAGTCAAATTTCCTTTCGGGAACGTTCATTCCTTCCTTCCATTCCTTTTAGCAAATTCTTATTAAGTAAAGAACAAATCAACCATTATCTTTTCCATGAGGACTTTTGCAATGAATTTCCGAGAGATATTAATCATTACCATATACACCCACATGGAGTACAGCATGGGACATGGAAAGGGCATGGCAAAATGCCCTCCACCCTACACCTACTCTTTCCTCAATAATCAGGAGCTTTGAATTTGTGTTCTCTTCCTACTCCCTCCTTTTCTAGTTCAAAGCTGACCTTAAAAAAAAAAAAACAAAACCTGAAAAACTATGAGAAAATTAAAAAATTAGGCTGATAGATTTATTTCTAAATTGGTAGAGGTTGGTGCAAGTGACAAGGAATGAGAGGGATTATCAAAACCTGGAGTTGTTTTCTCTTGGTGATCAAAAGAAAACAGCTATTAGGGTCAGCAGGTGGCACAGGGTTAAGGCGCTGGACTTCCACATAGTTGATCGCAGTTCAGGTCCTGGACTTGGTGGCTTGAAACTCATGCTGGCTGCATGTGCATGCATGCTCAGAATCTCTAGAAGAGATGGAGGAGAAGGGATTGCAGTGCGACTATCCCCTTGTGCCTTGTGAGGGGTGATTTCTCACTTTTTGTCTCTTTCCATCTCTCTGGCAAGCACAAGAGCTGAGCAGTGGGGATGGAGGTTACTCAGACTGGAAAATTTGCAAGTTGTGCTCTAGAAAATACCATAGGCAAAAGCTGGGGAATCCAAAATCAGTTTTGGAGTCCAAGGGGTTAGTGCTGGCATTCAAATGACAGCCTTCAAAGGCTATGAATTCAAGAAGCCATTGGAAGACAGAAAAGAATAAAAGTAGAGAACCCAAGGCAATTTCCTAAAATATAATTGAGTAGAACTTGTTTTTATTCGTTTCTCCACAGTGGTTTGGTGGGAGGTCACTCTGGTTTAAAAGCTGACTGTGGGCCTAGTTGCTGTAGCACAGCAGTAAAGCCAGTACCCTGCAACACTGGGAGCCATACAGCCCACTGCAGGTTCAGATACTGGCACTGGCTTGAAAATACACCTGGTGTGTGTAGGCACTGGGATCCAAGGAGCTGGGAGGTTGGGGGAAAGGGCGTAATGGTATGAAGAGACCCTGTCAAGGATGCCTCCCTCTCTCTCTTGTACATGTGCACATGCAATGCTTTTAATCATAAAAGAAAATGTGAAGGCTAAAGGTTAGGACAGATAGGAATTTAGGACAACAGCGTTTACAAGTAGCAGTAAAAAAGGATATTACCTGGCCTGTCTACTACTTGATTACTATTACTCTTTTGTGTCAAACTTTTAATGGCTCTCAATGATACATTCAAATTAATGTACGTGTTTTGATCTGGAACTAAAAACCTTCCACAATGTTACCATAGGCTGCGGCTCTGACTTTATTTTACTGGCTAGGACATACTAAACTCTGGGCATACCCGAGCAGAGCAGCCAATTCTTAATCTTTTACTTTGTCCCTATGGTCTTCAAGAATATGATTTATATATCTGTGTCATACAACATCTTTTCTTATATATTAAATGAAACCAAAAGTTAGTCATCAAAAAATAAGTCATCTACTGTCTTAGAGACTCTCATTGTGTCATTGTCATACCAGAATGTTTAGGAGCAGATGAGCTAAGACTATACCTACTGGGGCCAGCAGGTGCCAGTGGTTAAGGGTTGGACTCCCACATGGCAGACCATGGTTTGAGTCCTGGATCTGGTGGCATGAGTGGACCGGAAAGGTAGGTGTGAGTGCAATGAGAGGATATGCCATAAGAGTTTATCACTGCGGCTCTAGGATTTCCTGCCAATTTCAATGGATCCATGCCCAACATGGATTAGATATACACCAAATGGTCACTATTCACACAGCCATCATGGTTTGAAAAAGGGGAATTGACACTGGCACCATAGAAAACGGTTAACGATTAAATAAGAAGGAAATTCAAAATAGTGAGAAAAATTAAGAATGATTGACTAAATGTGCTTGAGTCAATTGAAAAACTTCAGTTTATGAGATTAAGGCTGGGTTTACCTTATTTCGAATTTAATAATGATCCTAAGGATACATGCATAAAGGTGGAGGCTATTCAAAAGAAAAGTTTCATGCTAATATGGCTCAATGAATTAAAATGCTAACTTTGATACTGGGTTTGTTCAGTCATGATTTACTCAAAACACCCTTGATGGCTCACTTGTGCTCTACGCGATGAACATCTTGCTTTTCCAGGTGAAACAAGTTACAGAATGACTAATGACGTATGTCTTACTGCTGAATTTGATGTGCAATCATTTTATGAATAATTCACTGAACTATATATGAAATTTAGCTTATGTAACAATCAAATTGTAAGTAAGATAAGAGATAAGTTAACAGCATAAAGTTTCTGGGGCTCCATGGTCTTCCGGGCAGATGCCAAATCAAAACGATCAGTTATTCCCATCATGAACTGATTCATGAACCCGCCAGGCATCTCCAGCCATGGTGTTCTGTCTGCGAGAATCTCTAACCAGACTAGATCGCTTCCTTTTCCCTGTGCTTTTATAGTATGTTCTCTGAAGCCTCATATAAAGATTATAATGGCTTATCAGATAGTCTACTCTTAATATTTACAACCCACGGTCACGTTTGCTTTGTCTCTCTTTTTGGGATGAAAAGACCGTGATTGTACCAACTTCTTTCAATCATGCCTGAGATGGTTGCCTATCTCTCCATTATCTAAACTCACTATCTAGAAATGTCTTCTCTATCTGAGCTCCAGCTTATCTTAAATGGTGAGACCTAGAAGTAAGCTCAACAAATCCAGGTGTGGTCTGGCCTGGATGAACACCAAAGTTCCATTCTAGCAGCCGTAACCCTGTGTACGCCAGCAGGTTTCCCATTGAACCTGTGTTGTCTCCGTTTGCAAACACAAGTGGGCCAGCTATCTCCCGCCTCTTCTCTACCATGCACCCCCTCCTCACCAAAAGCAAACAAGACTAATTCTAAGACAGAAGTTAAAAAATTAGGAGGGAATTCTGGAGAGACCTATTGATACGTTTTGAGTACCATCTGCTGTCACATGGAGGCGGGAGTAGGGCTTCTTATACTTCACTTGAAGCCTAGGAAACATAGTTGCAGTTGAGCCACTCTGAAAACTTGGTGGCTCTGGAGAATCTGGCCACTGTGCATCTCTAGCCAAAGAATTCTCAAAGTCAGGGATTGTGGTGGGCCAATTGCGGTCACGCCCACATGGTGGGGGAAAGGCTGCAAAGGTATATAGGGACAAGGATACTTAGGCACTGTACTGAAGCGGTGCCTTTGTAGCTTGAAATGACTAGAACTTTTATTACCAGAGAATGACAGAAATGTCACGAGCTTGCTTTGCCCTGGATTCTTCACAAAAGGCAGGAGAAAAATTGGCCCAAGCCAAATTGTGTTTGAAGGGGCCATCAGAGATGAAAAATAAAATTCCTCTATTATTATGCTTTTTGTTTCTTGGGTATTCAACTCATTAAGTTGCTTTATATAGAAATACAGATAAAGCTGTGTACACACACATATGCATGTTTATACACCCATGCACATGTACGGCACGTGTGGGAAAGAAAGTTGTGACATAAAAATCATGCTAGCTATCACGTGTGGACTGTTTATTATGTTCCACATCCTATCCTAAGACTTTACAAATGTGACTTAATTTCCTGGTCATTTTATCAGGCAGAATTCATAATTCTCACTTTTGGATAAGAAGTAGCCTGAGAAATATCAAGTTGCTTGCTCAAAATCTGACATAGGCCAGGTGGCTTAGCTGGAACTCTGGCCTGCCCCTGAGATTCAGGCTTTTAACCACTGATTTATTTTTACCTTAGTTACAGCCAGCATGACCTTTAACTGCAGCAACTGACTTTATTGAGGAGGTTTTTGGCAACAGGTGCTGGTCATTTCAAAGGAGTGAGAAGATTATTCATAAGATGTGGTATAAATCAGTTTATTCCTTTTAAGGTCTCACAAGGCTATAATGAATACAGAAAGAACATTTTGTGACACTAGGAGAAACAACAGTTAAAAAAACATCTTGCTGTTTCACTCAGATGAAAATGCAGGACTGCTTCCACCTGCAGGCCAAAAGGATAAATGCAGTTATTCCCAGTGCTAGGATTTGTTTCCTTCCGTGAAGCAGCAACCAGGGTGCCAGGCTGAGGGTGTCATTCACCTGATCACCAGGTGGCTCTAAAACCTCAGCCAAGAGTCCTGCAATTCTGGGCAAGTTGGAACACAGAGTGTCGCTTGTCGACCAAAATATTTGTCTCAGGGAGCTTGCAGAACAAAGTGCTTTGGAGCTGCAGCATGATGGCCACTTTTGCCAGCCTAGTATCCATCCTGGAGGACCCTGGTGTTTTGTAAAAAGAAAGTCCAGTGTTACTCCCTCTTCTGTAAAATATAGGGGCTGTGTGAGGACGAACTAAAATTCAATGTCTATTTGTTGTGAGCCTGCTAAATGCTAGGCAGAATTTCAAGCATGTGGGGTGTGTTGAACAAAACAAATTTGTCTGTCTTCATGGAGTTTATACAAGGTCACCTATAAAGATAAAATGTTTTTAAACCCTACTAAGCCACACACATAGTGATAATTGTACTCCACAGTTCCAGGAAACTGGAAAAACCTGCATATTTCTAAGTAGTGTGCGTATGTACTGTTACCGGCCACAATACTAGAACTTAAGGCTGTTCTCAGAGTTACCGATTAGAGCTTTTCAATGGCGCCTGGGAGG
Organism: Tupaia belangeri chinensis; assembly: GCF_000334495.1. Classification (NCBI taxonomy): domain Eukaryota; kingdom Metazoa; phylum Chordata; class Mammalia; order Scandentia; family Tupaiidae; genus Tupaia; species Tupaia belangeri. The sequence goes on along the minus strand of NW_006160028.1, from coordinate 1,587,420 downwards.
TAAGCTTCTCATGGCCTGCGACCAAGTTGCCCATCTTTATTTGTCTGTGTCCCAGGACCTAGCATCCTCTGAAGACAGAGCAGACTAAATATTGGCATCAAGAGTATGGGTGATGCAAAAGAGATTTGTCTATATACACTCATGAGTGATTTATTTTGCACTGACACTCTTCATCCCACTGTTCCCAGCAAAATCTCTCTTCCTTAGGTATTCATCTTCCCGCCCCGGTGAAGTCTCTGTGGCTCTGTCACTCTGCATGACTCTCCTTTCTTGGATCTTCTACCATATTATAGCCTCACCACAAAATATAGCATGTAAGCGTGATTGTCTTATGTTAGTCTCCAAAAGGAGTAAGCTTCAGTTAAGAAACTGGTCTGTAGTCACCTGAATATCCTCCACCCTCAACCACAGACAATGTCTGGTAAATATTGAGAGTACGCTAAGTAGGTTAGTTAACCTTTAGATCTTTCCTGTAAAAGAATCTCTGATTTCCAGAAATAGACTGTGACTTCAAATAGTTCATGGGAAAATGGGGTTAAAGTGTAAGTGTGCTTTGTTGCATAAATTTTTGAAATTCATGCGTAGCTTTTTCCATAATATACATTTTCCATTAATTTTGATGACCTCTTATTTATGTGTATGTGTGTATACATGTGAAAATGCATGCATGTGCTCACGGTTTTTGTTAGCTTTTGTTTTTGTATTTTCCATTCTCTTCTCCTCTACATAAGTTCTGATACTTGGATTTGGGACCTGTTTGGTGCCATCTAGGAAGTATGGTACTGAAGATGTAATTTGGGTAAACCCTTTACTAGAACTTTGTAATGCATCGTTTATGACTCTGAAAAGTGTTTTGTTTGAGGTTTTGTTTTTAATTTTACTATAGGCACATGTGTTTGCTGAAGAGAGACAGAGAGGGAAAGTGAGAAAGCAACCCCCACAGGTATGGCCATGCTACAGTCCCTTCTCCTCCATTCTCTTCTGGACTGTAGGCATGCATGCCCACACACATAATGTTTCTCAAGCCTCCGGATCTGGGGCTTGAACTGTGCAGTCGGCCATGGTAAGTCCAGCTGCCTTATCCACACCACCTAGCTGACTCTGGTATGCTAAGTTTTATGCTGGTTTCTCTTTACTTCTTCTGAATTAGGCTCTCAAAGTATGGTCCTCTTCCTCAGAATCAGAATGTTCTCTAACATAGAAAAACGTGAACTCCTAGCTTCCATGCCCAGTTTTCTGAATTCGTACCTCTGGGGATAAAGCTACAGGGCCTTGGAGACTCCAGTGTACATTCAAGTTTAAGAATCACTGCCCTGGGGTACACTGTTAGTCGGAAAAGTGCTTTGTGAAAGGTCCCTTGGTGGAAAGCTAGGAGCTAAATCCAGGATTTCCCTGTAAAGGTCATGTACTTTTGGAATCGGTTTGCTCTCCCAGATCAATAGAGCGTGAACCCTTTAGATTATGGGGCACAAGGAAAGATTCACTTTCGACTCACCAAAGCTGCATGCGTGAGTCTTAGCTGCCTGACAGTATAGGTAACTACATTCTGTGGAGGAGCACTTCAAAGTGAAGTGTTATTTCTTTTTCCAACTATTAAGTCATATACGTGGAATAAAATGAGTAAAATTAAAAATATCTGTATTGCTCCTTACAGAGTAGTGATAACTACAGTTGGTGTATGTATCTTTATTTATGGCAATAATCAGGCTTACATTCCATGTATGGTTTTACATCAGCTTCTATATTTAAGTTTATACTTGAATAAAATGAAGCAAAAATTAGAAATAATATAATCACAAAACTTTATTATTTTAATATATTTTTGGAGGATGTCTTATGAATACTGATTCTCACTTTTTAGTCATTTACCCTAAATACTATGACCAAACCATTAATAAATGTAAAAAACAATCCCTTTGTGAGAAATTAAAATAACTATGTTAGTCACTGGTTCTTTCTAGGGTAATGATCTATTTCTTTCTTTTTTCTTTTTTTTTTTTTTTTGGTGAGAGATTTTAGCTATAGGGTGCATGCGCTCACCAGAGAGACAGAGAGACAAAAAGAGAAATCACCTCCCCGCCCCAGGAGGGATGGCCATGTTGCAATTCCCTTCTCCTCCATGCTCCTCTCAGGATTTTGGGCACATATGCACATGAACCCAGAGTGAGTTTGAAGCTGCTGGGTCCAGGATTTGAACGGTAGTCAACTACATAGGAGTTCAACAATGAAACCATTATGCTATTAGCTGGTCCCAATAATGACCTATTTCTAATAAATTTTCCCATACTCTGTATTTTCCTCTTCCCATCTCTTTCTCTCTCTCCCATCTCAGTCTCTCTCTCTTGCATTAAGAACTATATTAATTTACTTATTTACTATTATCACTCAAAATTTTAATTTTAATGTAGAGAAGTCTACCAGATGAAACTAAAAGGGTGACAGGTGCTCTCTTTTACGTGTTTTTAAATGACTACTGGTTATTTATACCCAATAATATTATCCATTCAGGTATATGCAAAACTTCAGGTTTTTTTCTGGTATACCAAAAATTATTTTCATTTTTCTAAGTTTTTTTTTTCTTTATTCCATGGTGACATATGTGTGTGTGTGTGTGTGTATATATATATATATATATATGTCAAAGGGGCCCTCACACAACAACATAACCCCCAACTTCAGCCAGTCCTGGTTCATGGGCATCTTGGGCCTGGCATGTTCAGGAGGTCTCTGGAAGTGAACCTGGAACCTTCTCATGTGGCTTAGACTTGTAGAACATTGTGTTACTGTTATACCATTGCCTAGCTCCCAAGACATTTCTTAAACTAAATCATTCTATTTCCAGTATAAATGGGTATTTTATTTTCTTGTTCATTAGATACATTTTTAAACATTGGTCCACGGAGGAAAAGTAGTAATACAGGACAGGGCCTTCTTGGTCCTGCTAATATTTATCACTTAGCCGCTGTCACCAGACACTCTCCTAAATGATTTACAGACATGGTATCTTTTATCCTTGCAAACCTCTTATGAACATGGTATTAATACCTCCATTTCACAGAAACTGTAGCTCAGGAACTTTCAGCCTGTAAACTTCAGAGCCAGGATTTATGCCCAGAGCTGCCTGGATTAAAATGCACATTTGTTCCCACTATGATGCTGAAAGGTGAGAAGCCTTGGCTCTACCAACTGCCCAGGTGTTAGAAATCCTTCTGGGGCTGTCTCTCTCTCCCATCTCAGTCTCTCTCTCTTGCATTAAGAACTATATTAATTTACTTATTTACTATTATCACTCAAAATTTTAATTTTAATGTAGAGAAGTCTACCAGATGAAACTAAAAGGGTGACAGGTGCTCTCTTTTACGTGTTTTTAAATGACTACTGGTTATTTATACCCAATAATATTATCCATTCAGGTATATGCAAAACTTCAGGTTTTTTTCTGGTATACCAAAAATTATTTTCATTTTTCTAAGTTTTTTTTTTCTTTATTCCATGGTGACATATGTGTGTGTGTGTGTGTGTATATATATATATATATATATGTCAAAGGGGCCCTCACACAACAACATAACCCCCAACTCCAGCCAGTCCTTGTTCATGGGCATCTTGGGCCTGGCATGTTCAGGAGGTCTCTGGAAGTGAACCTGGAACCTTCTCATGTGGCTTAGACTTGTAGAACATTGTGTTACTGTTATACCATTGCCTAGCTCCCAAGACATTTCTTAAACTAAATCATTCTATTTCCAGTATAAATGGGTATTTTATTTTCTTGTTCATTAGATACATTTTTAAACATTGGTCCACGGAGGAAAAGTAGTAATACAGGACAGGGCCTTCTTGGTCCTGCTAATATTTATCACTTAGCCGCTGTCACCAGACACTCTCCTAAATGATTTACAGACATGGTATCTTTTATCCTTGCAAACCTCTTATGAACATGGTATTAATACCTCCATTTCACAGAAACTGTAGCTCAGGAACTTTCAGCCTGTAAACTTCAGAGCCAGGATTTATGCCCAGAGCTGCCTGGATTAAAATGCACATTTGTTCCCACTATGATGCTGAAAGGTGAGAAGCCTTGGCTCTACCAACTGCCCAGGTGTTAGAAATCCTTCTGGGGCTGAACTGCCCAACACTTTGGAATGCAAACTCCCTTGAGCAAGCTCTTGTTTAGCATAGTTTCACCAGTGGCCTGTCTGTCTAAGGTAGTCAGCGAATATTAAAATAGCCCTAACAATAAAATAGCACTTGGTCAACCATGTAGCCTTCTTCTGAGGGGGGGAGAAAATGGCTCACCTTCCCTGGAGGGCCTTAGAAAGATCAGTTTACAGGCTTCATTAGGGGGTGGGGCCCTTGCTCCTTCTCTCCTTCTTGCCATGGCACGTGCCTCTGGTGACCATCACTTTGCATTAGTCTGGACAAAACCTTTTCCAGGGTTCCTTCTAAACCCCACCCAAAACGCATGCAGTCCTTTCACTGACCTGGCTTCTGATTGGAGGCTGGTCGCTTCGGATGATGACCTCCCGGACCCCTCTGTCGGTTACAACCTGTTTGTATTTTTCTTACCAGAACTTAAGATGCCTGCAGTGGGGTGTGAGCAAAAGTAAAAGACCAGTATTTCCACATCCCCAGGTACCGGAAGCACAGAAGACTGACAGTGTTTCAGCCACCCGAGCGGGCCAGGGCTGCCGTCTATCCATGTGTCCTTTCTGGACAGACTGCTTGCCAGGATGAGGGATCTTCTTCAGTACCTTGCCTGCTTCTTCGCCTTCTTCTCCACTGGGTTTTTGATTGTGGCCACCTGGACAGACTGCTGGATGGTGAATGCTGATGACTCCCTGGAGGTAAGAAGTCAGCATCTTCTCTTCCCGACACAGCCAGTTCAAGTGTCCTGTGAGCCCTAGTGCCATATATGAAGCTCAGCACATTAGCTAGGACTAATGATAGTGAAAATAGCCAACATAAATGACCTACTACTTACGGCATCTTTAGGTAGTTAGGTCATTTGATCTTCACAGTGCATCTATGAGATAGGTATGTTATCCCCCTTTACAGATGAGGTAACTGAATACTTTCTTTTTTTTTCATAAAGATACATCCACATAAGAATAATCTCTGCCACAGAGTCTTCTAGAAATTCACCTCATATTGCTGGATATGCTGAATCGAACGACATTCCTATAACCTTTCTGTCAAAGAAAACTGTTGAGCATGATGACAGCATTAAGAGTGATAGACTTTCTTCAGGAGTGATAATTACCTAAGACACTGAGCAATCAAACTCAAAGTATGTGAAACATACCCAATCAGTATGCAATCGAGACTGTTATTTGAATGAATTTCTGTGTAAAAAGAAAAAAACTATTCTGAGGGAGAAAAAGCCTTTCTGGTGCATCCCAATGTAGAGAGGAGAGACAAGAAAATCTCTTAAAATGAGTTGCTCTTAGGGGCTGGCTATTAGTGCAAGAGATGTATGAACAGGCTCGCATTTGAGGATTGTAGTATTCTCACCAGACAAACGCAGAAAGAAGTAATTTTAAAGTTCAGAGACATTTTCTGTAGCCATAGGAATCTGAGAGAAGTAGAACTGAGTTAAAAAAAATATATCAGATGTTAAAAATCAACTGCTGTTCATTAGTAAGTCTTAGGAAAGTAGAGGTAAAAGAAAAAAAACAGATATACCAGGAACTCAAATGGAGTGTATACAGCAATACAATTTGCTCTTTCATGTACATCGTGAAGGGAACAATTTACCCTACCAGTGTTATAACATCATCTCTATGAAGTTTAGAAAACATACCCAAGAGGCAGTTTTTAATTTTTTCTAATTTTATTTATTAGATTCTCAAGTTGGAGTTAGAAATGGAAAGTAATCATCTTTCTATTTGCTGTATATTACTTTTGCTGTTTACTTTTCTTGCTTTTAATTGTTCTTTGACTTCCACATGACATTTCAAAACCAATGGAGTTATAAATACCTTCTTCGTGCTGGAAAATTGTATTTCTAAAAATCACAGTAAATTGAACTACTGGAAAGGTTTTCTGTTATACGTGTTTCCAGTGATACTTTTTATCAGGCTTTGCATATAAGAAGTGAATTTTAAAAATAACCTTTGAACAGTGCTTAGGGAAAAGTGCAGATAAAATGTTCTGCTGCCATTAGTTTCCCATGATCTATCTATGGCCAGTGGTAGCTGATTAATACATAAATACGTTTGGCCTCAGCACACTTACAATTATATTTCTAAAACCATAAAAAGTATGTAAAATCTCACCTAAAGGCATTGTCGAAATATTTTCTGAAACACTTTTCAAGGTATTCTGCCTATCCTGACAACTGCTCACTTTATTTGATAACAAAGTAGTTTCAGGAAGGGTCAAACCTTGCCGAGAGCAGCCAGCAGTCCTAGCCCTTCAAGTACCGTCTTGCCTTTATGTCAGTTCACCCACCAATTTGCCATCTGCCCTGTGCATGAGTTAGTGGTGACTTCTTCATTCCTTCTTATTTACCACACTTGAAATGTTTTGTTACAAGTATTCTCCAGGACATCTCCATATTTAAAGAAGAATTCTGTAGCAACGCAAGCCTCCTTTGCTTTCAGCAACATTATTATTTGTCAATATTTTTAAGGGACAGAAATCTCTCATAATAATTACTCTTGCAATTGTCCTGATTATGAAGTCATCCCGTTAGCCAAAAGTCTCAGAGCCTTCACCCTCTGAAACTCACTGAGTCAACTGTGTTATTCTCTGTTCTTGTTCCCTTCACCATGTATATATTATCTTTAATCCATATGAAAAGCTTATTTTAAACAATAGTTCAAGAAAAGTCAGCCCAACACAAGCGTTTTGGTTAAAAAAAAAAAAAAAGTATATCCATGGAAAATTTAAACAATATTTTAGGATGCTCTAGGCCTAAGAGTTGGAAAATGGGCTCTTTGTTTTAGATCAACATAAGAAATCTATGGAAAATACAAAGCATGCAAGGCATATAAGAAATATATGGGACACACATGGCGTATAAAGGGGCTCATCCTGCTTGGGGAGGCAAAGGGAAAGCAGGAGCGGGTCCTCCCTTCCAGGAACACACACTTAGTGAGGGAAAGTAGATCCACATGAAACGATAATAAAGGGATAAGCCCATTTATATAGCGAGAAAAAAAGGAACAAAGTACTAGGCACACAGAGAAGATAGAGTGATTATTTTCTGTTAAGGACATTGAAGTCGATCTCATAAAAGAAAAAGCATTTGTGCAAAGCCTCGAGAGGACGCAAAGGATTTCAAAAGGTAGAAATGGCAGCAGGGGCCTTCCAGATGAGAGGGCCATGTGGCAAAAGGACAGGCTGAGGACAAGCTCAGGGCTTGTTAGAGTATTAAGGTGAGTAACACAAAGCAAGGCATAGAAAGAGCTCAAAGAGTCTTTCGCTTGACTGCAGTGTACCTGCCTTGAAGGCTGAAAATCTTTGTATTAAGGAAAAACGTTAGGAAAAAAGAAAAAGCACTCAGAATTGCAGTGTGTATCACCCTCAACCAGGCCCGAAGGCCCTAAGGTACCATTCTGCTCTTGTCATTATTGAGCCAACTGTGTCTCTGGAGAGACTGGTGTGGTGCAGAGAACTCGGCTTTTGAGGTTTTGAGCCTGCGTTCACATCTTGACCCATGTTAACTCCCTTCTACCAGCAAGTCACATCTGTCTTTGGTTCCGTGTCCTTAATTATAAGATAAAATTGAGCTCAGCTGTTTCTAATGTCCTTTGTAGTCTATTTTCTTCAACATCAGGACTCCCTGACTACGTCCCTACCCCAGAGGATTGGCCAGTCACTGCCACACAGATGGTATATGGAGACTCTTCAAGCAGTTTCCCTAGGAATTGTGTGACTATTCTCCATTTTTCTGTAACTTCTTATACTCTCCCTTTCTTCCGTCCTTCCACTCTCAGTTTCTCCTTTTCTCTTCATTTTTATCCTTCCCTTTCTCTCCTTTTCTTTCTCTTCTGTTTCTTTTTATTTCCCTCTTCATTATCATTCATTTTCTTTGTATCCCTTTCCTCATGATGTCTTTTTCCATCCCTTGCTCTTTCTCATCTTTCTACCTTTCTTTACTCCACAAATGTTCCTTGATACCTGCTGTATATTTGGCACTGTTCCAGGTGCAGGGCTATGAAGGATGATGAAGCCAGGAGCTTCTGGGTTGCTCGCAGTGTGGTGAGGTAGATGGGCAGATGAACTCCCAGTTATAACGCAGCGTGGCGAGTGCTAGGATAGTGAATGACCCCAAGTGGATACCTCACACAGTCTTGGATAATTAGTGAAGGCTACCCAGAAGAAGAGACGTCTGAACAGGACTGGAGGGCCAGATGAGGGAGGCAAGTACAGCGTCTCCAGGCACAGGGAACGGTCCACACAGAGGTCCATGTGTGAAAGCACCGTGTTTGTGGCATTGCGTGTAATTCAGTATGATAAAAGTCTCCAGTGTAGGAAAGAGAATACAGGCACTGGATCATCATCTGAAATATGGATCTTACAGCATAGGCCAGGGTGCTTCCTGTGGCTAAGTATGTGTATGCATTTTAGAAAGCTCAAACAGCCAGCTACTTGTGGGGAGTGGCTGAAAGGGGCCAAATGAGGTGCGGGAGGCCAAGGTGGAGACTTTTACCATAGACCAGGAGGGAAAACATGGTAGTCATTATTAGAGTGGCAGCAAGCATGAAGTTATATGTAAACACATGGAAAATGCTAAAGAATTCAAATTGATTGGATTGCTACTCACTGCACATGGAAAAAGTGATGAAAAAGAGAAGTCAGGTTGAAATTCACCTTACTATTTGGGACGGCTGGAGAGATGGAGCCATTCACTCTAAGGTTAAGTGGAGGAAAATTGATCTCTGTGCAGAAGTCATCACAGACCAATGTTCCTGGACCATGCTGTAATTTATTTATTTTCTTCTGGATTAGTTATTACACAACACAGAAGCAGAAACACAGTTCTTCCTATTGGAAAAGTTGACACTTAATGTCAGAGTTGATGTCAGAGACCGGGGGTTAAATCTGACTTTGCCAGGTGGTAGCTGTGGGAGTTTAGATGGGCTTTTCTAGCACTGCCAGACACACCTCCTTGTCTGTAAAGGAGAATAATAATATGTGCTTCACAAGTTTCTTGTGAGGATTAAATGAATTTATGTATGTCAGACATTAACGACAACATCAGGAAAATACAAATCAGCAAATAAATGTTAGATACATTATTATCTATTTGTAGTTCATGGTTTTGTTTTTGCTCTGTGGAAGAGGAGATGACATTTTGTATAATATTTACCAAATAGATATGAGACTTAACGTTCTGTTTCTATTTTTTGCTATTAATTCTCTTGGAGAAATTTTGTTTACTTCTCTGAGCTTACTTTGCCCATTTTTATACTTATCGTTTCACTTTCATCTGGCCAGGAGAATCTATCAGAAAATAATCAAATAGCATACATTATCTATCAAATGCTTGCATTACACTGAGAGAAAAATATGAACTGATAACATTATAAATATGTAACTATATTGGAAGATATGTATTTCTTAATTATCCAGACTTAAATAGAAACACAGTTTTTTTTTTTTTTTTTTACAAAGGTACTGGTCTCTCGATTATCAGAAAGAAAAACTGTTTTCTCAAGATAATTCAATTTTCAGTCATCTTTTGTTAATTACTTACTAAGAACTTGCTAAGCATCAAGCACTGTTATGATTAAAATGTTATCGCAAATGAAGGTTTGAATTGAAGGCATTTGAATTTATTTTGACCCATAATCAGATTCTCCCCTGGAATTTCTATTTGCATTAATATTGCCACAGTTTTTTATATATAAAGTAAATATCAAAATGATTATATCTAGCATGTACTCTGTTTATTTACTAGTTTTAGTTTCAATTGGTTTCATAATCTTTCAGAAGACATTTAAGGCTATGAATATGCTCTTATTCATTTCATGCTCTTCTTTTATTTTTAATTAAAGCCTAAGAAGTCTACACATTTGTGGGATACAGCGTGATTGTGATATATGTTGTGTATTGATCAAATAAGGGGACTTAGCATATGTCGCACCTCAAGCCTCTAATATATTTTCTGTGTTGGAAGCATTTAAATCTTCTCTTCTAACTGTTTTGAACCACCTGTTAAATTATTGCTAACCACAGCCACCCTTCAATGCTAGACCTCATTCCTCCTATCTAATTGGAATGTTGTACCCATTACTCAACCTCTCTTTATTTCCTGTCCTCCTCCCAGCCTCTGGTAAACACTATTATCACTGTTACACTTCTTTATTTTATTTTATTTTCAATTTTGCTACAGGGTATATGGGCTTGCCTGAGAAAGGCAGAGAAAGAGGGAGAGGGAGAGAGACACAGGAAAAGTGACAGAGCTCCTCCCCCAGGGGATGGCCACACCACAACCCCTGCGCCATTTCCCCTCTTGGGATTTGGGGCATGCATGCACACATGCCTGGTGTGCTTTTCAAGCCACTGAGTTCAGGACTGGAACTGCACAGTCGGCCATGCAGGACACAGCCACCTTAGCTCCCATGCCACTGGCCGGCCCAATTATTTTACTTCCATGAGGCAAAGTTTGCAGTTTCCGCATATGAATGAGACCATGTGGTATTTGTCTCTTTGTGCCTGGCTTATTTCACTTAACATAATATCCTCCAAGTGTATCCTTGTTGCTGAAAATGACAGGATTTCACTCTTTCTTAGGCTGAATAACTTTCCTTTGCTCGTGTGTTTGTGTGTGTGTATTTGCAAGCCAGATTTTAATTCATTCATTCATTGGTGAACATTTGTATTGATTCCATATCTTGGCCATCCTTTTCTTGTCATCTTTTATAGCACCTTGCAGTGACATTTGCATAAGAAACTCAGGATTCCTGTGTCACAGAAATTGATGGAGCATCTGTTAGGATACTTGGCATACTTGCTGAAAGAATGAATAAATGAATAAAATATAGGATGAGGTGTTCTTTGTAAATATCATATTGAGCCCTCAATGAGAAGTGTCTCT
>NW_006160028.1:1524642-1575572 GCF_000334495.1 Tupaia belangeri chinensis | reverse complement strand
GGCCACTTTTGTATAAGCAGTCTCTTATATCTTTCTATAATTTAAATTTTTTCAAGATATGTATTTGACTCACCTTTTTAATAAGATGGGAATAAGGATCTAATCCCTGGAGGTGTCTAATAAGGCTGGTGAGGACTGTATTCTGATCTAGAGAATATGACTTTTATGCCTGATGCTTCAAAGAGCAAAAGAAACGTCATTTTAAAAGAGAAAGAAAAATTAATATCTTTAAACCATTCATACAACAAAAATTGTGATTTCTGTTATCAGACAATAATCACTGTGAAGTTGTGACACCATACCTCTGTAAGAAAAAATTTCTAGTGTATATAACTTAATTGAACTAAAGAAGTGATATGTAAATTTAAGTATAAGATAGTTTGGATATGTAAATGAGGTCATATAGCTGTGAAGACCACAAAAATCTTATTTTGCTCATTAAATTTGCATTATTCCATTCTTTATCCCATATACCCTTAGTCTGCATTCCACAAATAACAAAGCAGAGCTAAAACAAACATGTTTTAGCAAATACACTCATGGTTTTCTTCCAGATCTTTTGAATTTAGGGCATAAAGAAAATGGAAATAAAAGACAGTGTCTATTATGATTATTTTAGTCTTTGTCTGCCACTATCTTTATTGATATTTGTCTTGCATTTTGTTGGATCGTAGGGTGGTAAAAAAATAAAGTAAAATATATAAATGAAAAAATCAGAATACTAGTTTTTAAAATTAAAAGAACTTTAAGTTAGAATTTAAAATGACTCAAACATGTTGTTTATTATAGTATTATTAAAACTTTTAAATCTTAACTAAGAAAGTACTGGATACAGGTAAGTAGCATCCTCAGTGTTACAGTATACTAACACAAGATTAGTAAGGTGGTATGAAAATTAAAAATTCTTATAATATATGTAGGCTGGGACCAGAAGTTGGTGTAATGGCTATGTTGCTGGACTCCCATGTAGTTGACAACCGGGCACACGTCTGTGTGCTCAAGATCAAGAGAGGAAAATGGAGGAGAAGGAATTGCAGATGGCCATCCCCCGCTGGGGGGTGATTTTTCACTTTCTGTCTCTCTCTCTTTCTGGTGAGTGCACACTCCCTGTAGCAAAAACCTCTTAAGAAAATATATATATATATGTAGGCTATGTGGTTTCAAAAATTATATATTGTAATGGTTTATTTCATTTTCTTTTGGTTTATCCATCATTTACCCCTATACATTTATAACCTAGTGAGTATTGACAAAGAAAAAGCTTGTTTGATAGTGGTCTGCCAAATAACTATCTACTAAGCCTACTGTGTATTATTATAATAGACAGGTCAATAGATAGATGATAAAATATTTCATGTAACTAGAGAAGATATTAATATATATACCTATGAATTAAGTATTTTTTAGTGTTCTGAGTTCTGAAAAGAGACATGAAAAGACAAAGCAGGCAAAACTGTGTTTTGCTGCATGTATTTCAAGTGATAAGATAAAGTAAGTTGGCAAAGGCTAAGATAGAGAAGTCTTAAAGGGAGACTGGTACTGAGTACAGAATGAGAAATCCTAGGATTAAGGAACTAATTTATGTCATTATAACTCAACTGGGAAGAATCACCGTCAACATGGCTTCCTGAAACGTTTTAAGTGACATCCTATCCGTCCTTAGTACTATGCTAAACACTTCCCACAGCCGTTGCCTAGACAGGGTCAAAGATGATCCTAAGTCAGTGTAAACTCACTAGTGTAAATAATAGTTCTTTGGCACCTTCATTTAGCTGTTCTAGTCTATTCAGTCAAGTGGAAAGCAGTATTCTGTAACCATTTTCTACTTCAACGTTCTGAGAGTTAATATACTGGATTAAAAAAATAAATGACACGATTTTTTTTCTCAGCATTTATTGAACACCTATAATTTGTCAAGAAAGAGTGACTATATACTCCTTAAACCAAGATGTTCTATCTTTCTTTACCACTGCAATATACTCAGCATTTAGTTAGCATGCCCACTGAGACACGAGAGGCATTTAGTGAATTGAATTTGAAAAGTTATCGAATGCACTAAACGGGCCAGCTCATATCTCGGTAATTAAGGAAGCTGGATTCCACATAGCTGACCATGTGGTACGCATCCTGGACACCGAGGCTTGAAACATACACAAGGCATTTGTGCAGGCCTGCTCTGAATCTTGAAATGAGGGAGAAGTGGAGACCGGATGTCCTATGGGAGAAGGGTGCTTTTCCATTTTCTTTTCCTTGATGTCTTTCTCTCTTTCTCTGGTGAATACACATGCCCTCTGGGATATAAGGAAGACAGGAGAAGAGAAAGAGGGAGAGAGACAGAGAAAGAAAGAAAAAAGGGAACACACAAAAACTGCATTCAAAAGATAATACAATATTATAAAATAAAAAGTATGGCAAATTACTTTAGAATCTCAGGGTAAGGAGAGGTTAACTCTCCAGGTGGAGAGACTTGGGGGAGACCTCATGTATATCTTTAAGGTGAGATTTGAAGAGTAGATAGAGTGTGAAAGGTTGAGAAGAAGGGGAATTATTATCATGATTATTTTTGAAGTTCAAAGCAAATATATTATGTGGTATTTTTCTTCCAATAACTGTTCTGGTCATTATCAGATTTTAAATTGTTAATAGGAATCAGAAAGTCTTATGTGACCAAAAACTTGAGATTACTCATTAGTATTTGACAAGAGGGGAAAATTCAGATGCCTTAGGAAGTGAACACCCATGACCAAGGTAGAATGTCCAGGAACTGTGGAGAACCTAGCAAGCTCAAGTCCCACCTAATGGTCAGTGAGTAGTCATTCCTCTCTTGCTAATTGTTCATTTGTAGGACCAAGGTGTCCAGTGGCCGGACTAATCAAATTTTCAAGGGGATCCAGAAACCTGGTCTGTTCAGTAAAGTTCTATATTTTAACTACTGGCAACTAGTTATGAGATTTGTGCTAACCTCATGTTTGTGGCTTATACTTTACTGGTATACCTTGGGTAAACTACTTTCTCCCCATGTAGGCGATAATCTACTACTCACTTTCAGGAAGAATAGTTATTCATTGAAATAATATGCAAATTAGTCTAGTGTTTTTTTCTGTCTGTCATTCGTTAATAAATAAATTTCGTGTTAAAAGGAGAAAGCTTAAATTTGAAATCATAACTTTTGAATGACCCTGTTATAAAAATTATTAAAATTAAAAAATGATTAGTTAACAATTCCTTTTAAGAACAGTGGGTACCAGCAGATGACATAATGGTTACATCACTGGACTCCCACGTAGTTGACCCATAGTTTGAATCCTGGATCCGGCGACTTAAACTCACGCTGGGAGCATGTACGTGTGTGCCCAATGTCCTGAGAGGAGAATGGAGGAGAAGGGATGGTGGAGTGATCATCCCCCTGGGGGACCATTTCTTGCTTTCTGGCTCTCTGTTTCTCTCTGTCTCCCCAGTCAGTGCATGTGCTCTATAGCAAAAGTCTCTCTTTAAAAAAATGAAAGAAAGAAAAGCTAATTATAATAGTTTAAGCACTGGTCTGCTTATATAAGAAGCTTATTTTAAAACTTCAAATACATTAGATTTGCTTGCCTTTCAGAGAGTTTCCAGTAAGCCGTTTTATTACACAGAGACAAATACAGACTATATATATTACAACAAGCAGAGTTTTCCTAAATATGATAAATAACAAAAATGCTTTTCACCTTGTATTTTATGCACAAAGGCACCTTTAAGGGTGTCTCCAGTAAGTGCTACATTAACACAAAAGTTGAGTTAATTGCAGCCACTATTCTCACGTACCTTAACTCAGTCTGAATACCAAGCCACCTAACCATGTGCCCCTGAGCGTTAATACCTAATGAAATTGGATTCCTTGTTTCCTCTAATGAGCTCATTGGTTTTCTAAATATGGTCATTGCAGGTAAATGATCAATAGCCTTGAAATTGACATGATTACTATAGCATTTTGGCAAGACAGAATTACTCTAATTAGTATAAAATAAGAATTTTGCGTATGTATCTCAGACTTAATGTAATATAGAACAGAAACGACTAAAGTAGATTATTTTTTGTTAGCTTGCTTTTTTCCTGACTTAGATGGCAGGACATTGTGAACAGTCACTGTCTGATTATAGAGCAGTGGCTTCAACCCCACATCACCTAGCTCAACTTAGAATAAGCTGGGTCTAGTGTGTTCCCATTAATTAAGAAACTGAAGGGTCATAGGCTTTGAGAAGACCTCTTTGTTGCTGTGGTATCGTGGTTCAGTACAAACTGTCTTCCTGTGAGTTTCCTACAACTGCTGTGACAAGTGACTTTAACCAGCGCGGCTTAACACAAGATAAATTAATTCTCTTACAGTTCTAGATGCCAGAAGCTTTAAATCAAGTGTTGGTAAGGCTGTACTACCTCTAAGTTCTCTGGGGGACAGTGAAGTCCTGGGCTCTTCCAGCTTCTGGTAGCTGTCGGCATTCTGTGACTAAGGGCTGCATCACTCCAACCTCTGCCTCTGGGGTCTTCACACTGCCTTCTCTTCTTCTGTCTCTGCCTGTCTTCTATATGCCTTTTTTGTTTTTGTTTTTGTTCTAGGTTTTTGCCATAGGTAGTGTGCATTCACAGGAGAGAGACAGAGAGAGGGAAAGTGAAAAATCACCCTTACCAGGAAAATGACCATGCTGCAATCCTTTGTCCTCCTCCTCCTTTCAGGATTTTGGGCACATGATTTTCAGGTCTCAAACCCTGGTCAGCCATGTGGAAATCCAGTACCTTAACAATCACACCACCTGCTGGTCCCTCGTGTTCCTCTTATAAGAGTGCTTCTAACTAGTTTAAGACCCACTGAATAAGATGATCTTCTCATCTCCAAATTTTGTATGAGTTTCATCTACAAAGGCCTTTTTCCCAAATAAGGTCTAATTAACAAGTTCTTGAGATTAGAGTCGTGAACATATTTTTTTGAACTCTATTATTCATCCTGCTAAACCTACTTCCTCCTCTTTAATTAAAAAAAAAAAAAAAAAGGTTTTGAAGTTTTTGACACAGAGTGCATGTACTCTCCAGAAAGGAGAGAGAAAGGGAGATTCATAGCAAGGAAAAGTGAGAAATCAGCCCCCAGAGGGATGGCCACACTGCGATCCCTTCTCCTTTCTCTCAAGATTTTGGGCATGCATGTACACGTGCCCAACATGATTATCAAGCTGCCGGGTCTGAGATTTGAACTGTGGTACATGGACAACTGTGCCCCCTGCCGGCCCCTCTTCACTTTCATGTTAGTTAATCAAGTTGAACACAGCCACTGCTCAGGCCATTAGAGGCTTTACTACTATTTTCATTATTGAGAAAATCCTGTATGTTTGTAATTTTTATTTTTTATAACCACTCTATTATTATATTCTTAACACAAATAAGGATAGTAAGGCTCAAAAAAAAAAAAAAAAAGGTAAGACCATGTTCAAGGTTATCTCAGAGCTAATAGGAGTGCCAGTTTACATTTAAAGTCTATTGGTTTTGACTATAATTTAACTTTCATGCATAGATAAATTTAGAGTTCATGTTCTTCTTTAGAAATTGGTGGGTTAGATTTTACAAGATGGATTTTCTTCCTTAGATGTTTGGGCTCTGTGTTTTCCCAGGTCTTCCATAAAGTCTGGAACATTGCTTCCAGATTTAACCTAAGGAAACCTGAGCCAAAGTGGGATTTTGTAGAATAAAGCCCCTGGGATGAGATTTAAGGTAGGATTTACTTCACCTGAAGCTATCTCCCAATGTTCAGTTAAGGAGAACGTTAGCCTCAAATAAATTTGCAAATTTTAAAGATAGGTTTTAGGTACATGGCAGTACATAAGAGCACACAGACAGCTGAGTGAGCAGTACCTTATTTACGAGTTACACTTTCTTGAGATTATCACCTCATTCTTCTGGGCCTTCATTTCCTTATTCGAAAAATGGATGATAACAATATATCTCAGAAGATCCTTTCAGAAATAAACAAAGCAAGAATATGCTTAAATTCTAAGTACTTCATAGTATAGAGTCAACAAAAGATTATTATTACTAATTGTAAGTATTTTCCATATAAATTAATAAGAGCGGTGGCACATTCACAATGATGGAGTTTAAGCAGCAGAGTTTTACTTGGCATAAACACGGCTTCCGAACAAACCATGGGGCAGACAGTAGGGGATGTATTCCTTGATAGGATTTTCCTATGCAAAGTGATTTTTTGTCCCTTATTCTTTTGTCTACTCCAATTGAACCCCCACTTCCTTTTCATTCCTCTATCTACCCTGTTCTGTTAGTTATTCTTGAGGAAAATTTTAAGTTTTCATTTTCTGAGATAATACATTATTAAACTTCATTGAACTCTCCCCCGGTTTCCACTGCAATGGGACTCTGTAATTGAGTCAGAGGACACAATCATTCTAGCTCTGATCCGTACACATGAACTCTGTCAAGACTACATGAAACTGTTTTCTGCTGACTGGTTTACAATTCTAAGACATCCACTGAGTTGCAGGTTACGGGTAGCGTATGGGAAGGTTCAGGGCATGGATACCTTTCAGCGCTGTGTGACCACTTCAAGACATCTGCATTGTTTCCAAGGACAAGTGGCTTACGGTTGTCAAGTTGTATGAAAGCAGGGCTCATTTTGTTTATATCACAGCATTATATCATAGCTTAAGTGTCCGTAACCTGTCGGTGAAGCAATGAGGACTGAGACTTGGGGCCTTTATATTTTATTTATTGGTGTCTTCGTTTATTGACTTTCTTTGCTAATTATTTCAAATTTATGAACTGCACATAAAATAACACCTTTCTTCATGGAACTCAGTGCTCATGATGAAGAAAAATTAATGTACATTCCTAATAGGCTCAAAATGTCAAAAGTTGCCTCCTATTACCATATTGATTTTTTTTTTGGATTAGCAAATGTCAGCAAAGGGAAGTGAAATGAATCGCCTCCATTTAAACTATGACTTGATGATAGAACCAGCCATAGGCACTTGAATACATTTACTTCTGACTTTACTCCTCTTAGACATGACTTATATCTCTGCCATTACCCCCTACTCAGGAAGTGAATTTATTTCTTGGTTGGGAAGGCTTTTCATTGTAAGTGCTTAAGGAAAAAAAAAATCCTAAAACATATAGTTTGTTATAAATGGAATTTCAATTCTGTACTCTGCTATCAAACACAATGCCCCAATTCTCCCTTTGATCAAGGGGAGCTGAAATATGTCTGCAGGTGCTGACTCACACTGTCTTCTCCAACATCCAGGTGAGCACAAAATGCCGAGGCCTCTGGTGGGAATGTGTCACAAATGCTTTTGACGGGATTCGCACCTGCGATGAATACGACTCTATACTGGCCGAGCACCCCTGTACGTATGCCCCAATGTCCCCGTTTGGCAGGATGGTAATGTCAAAGAAAACGGAGCTCAGATTTCCATCGTGTGTTTTTGTTTTCTAGCCTGTAGTAAGGGTCTGTCCAGTTGGAAATGTTTCAATTAGAAATGGAGTTGATTTCTGAAATACGGATTTGAATATATTTCATTCTGTCATGATCCCACCTAGACATGACTTCCGTCTCTGCTATCACCCCCTAATCAGGAAGTGGATTTATTTCTGAAACATTTTCAGCATTTTTTGCTCCAAGTATGTGTAAATTCCATGGTGGTAGAAATGTTATTTTAATCATCTCTGGTACCCCCAAAGCCTGGGATAGTGCCTTAAACGCAATAACGTTATAGTAAATATATTTTGAATTAAAATGAATTCTTTAGGATGCTGTGATTTATGACTATAATTGACAGACTAGAATAAAGGCTGGCTTTCAACTACAACTTAGTTCAAAAACATACGAAGATTATAGATTTTTTAGTGGAAGGTTTGCTAAGAGAGAGGTGAAGAAAGAGGGACAGAGACAGAAAGAGAAGTAGCCAGAGAGTTGCAGAGTATGGGAATTGGTGGATGAAAACAATTGATACACATAAGATGTTAGCACCGTATTAAAGCAAGCTCCTTTATCTCCCATACTTATAGCTTCACATTATAGTTAGGTGTTAGCAAGGTCTAGATTTCTCTGTAAAAAGAGATCTTTTAAACTAACAAGCTTATTGATTCTCTCACTCCTTCTCCACAGCATTTTCATTCATTCATTCATTCATAAAACAGTGAACCACACCAAGAAGTACTGGTCCTGTTATTAAAGGAGAGTAAGAATGGAGGAGAAAAGATTGCAGTTTGGCCATCCCCTCTAGGGAGAGATTTCTTGCTTTCTGTCTCTCGGTTTCTCTCTATCTCTCCAGTGAGCACACATGCCTTATAGCAAAAATCTCTCTAAAAATTTTTTTAATGAAAAATATTGCAGTTTTAGTATATTATTTGAAAGTAATAGGTAAGAACAAAATTTTTAAAAATATGACATAGGCAGCAGATAAAAAAATTGAAGATATTAAAATGTAGGTAGTGGTTTTCTTGGTAGTGACCTTATGGATTATTTTGTTTTCTTCTTGCATTAATGTACATTAACAGTATCTAGTCAGAACTATTTAAACTTCTCAACTCTGACTATGCTACTAAAACTTTGGAATAGGTTGAGTGCTCATATGAATTCCATTTCTATTCACAAAATTAGGCTTCTTTGTTGATAGTACTATATTGTATAAAGAGGGGGAAAGAAGCAAAATTAAGGAGACAGCATATTAGCATTATTGTTACCAGCCAACATGAGCAGTCTGCTTGCACCGCTGCAGACTCCCTCCCTTACCAAGCCAACATGAGCAGTCTGCTTGCACCGCTGCAGACTCCCTCCCTTACCAGCCAATATGAGCAGTCTGTCTGCTCAGGCCACCACATCCTGATGGTACTGCTGATCCTGGGTAGTCCCAGAAAATTTCAAGGGAGGCATTCCAAAGTGCAGAAACCCTTAGATCTGGGTGCTGAGCAGGAAGTGGATTTATATACACTATGCAGTTGTCAAGAGGTCATGTTTAACTTCTGCATAAAAGAGCAATATCACCTAGACATTACATGTGTTTTCTTTCCTAAATTTTGAAAGCCTTAAATAGGGAACATTTGTTTTTTTTTTTAAATCATACTAAGGGACCAGCAGTTGGCATAATAGCTATGTCACTGGACTCTCATGTAGTTGACTGCCCTTCAAGTCCCGGACCTGGTGGCTTAAACTCACACCAGGCGCGTGTGCGTGTGTGCCCAAGATCCTGAGAGGAGAATGGAGGAGAAGGGACTGCGGCATGGCCATCCCTCCTGGGGGGTGATTTCTCGCTTTCTGTCTCTCTGTCTCTCTCTGTCTTTCTGGTGAGTGCAAGTGCCCTATAGAAAAACCTCTCAAAAAAAAAAAAAAAGCCAATTTCGAGTTCTTACAAGCACTATTTTAGAAAAACTATATACATATATATATATAATATATAGTATATATGTTTATTCACATGTTTATTTATTAATATAGTAAAAGCTGATTTAATGCATTGATTTCCTCTCTCAGATGCACCATAAATACATTTTAAAAAATTTAAATAAAGAAAATTGACTGCATTTTAGCAAGCAAACAATTACAAAATAAGCCCTAACTTTACCTCATCTGTGGGATCACTTTTTTAAATGCAAGAAAACTCAAAGTCACTATGAAAATTTTTAAAAAAATCATTGTATCATATAAGGAATAAGTTTTATTATTCATCTTATTCAGCCCACTAAAAAAGTCATAGTTCTCACTTCAGGTTATTAATCTTGTTTTGTGACATAAATTTCCCTCTTTTTAATTTAGTATAATTGGTGATGCAGTGTTTAGCAGGTTTTCACAGTTGAAGATGCCTCTAGTGCAGAAGGTGGTTGCTGCTATTCTATTTATTTACCTTTTCTTCTCTTTTCTGGAACTTCTACCATATATTTTTGCCTATAGCTTTAAAATATGCCCATTTATCTATGCAAGGTTAAAGAGTTAATATGGAATGTTGACCAAGAAGAGTCATGATGTGAAGGCCAGAAAAAGACATGGTCTGGGGACCACCAGGTAGCATAATGGCTATGTTGCTGAACTCCCATGTAGTCGACCGCAGTTCATGTCTTGGACCCGGTGGCTTAAAACTCATGCTGGGCGCATGTGTGTGTGTGTGCCCAAGATCCCAAGAGGAGAATGGAGGAGAAGGGATTGCGGTGTGGCCATCCCCTCTGGGGGGTGATTTCTCGCTTTCTATCTCTCTGTCTCTATCTGTCTGGCGAGCGCACGCACCCTATGGCAAAACCTCTCAAAAAAAAAAAAAAAGACATGATCTTGCTTCCAAAATAGTCCACTTAATAGAAACTAATTCCCCTTTTAGAGATCTGCTGATGGCTCCCACCGTTGTGAACTGGCAAGGGAAGTTTAGAAATGTATCCTGCTTCTTTGTGCAAAGTTTTAACAATTATTTAATATTTTTCTCACCAAACATCGAAGTTTAGAAATGTATCCTGCTTCTTTGTGCCAAGTTTTACCAATTATTTAATATTTTTCTCATCAAACATAAAGCTGTTATATCAATTATTCAACCAACAGTTACTGGATAGCTTCTAGAGAACAGGTATTCTATCTTCCTTGGCATTAGGTTATAATACGTGGAAGACTTTCCAGAGCAAAAAGAACAAAGGAAAGCAATGCCTAGTTCCCCTGTCTACCAAGATGCTCCCTGATAGGGTGCAACAATATAAAGACTGACACTTAAACAAATAATAATGCCAATAATGGAATAGTTTTCAGTGTAATGAAAAACTTAAGGGTACTCATATCCAAGGGAACTCATATGCAAGTGTGACTTCAGTCAGTGGGTCCCTGTCACTGACATGCAGTTGTCTGTGTTCCTCATGTGCCTCTGTGAGCTAACAGGTTGCCTTCCTCTGTGCCATAACCGCATGCCCTGGTCTTCCAGTGAAGCTGGTGGTAACTCGAGCGTTGATGATTACTGCAGATATTCTTGCTGGGTTCGGATTTATCACTCTGCTCCTTGGTCTTGACTGCGTGAAATTCCTCCGCGAAGAGCCGAACGTTAAAGTCCGCATCTGCTTTGTTGCCGGAACCACATTACTAATAGCAGGTACTGGTCTGGACTAGAGCTGGTGATGAGAGAGGCGGTGGAGGCCGGAGGTGGAGAAGGATGCTCTTCTGAAACGGTCTAAGACCGTATGTGGCTTGCTTGTTTAGACTGAGTGAAATAAAGAGCTGTCTCTCAGTCCTACTTTCTCTAGCTTTACATTCAGATAACTAGACTTTTTATAACATCCAGAAGGTATGCCAAAGTTATCAAATGGTTTTTAAGCTATTTAAAATGTAATAAGACGCATTAAAGTTTTACAATAATGTCTTTTGTGATTGTCCCTAAAATTAAACCCTACGGTACATTTAAACCGCCACCTTTTTACCTGTATTCATCCAAATCAATTATTTTTAACAATGAAATAAATTATGACAACTCCTCTGTTATATTTATCTCATGAGCCAACCCATTTGATCATAAATGTAATCATCAACAGATGATATTACTATCCTCACTTGAGATAAAGAAAAGGAGTTCTGAAGACTAATAAATCAAACATGACTAATAACCTATAAGCAGTGCTTTACATGGTATTTATTAATGAAACAAAATTGATATTTTACTCAGTCTGTCTTCAACTTCAAAGCTTCATCTTTCTCTATCACAACATAATGTCTTCTTTGATCTTAATGCACGCTGGGAGGAGGTATGCTGTTGAAGAAATCAAAGTTCAGGAAGATTATAAACCTGGGAGAATGCACCACAGAGAGAAAAGTTTTCTTGTATGGTAGTTGCACGAAAATATTCCATACAAATACAAGTGAGAGCCTAGCCAGTCAGCGCAGGGCAGACAATAGAGGGGGACTTTGGAGACTACTTAGATAGCTTCACTATGTCTGCATGTCCCAATGTGCAAAATGGAGGAAAGCTAGGGCAATAATATCCATCTCGGATTGCTACTGGGAAAATTCCATGTGAACTGAAAAATGAGGATGCCCTTCAGTGAGGGCCTAATTGTTTACACATTCAGAACTGGGGCCTCCTTTATTTTTTCCATGCAGAAACATTGCATCTAGGTCCTAATATTTTCCATGTTGTATTGTAAAGTCACAGAAGTTAGTAATTCTTTTTTGAGAAATTCATTGCCATACCTCTAGCAGCATAAACTTTTTATAAATAACAAGTTTTATTTCACGAATGTCAACATTATTTTAAACTACATTATTTTCTCCTATAATACTGTTGGAGGTATCACTAGATACTCTCTTTAAAAAAATCAACAAAACTCAAAGAAAGTGCAAGTTGCTGAAGAAAATTCTTGTGAAGACAGAGTGTCAATGAAGAATGATTAAATGGCCAGGATGCCCAAGGCTTTGGGACTACCACTTAGATTTAGTATGATATATATATATTATGAATTATAAAAAAAGTATATATATGTGTTTCTGGGACCAGCAGTTAGCGTAATGGCTATGTCGCTGAACTCCCAACGTAGTTGGTTCGAGTCCCGGACCCGGTGGCTTAAACTCATGCCGGGCGTGTGTGCGTGCGTGCCCAAGATTCTGAGAGGAGAATGGAGGAGAAGGGATCGCAGCATGGCCATCCCCCCTGGGGGGGTGATTTCTCGCTTTCTGTCTCTCTGTCTCTCTCTGTCTGTCTGGCGAGCGCACGCACCCTATAGCAAAAACCTCTCCAAAAAAAGAAAAAAAAAAGTATATATAATGTGTTTCTAAGTTTCAAAATTTATACGAGTAGATAATAGTGCTATATCTTTGTTTTCTAAAGGTTATATATTCATGATCTGGTCTTTCTTAAGCACCTTGCATTGAACAATGGGAGAATAATGCAATGAAGTAGTGACTTAATTATTGGGATTTTGGAAAAGTCCTAACACATTTTTGCATAGAAAAAAATACAACATGACTTTTTTGACAGCCTACTAGATATCAAAGACTCCCAAAGAGAAAAGAAATTTGGAAGTATTTTTTGAGTTTATAAATATTAAAAACATCCTTTTAATATAGCCTCTTATCTCCCAACCTCACCATCTTGTCTTCTGTGGGTAGGACTTGACATGCAATACATACTTTTAAAGTAAGAGAAGCTCAGCAGCATTTCAAATCAATCAATTTTTGGAGAGGTTAATCTGTGAGGATTAAATTTAAAGTGAGTAGGGACCAGCAGTTAGCATAATGGCTAGGTCACTAAACTCCCATGTAGCTGACTGCGGTTCAAGTCCTGGACCCGGTGGCTTAAACTCACGCTGGGTGCATGTGCGTGCATGCCCAAGATCCCGAGAAGAAAATGGAGGAGAAGGGATTGCAGCGTGGCTATCCCCCCTGGCGGGTGATTTCTCACTTTCTGTCTCTCTGTCTCTCTTTCTTTCTGGCCAGTGCACACGCCCTATAGCAAAAACCTCTCAAAAAAAAAAAAAAGTTTAAAGTGAATAATATTTCTTGGCTCATTTTTATATGATGTGGGGGGTCATAAGTAAGGATTTATTTGAAAATAAAGATAATTTTTATATCAGTGATGTTGTTACCCCTAACACAGTAAGATAAATGACTTTAAAGACAGTTTTTATAAAGAATTATTTTATTTAACTTTATTTATTTATTTTAATTTCTCTAGAAAGGGACAGAGCAAGAGATAGAAAGAGAGGAAGAGAGAGAGGGAAAGTAAGAAAGCAAGCCGCCAGGTCTGGGACTCGAACCGCAGTTGGCTATGTGGGAGTCCAGCTCCCTTAACCACCATACCACCTGCTGGGCCCTAAAGACAGTTTTTATACAGGTGCTGATTAAGTGGCCGACACAGCTTCAGTCATGGGTCTGGGATCAACAGAATATAGACTCTCAATGGTTTATACTTGCAATTGAACTTTTGTTTACAATGAACTTTTGTTCTCTATTGCTTCTGTTAGTCTGTGTTCCTTCTCTAGTTTTTACTTTGCATTTAATATTTTCTTTTATGTAAGACTAATATTGGAAAGATACAAAAATTAAAGAAGACCTTAACTGTCACTTTGAGTTCCCTCAAGCACATGAGCACTGCGTTATATTATTTTGGTATTTTCTTTATGTACAAACTAAGGTAAGACTTAGAAGATATGCAGTGAAAGGGAAAAGGATGAGATGAAGAGGAATTCAAGATCTGGTTCCTCATGAATCCCTTGTATTATTGTCTCTCTGAATTACATATATTTTGGGTGGTAAGCAGATCTCCTTGGATTTAAATTTAGAAAACACCACATATTCTCACCCTTTTCCCTATCTTTTAGGTGCCCCAGGAATCATTGGCTCTGTATGGTATGCCGTCGATGTATATGTGGAACGTTCTTCTCTGGTTTTGCACAATGTATTTCTTGGCATCCAGTATAAATTTGGTTGGTCTTGTTGGCTTGGAATGGCTGGATCTCTGGGTTGTTTTTTGGCCGGAGCTGTCCTCACCTGTTGCTTATATCTCTTTAAAGGTAAGAAAAGATAAAATACCACACTTCCTTGCCTCCACTTGCATCCTTGTCAACCGATTGCTTGTTTAAATTCCTGCATACGACCATTACAATTCCAGATGTGGGCCAGCTGCAGTAGCATGCACTGAATACTTGTGTCTTGGGGACCCATGAGAAGCCTGAGTTTGTTTCCTTACCCACTCTAACTCAAGCACGGGGGTGCACATCTGTGAGCCAAGTTACTCGAGAGGCTAACGAAGGAGGATTGCAACACAGTGAGATCCTGAACTAAAAAGAAAGAAAGAGAGAGAGGAGAGAGAGAGAGAGAGAGCGAGAGAGAGTTGCTCAAGGACAACTAAATTGTCATACTCAAACCTTATTACAAAGTTAATGGTATATTAGTTGAAAAAGAATATCTACAGCTACAACTGTGTCCGATATTAAAATATGTAATGGTTATTTTGGTGTATAACAACAACATTTAACTTCATTTTGAATCAATTAAATTTTAATTGTGAGCCAACTACAGAAGAGAACTGAGAACCAGCACAATATTTGTAATTAATGACTAGAATATGACATATTGGGTTTCTAAAAAAGTCACTGAAATACTAAGAGAATCCTTCTTCTGATAAGAAGAAAAAAGAAAGAAATTTCTTGGCTTGATTTTAAATTGAAATATATTTTTTTATATTTAAACTATAACTTGGATTTTGTTCTAGAATTCTTAGGGTTGCTGGATGACTCTTACATAGAATATCTATATTCTTGCCCCTCTTTTGGAGAAGGACATATAAAATCAATTCGTTTTTAATTTTCTGAAGTTTACTCAGTCATATCACTTTAATAGCTCTGCATTTATCTTTCTCACATAGATGTTGGCCATGAGAGAAACTACCCTTATTCCGTGAGGAAGGCCTATTCAACTGCTGGTGTTTCCTTGGCCAAGTCATATGTGGCTCCTCAGACAGAGACTGCCAAGATGTATGCTGTGGACACAAGAGTGTAAATGCACATATCAATCCCTGTAAATAGATTATTTAATTAATTGATCAATATTTTCAAGTTAATCAAATAGTAGCTCAATCCAGGAACAATGATTAAACTTCATACGTTTAACTGATTTCATTCCTAACTCAATCAAAAGTTTGATTCTATCAGTTTCCCTATTACTTTTCTATATTCTCTCTCCCACCTACTCTTTAAGATAAGGTTCCTAGGATGTGTTAAGATGTAGAATATTTTTTAAATTTCTATATTGTTGTTAGCGTTTATGTGATATCAAAATAAAGTGATACTTTAAAAGCAGAAAGCAGCTTTAGTTCTAAGCTCTCTTTTGTTTTGGATTCACTTCTATGTATTTTCAGAGTTATTCAATATCTTTGAGGAAGATAATTCTTTCAAATTCAAACTAGTACATACATGCCTACCATTTCTCTGATTCTGTTAAAACAAACAAAAAATAAAATAAAATAACAGTTTCATCTACCAGCCAGTGGTGGGTGTTCAAGCTCAGTTGTTTCTCTTCACATTTTAAATGAATGTCAAAGGCATATGCCAAGCTAATGCCAGAGCCAGGGGTGCCTTTCTGCCCCATTAACAGAATATGAGTTCTTTCTATGCGTTATTCCACCACTACTCAACTTTGCCCATGTATTGCTACATTATTAGACTGCAGCAGCAACAGCTAAACATGAGAGCTCATACATTTATTGACTGAGCCTGAAAATATGTTTCATGAGGATACCATGTTAGGATTCATTAATTGAGGTTACTACTCACCACTGAATCCTCAGCACCCAGCAAAATATCAAACGTATGACAAAATTGAACAAATATGTGTTGATTTACATGTTGACTAAAGATTCACAACTTTCTACTGAAAAAATTGGAAACAGAATTATAATATACATACTTAGAGAAGTCAGTGATGATTACTGTGGGAACTTCATCCATATTCATAATGTAATCATCTTGAATTTTTTAAGTTGCAGTTCTTAAAAACTTATGAAATGTAATCTTACCATTTTTGATTCCTTGTAATTCACATGAATGACATTAATACCCTTGCAGTGCCTTACAAGAGTTTTAACCTAACTAGAAATTAGTTCTTTAGAAAATGGAAATTTAGCTGTGAATTTTGGAAGATCCTAAAAGATGTTTTTGAAGTGTAAAAGCTAAGAATAATGTGAAATGTCACAATGGATCCTCATATTTGAATGTTGTCGACAATGTTGTTTATGACCTTATCATTCTTTTTTGGCAGTATTCTCTGAAGCAATTCCAGTCTAATTAATGGCAATTGGTTCAACTTTGTCACATGGATATTATTAACTGTGTAACTGCCATTTAAAAAAGTATTTGTAAAGTATATAAACTAGTTATAAGAGTATACTCTTAACATTTAAAAAAACGTATTTTGTATTTTTTTTATTTTTCTCAACCTTTGTTTGTCTTTTCATTCCTACTTTTATTTTTTGATATACTGTCTGTCATATTTTGCATTTTCTAATATGTCTCTTAAAATCCCCCTGGGTAAAGGCAGGGAAAAAATGAATTAGTTTGTTAGATTTTAAAGAAGGATTTTTTTCCTCTTTTAAAGATTTTATTTGCATGAGAAATATTTCAGAACATTATGTTGGTAATTGATGTGTGACTTTTTGAAATTTTCTCAATTAAAATATTTTGTATATCCTAGGAAAAATATCAATTTTTTAAAAAAATATTCATTGAAATATCTATTTTTACTCAATTATAATTTAATGAAGCATCCCAAAATAGGTTGTCAGGAAAGTCATGGCGTATTTTCTATGTTTTTCTATGCAAAATCTGTCATGACTTTCCCTCCAATCCAATACAAGAAAATGTTTTTATAGCAACTTGTGAACGACAAAACAGATATTAATTGGTGAAGAACCTATCATTGACACACTGGGCGCATGTGCGTGAGTGCCTACGATACTGAGAGGAGAATGGAGGAGAAGGGATTGCAGGCTGGCCATTTCCCCCGAGGGTGATTTCTCATTTTCTGTCTCTCTGTCTCTCTCTGTCTTTCTGTTGAGCACACGTGCCCTATAACAAAAACCCCTCTTAAAACAAAATAAAACAAAACAGAAGTGGGCATTGTAAGTACCCCAGTGTTTTTTTATTTTTTTTATTTTTAGATTTTTGCTATAGGGTGCATGTGCTCACTGGAGACACAGAGAGAAGGTGAGAAATCTTCTCCCAGGGGATAGCCATGCTGCAATCCTTTCTCCTCCATTCTCCTCTTGAGATTTTGGACACACAAGCACACACGCCTGCCATGAGTTTTAAGCTGTCAGATCTGGGACTTGAACCATGGTTGACTATGTGGGAGTCCAGCAATGTAACAATGACACCATCTGCTGATCCCAGTGTCTTAACTGATTCTCTCCTAGGAATTAGAAATTCTCTCTCTCATACACATACACACATACAAATACACACACTCAAATATACACACACACATACACATACACACAGCGATAATCAGGAATATAGCTGTCTTCCTCCAATTTATAGAAAATTATTTAACTACTACTTTTTAATTTGCTATAGGGCACATAGGCTTCTGAGAGAGAGAGGGAGAGAGAGAGAGAGAGAGAAAGAAGTGGGAGAGCAAGCCACCAGGTCCAGGACTCAGACCACATCTGCCATGTGGGAGTCCAGCGCGTTAACCACTATACCACTTGCTGGCTCCTCCAATTCTTCTAAACATGAAAAAAAAAAATTAAAGTGAGAAAGGAATCACTACATTAATGATTTAGAAATAAGGAATGATGATTTTGTCCTAGAATGAATATTTAAAGTCATTTGTTTAACTCCCTCATACAATTGTACTTAATGTTTCAATTTTTTTGTAATAACATAATAAAAGTAATAATAATACATAATAGAAGCTTTAAAATGCTGTCATATACAAGAATATTACGTCTAAATCTGTAAGAACCAGCTATTAATTTATTTTAAAACATTTATGTCATTCCATGACCTAGCTACTGGGTGTTTTATGCTTAATACTAGGAGGGTCTAGCTTTGTAGCAAAATGGGTAAGCCCTTTGCATTAGGAGCCAAATCCAACATGGCCAACTCCAGTTGGAGTTCTGACCCTGGTGGCTTGAAAAACATTCTGGGTGCCTGTTTACAGATGACCAAAATTCTAATATGAAGAAGAAATGAAAGGAAAGGATTATGGTGACCACATCCCATCTGAAGGATGTTTTCTGTCTTTGTCTCTCTCAGTCTGTCTCTTTCTCTGGCAACCACACATACCCTCAGGCAATTAAAAAAAAGAAAAACATGGAAGTTGTCTTGGACTCTTCATCACCTTAATGTCCACAACTAACCATTAATAGCCTCTCTCTCTCTCTTTTAATTTGCCTGAGGGTGTGTGCACTCTCTGGAGACAGACAGAGAAAGAGAGATTGAGAAGGAAAGTGAGAAAGCACCCTCATGGGGAATGATTGTGATGCAGCCCCTTCTCTCCCATCTCACCCTCCTTTAAGGGTTTTTGCAAACCACTATTCCAGGATTTGTTACTGAATTGGAAAGTCAGCCATGTGGGACCCCGCTGCTTTAACCACCACACCCTAGGCTGGCTACAGATTCCAAGTCTTTAAAAGACTTCTGTGTCATTCCTTTAGTCCAAGTAATTATCTTCAATCTAACTCAAATGATCTTCTCTCTCCTAGATGGTTATAAAAGCCTCTTCTTTTCCTTCTTCCATGCCATGCTTCATACTGCAGTTGTATTTCTATTTTTCTCAGGATCAAATGGTAAAAATTGTGATGTAATGTTTTAATTTATTTTTTAATTTTTAATTTTTTTATTATTATCATCATAGTCTTGTTTATATTACATTGGATTGCATATAACTTTACAGTGTATTACATTGCTTTTTTTCAAAAGGGATTGCCATGCATGTCAGTCAATACAGAGACATTAGTCTCCCCACTTCATCATTCAATCTTTTCATTGTTTTTCCCAATCATTATTATTATTATTCCAATTATTTTTTAAAGTCAATCACTATTTCTCATTTTGCTTGTAAAAAGACTTTACCCATCATGAAATACTTCTCAGACCAATCCAGTTGAGAATAATATGCGTGTCATCATCAACAGGTAATAAGCCATATCTGTTTCCACTAATGTCCTGCCTCGCTATTTGTTCTCTTGCAATCTTTCTCTATACTCTTCTCTTCACCCCACATTCCATACTGTCTGTGATGTAATTTTTCAGGCTGGCCATGAGTCAGCCTCTGGGTACCTCTCCATCAATCACTTTTTCCCTCACTCATCATCTTCCAAGAAGACCGTATTTTTTTCTCTGTATCTAAAGCCCCAGATTTGTCTTGCCCCTTGCCTTGGGATACCTCCTCCCTTTCTTGAGTTTTCCCAACACCCTTACCTCCAATAACACATCTCTTCTATGGGGAGACCTCCTCCCCTAACTTCAACTAGACTAGGCTAGTTATTGGCATGTCCCTAACAGCCAAGGGCTCTCTCTTCATTGTCCCCATTGCACTCCCCTATACCTCAGTTTCCTGTAAGACTGCAGTTTCCAAGAGGGGAGAACATGTGTGGCCAATGCACCACTCTGTCTCCAGGAGCTGGCACGGTGCCTGATGCAGGAGGCCTTCAATATATATTTTGAATTCATGAATGAACAAATGGCAATAATCCCCTGGCATTTAAAAACTAAACATCTATTGCATGCAATTTATCCGTTCATTGGTTTCTTCCTTTATTTATTTATACATCTGGGCAATTTTATTGAAAAGGTCATCTCTGTGCTTTCCAGTAGCCTAAGGCATGGACAGGAAAAACACATGCAAAGTAAATTTAGAGTGTAATAAAATAGTTGCTATAATGTGAGTATATATGACATGCCATAGGATAAGCAGGGAATACTTCACAGAGGAGGGAAACTTTAAGTAAAGAAAGATTATAGACATTTCCAAATCCAGCAAGTTACGGGGAAAATTATATGCAAAAGAACAACATGCACAAAGAAATGCAATGTTCTAGAAGTTAAAAGCAGTTCAATGTCCCCAGAGCCTATGTGGGAAAAGGGACTTTGATATTTAAAAGTTACTTTAAATTGGGACCAGGAGGTGGTGTGGTGGTCAAGGCACTAGACTCCCACATGGCCGACCATGGTTCAAATTCCATACCTGGTGGCTTCCTTTCTTACTTACCCCCCCACCCCCTGTCTCTCTCTGGTCAAATTAAAAATAATAATAGTAATTAATAAAATTAAATAAAATAGTTCTTTTTTTACAATTACTTTAAATTGAAGCTATGAGGAGACAGAATTTGTTTCCTCTTTCCAAAGTAGGAAAATTAAGATGAATGCACATTTGCTCTAAAACCTTTGGTGGCACTATTGGAAATACAATGCACTATATTTGTTGCATCATCTATGTGTCAAAGCCTTCTAAGGCTAGGCTTCATCATCACAGAGATGATTCTGGTTCCCAAATGCATCTCCTTACCACACCTTCTCTTTTACACTTTGAGCCTCTTTTTATTTTCCTAGTCAGTCTTTTTACATTTTTTATTTTGTATGTTTATCTAAAATGTCTCATGCTGGAGGGAATACTTCTCATTTCATTGTAAGGAGATACACTGGGGCTTAGGAAGAAGAAGTCACTCCTGGAGTCGTTTTGCAGACTGTGAGTCAGAACTTTGTTCGAATGGATTATTGTCTCAGGTTACACCTCATACATGGGAATGAATTGGAAAATAATGTCATATGCAATTATATTGCTTGTTCTATGGTTTCATCAAAAAATGTAATGATTTCACCATTTTAAGAATTGTGAGAAATAATATTTTTCTAAAATAGGAAAGGATAAAGTGTAAAACAAACAAATGAACAAACACACCAAATTAACTATCCTAACACGCAAAGGGTCTTTGTTAACATAGCTAGGAAAAAATGTGCATGAGGTTTTACAGAGTTAATGTTCAGAAATGTAGATATTACACATCTCTTATTTATTCTCATGGTCTTTTTCTACCATCTGTCTCCCAAGAAGTATACTTATCACTAATTTCTTGTTACTTTTTTTTTTTTTAATGATTTTTTGCCATAGGGTGTGAAACTCGTTGGAGGGAAACAGAGAGGCAGAGAAAGAAAAGTGAGATATCATGCCCCAGTGGGGTGGCCATGCCGCAATCCCTTGTCCTCCATTCTCCTTTGGGGATTTTATGCCTACCCCCTACACACACACAGTGCGATTTCCAAGCTGCTGGGTCTGGAGCTCTGCTGTGGTCGGCCATGAGAGAGTACGGTGCCTCACCACCACACCACCTGCTCAGGCCCTTCCTGTTTCCATTTGAAAGAAAACTTTGATTTACGGCCTATGTCGAGTCTTCGAAAATGTGTGCACCATACTATTACTCTGCATTTTTCCTTTAAGTGAAATTAATAAATATTTATTAGCATTTTTTTCATATCATCTCAGACTTTTTAATGGCGACCCAGTGTTAATGGCGGCGTTGCACATATGGACTGTGATTTATCTAATCTGTCTTCTTCTGGATCTCCATCACTGCCAGTTTCTGCTATGATAAACATCTTTGCTTTCCTATAGCATTATAGCTGTAGAATTCATTTCTGTATCCACAAATAGAAATGCCAGGAGATCAGATGGTGGCACTGCAGCCCAACACAGGGCTTTGTGATCTGACCCACATAGGAAGGTTCCAGGTTCACATCTGGAGCCCTCCCTGTCCTTCTGGGCCTGTGCGTGCCTATGGTCTGGGCTAGCTGAGTTCGGAGCTCAGCGTCATGATCCTGTTCAATATGCTTTCTCTGTTTCTCTTGCTCATAGAAGAGATAGATAAATTTAAGGAGAAAGTAGAAATGCTGAGTCCATGTAAATATATATTCAAATTATTTATACATAGAGCTAAAGTGGCTTCTGAGAAAAGGGTTGTCCTAACTTACACTTCTAACCAGCAGTGTGTAAAAATACTTGTTTCCCCACATGCTTGCCAATACAACACAGTAGCATTTTTTTCTTTTCTTTTTTAGAGAGACTAATGCTATAGGGCATGTGTGCTCACTAGAGAGACAGACAGAGACAGAAAGCGATACATCACCCTCTAAGTGGGATGGCCACACTGCTAGTCCTTTGCCTCCATTCTCTTCTCAGAATCTTGGTTATGCATGCATGCACCTCCTGTGAGTTTTAAGCCACTGGCTCCGGGACTCAAACTGCAGTCCACTATGTGGGAGTCCAACAATGTAACCATTACACCATTTTATTGATATTAGCAATTTTTAATGTTGTTGCCCAGCTACCTGGTGGTGTGGTGGTTAAGGCAGCTAGATCCTACATAGTCAACCATGCATTCTAGTCCTTGACTAAGTGGCTTGAGAAACATGACAGGTACATGTGTGTGCATGCCCAAAATCCCAAAAGGAGAACAGAGAAGAGATTATATTGTAGTTTGACCATCCTCCTGGAAGGTGTGTTCTCACTTTCCCTTTCTCTCTCCCTTTCTCTCTCTCTCGCTATCTCTCTGTCTCCAGTGAGTGCACACTCACTATAGCAAATTTAAAAAGAAAAAAAAAGAATTGTTAAAAAATGTATTGTTACTATGCTTATGGGTAAAAACTGGTATTATATTGTTTTGATTCACATTTATTTAATTAAATTGAGTGTCATTGAGTAACTTTCTATATTTACTAATGGTTTTGAAAGTTTTTCTGAAGTTGAAAATGACATTTTTTTTTACATATGTCAATATGTGTTTTCGTATTTTTGAACTCATGCTATGTTGTTTACCCAATTTCAAAGCACATATTAATTCGCTTCTAAAGGGTAGTATACTTACTACCAACGGTATTAGAACTATTTGTAGGTGGTACATGGAATATTCTTTTTCATAGATATATGTTTATTTTTATGTGATTTAGATAAAGTGACAATTTTTTATTTATAATATCACTTAAACTTTCTGTTTTAAAATGCAGTTATGTTTGAAATCGAGTTGATTTTAAAATACATCAAATAAGTAAAAGTATTTTTCAGTCTGTATGTGAGGGAATGGATTTTGGTATTCACTGGGTTAATCCAAGTATTATTCTTATAATAAAATAGACTCTAAGCAAAACACAAGATACTTTATTAAATTTTGCTGCTATGCAAAGCAGAGTCACAAGCTAGGATTAGAAGTTAGCGAATATAAAATAGATATATGCTCAAATTCAGTACATAAGCTTTATTCAGAGCCAAAAAATAATAAACTGTGAATATTTATTTGTTTTTTTAACAGAAAATTATATCAGAAATTACATTATCTTATAAATACTTCACTATATCTCTATAACAGACAAGGACTGCAGAGAGGCTGCAATACCACCACAGCCAACAACATTAACAATTCTGTAATGTCAGGGCTCCCAGTGTCTATTTTATTCTAGTTTTCTGAAAAAAATGTCTTTCAATTGGATCCAAAGATTAAGAATCTAAATGATTCATACTTTGGAGTCGACATGACTGAATAAAAACACTGTGCTTTTAATTTCTATAATCTCAATTTGAATCAGGGTTTGGGAGATTTGAAAAATGCAGTGTATTATAAGGTTCCCTTTGCAAAAATTGGGCTTTAAAAAATGTATAAGCTAAACATTTGTTAATCATAATTTGGAGGGAAAACATAATTTAAGTTGAAAGGAAAATGGAATAGAAAGAAAGTAAAAGACATGCTTTCATACAAAGTGTTAGTACAGATAATGGGAGATGGTTGAAGCAGACCTGGATCCTTTGTCATCTGGAGTCGGCTGGGGGAAGGGCTGGAAATTAGGAAACTGGGGAGGGTGGGTGAAATGATCAAAAATGTCTGCTGTTTTCTAAATTAAGTTGATGGATACCAAGGGAAGCCTGGGGCTGAGAAGTGCCAGAGCTGTAAATGGCAGTTTTCCTTGGACTACATGAAACATTCGAGGCCTTTGTTTCTAAAGTTATTAAATGGGAAGTAGTACTCCGAGGAGGAAGTCAGAGGGAGACTCTACATATAGGAGTAGGGGATCTTCAAACTTTGTAAGTGGGAAGAAAATAAGCTAAGTTAGTGAATAGAGCAAGAGGTGAAGCAGTCACTAAGCCAGGACAAAACCAGACAGAATAAAGATAGGGCAAACTCTGAAAAGAAATTAGATTACTGAAGAACGAAACGTGGAGGAGCTAAAATTATAGTGGAGGCTTACTGTCCTGGATTCCTGCTTCAACAATGGCTGTTCTGCACATATGCAATTCTTGTTGCCTTCTCAAAGGAATCCCCTTCCTATGCTGATAAAATGAAATAAAAACGTAAATATACATCATCCATGTACGACCCTTCTTAGCATGTGTGTATTTGTAAATAAATAATAATTTGTACTTAAATAAACATGTAGTGGACAAACTCTCCTTCAGCACTTTGCATAGTGTAGTTCTGATCCTAAACACTTGTACTGCAGTAGCCTGTAGTTACACAGACTCCCCCTTTTCGGTGACCATCTGGTTACCCAAGTGTGCCCATTGTGTATCTGCCCCTCACTCTTAGCAGTTTATCAGAGTACTCCCTTTCACGGAAGTAATTCTTACATTTCCGTAAGTGATTGGAAGCAGGTCATTCTAAGGTTTAGCAGGATGGCAGGTGTTTGGTAACGAAGAAAGGCCTCTAAGGAGAACACTGGCCAAGCGCTAAGTCATAGGGCAATCTGAGGAACGGTCAATGAGAAAGCAGCAACGGCTCTTCAAAGGAGTCAGGACTATTCCTCAGAAGAAAGGGATTGAATCTGATTGGCTATAGGGAGAAATGATTGGCCCATGCTTGTATCTGGTACCTGTCAATACTGAGAGCATGTGGAACTTTTCAAGACAGTGTGGGGGTACTTGCTGTTTCCCTAAAACTAGTTACAGAAATAAACTCCCTTCTCCTCTAGCCTCTACCTCTTGTTTCATTGACGGCCAGAAAAAGCAGCTGGACTTAGTTGGCTGGTAACACCTTCACATCCCAACAATGTTTTAGACCACTTGTAAAAGACTGGCATCGCTTTCTTGGTCCAACTCTCCTATAGTAGTAGTAGGTTTTGTTGACCATGTCACAAGAGGCAAATACACCATAGGAGGTGGGGTAAGCTTACAACTGTCCACTGCTTGCTTCTAATGAATCCCTAGCTTTCCTTATTTTGTGCTTCTCAATATTCCCCAAGAAAAGATAATAGCACCAGCCCTTTTAAAGCTAAAAGACAATTAGTGTTATCTAATATTCTTTAACATTATATAGGGGCCAGCAGATGACATAGCTCCCATACAACTGACTACAGTTGAGTTCTGGGCCAGGGGCTTCAAAAATCATGTTAGGGGGGGAACCAGCAGTTAGCGTAATGGCTATGTCGCTGGACTCCCATGTAGTCAACCGTGGTTCGCGTCCCGGACCTGGTGGCTTAAAACTCACGCCGGGCATGTGTGCGTGCATGCCCAAGATCCCAAGAGGAGAATGTAGGAGAAGGGATTGTGGCGTGACCATCTCCCCTGGGGGGGTGATTTCTCGCTTTCTGTCTCTATGTCTCTCTCTCTCTGGCGAGTGCATGCCCCCTATAGCGAAAACCTCTCAAAAAAAAAAAAAAAATTTTGCTGGAGGGAGCCCAGCCAGTGGCATAGTGGTTAAGACACTGGACTCCCATATGGTGGATCACAGTTTGAGTCCCACACTTGGTGGCTTTAAACTCACACTGGGCACATGTGTGTGCGTGCTCAAAACCCTGAGATGAGAATGAAGGAGATGGGATTGTGGCGTGGCTATCCCCCTAGGGGATAATTTATCACTTTCTTCCCATATCTCTCTGTGGCTCTGGTAAGCACATGCTTCCTATGGGAAAAAATCTCTTACAAAACAAAAATCATGCCAGGCACATGTGCATGTGTGCCTAATACTCTGGGAGAAGAATGGAGAAGGGATTTTGATATGACCATCCCCACTGGTGGGTGATTTCTCACTTTCCCTCTCACTGTCTCTGTCTCTTTCTCTCCGGTGAGCTCATGTTCCCTAAGGTAAAAATCTCTTTTAAAAAAATTACCTGGAATTAGCTACATAAGGAAAAATAATCTGAATTAGCATATGACTTGTTTTTATCTGCTCAATATTCCTACCGATGGAGAAAAAATTCTGGCTATTTCTGAAGTATAAAAAGAGACATCATTATACCAGTTAGTAGAGAAAAGAGTAGTATAGTATTTTTGCTTCTTTCATTCCATAGTTTTTCCATAGAGGAAACCCTCCCCAACAAACATAATAATAAAAAGAAGCCACATGCATGCATTGATAATTTTAGTACCCCTGAGCAATACCACTTCTCATCTTAATAATATAAAAATCTGGCATCTTGATGAATATGCATTATTTCCTTCATAAACCTGATTATACTTGTAGGCTGGCATTTTTTTTAAATTTCCAATTGTAGAAATACAAATTACATGTTATCTATCATTAGGTTATTCCATTTTGTAAAGGGGTGCTATGTTATTTCATTTTTTTAAAACTACACATAGTAAAATAACATGAAAATGACACTATTTTGCCAAGATCTCATGTTAAATAGAAAGAAAATGCCCATAGAAAGTGGATTTTTTTTGCACAAAATCAGAAAGCAAAATGAATATAAAAGAAAGATTCCATTGAAATGTATATTTTATTCCCTTTGTTCTGATTTTTAAAAGTGTGATTCTGTATTGAGAGTGGGGTCTTAGAGTCAAAACATTTTCATTGGCTTATTTCTCTTACATGATCCTGAAGCATTTCACATTTTGCCTTAAATATAATGTTCTGGGTGAGTTCCATTTCGTTGTCCACATGAATGCTATTCAATCCTGTCCCAGCACTGTTTCATTTCCACAAAAGATATTAAATTTTAAAGTTGTCTTTTGTAAAAAATGTGCTCCTAAGACAAAGGAAACAAATTTGGAACTAGGAAACTGAAAATTAAAGAAAAACTTGTGGTCATGTATAAAGGAAATAGGCTATAGGGTAAGTGTTACCTCTGCCATCACAGGCAGAAATTATCCTGCCTCTGCAGCAACTCAGACCGAAAAGGTCTCATCCTTAGATGAAGTATATTTCAAACTTTCTAGATTCTTCTGGTGGCAGGCATTTCACCTGATGCTCAGCTTCACTGTGAGTAATATAAGCTAAGGTACCAGATGGCAAATTTGAACATTATTATTACTGTATTCTGTTATGGCCTGTCAAAAATCTGTTATCAACAGCAACTCAACTTCATGGTTTCATTTAGTCATTAAATCAAATCTAGCTAATGGGCTGGAATCACAGGTAGACTTTCATGCCCCCTGGTGGATGCTTGGAGAAAGAACAGTACCCTTTCCCAATTTAAAAAAAAAATTTTATTTTTCATTTATTTAAAAGGTGAACACTCTTTAACATCAGAAGAAAAAAATAGTCAGTCTTGTTAGAATTAAAATCTAAGATACCCAGTTTAAATAGAAGTTTAAAGATATGTTAAAGAATAAGATGCAGGCAAAGATTTTCAGAGTTGAGACAACAGAGAAGAATCTGTCTTTTAAAATTTAAAATCTTTTTATCTATCATTTAAAATTTCTCTTTGAAATGTCATGACAATCATAAAGTCAAAATTAGTGTCATTATATTACTATTTCCAAGAGTTTATAGTGAACCATAAAGAACTTTCAAGTCTGTCTGCAGGTCAGAGACATTTCCATTGATCACCTGCTATTCAAATGAAAAAACTGGTAGATGGGACCAGCAGGTGGCGTGGTGGTTAAGGCGCTGGACAGTCCCACATGGCCGACTGGGGTTCAAGTCCTGGACCTGGTGGCTTGCTTTCTCACTTTCCTCGCTCTCTCTCTCTCTCTCTCTCTCTCTCTGTGTGTGTGTGTGTGTGTGTGTCTCTCTCTGGTTAAATTAAAATGAATGAATGAATAAATAAATAAATAAATAAATCTTAAAAAAAAGAAAAAACTGGTAGAATCTCCAATATCACTAAAAGTAATAATAACAGTTTGTTGCAGAAATCTCTACAACTTTGTACAGTACTTAACACATAATAGTTATCAATAATTTTAACATTAAATGAAAATGTAGCTTGTGATATTTGTTAAAAGATCTTTGTCAGAAATTTTACTTTGAAAATAAACTTTTTCTATGAGCCCAAATGACCAACCCACATCCTCTCTCCACTCTTCCTCTCCTGCTGCCTCAAACTAAGCCAACTAACCAAACCATGTACTTCAATTAGACTTCCACTGTCACATAAATAGAAGTAACTTAAAAATAAATTCTGAGACTTCAGCTCTGACTTTCACTAATGTCTTGGGCAAAATCTAGCTACTAAATCATTAGCTTTGTGTCTACAAGTGTTTTCTAGGTATTAATAGTAACCACTGCTCACTGCTTAAGTGGAATAAATTTTAATAATAAATTTTAGGATACAAGCTACTCTGGTTTGAATGTATCTCCCCAAAATGGGCACTGAAATCTGCTGAGCCGTCATAATGGTGTGGAGAGGGTGAACACTTAGACTGATCATGATGTTAAAAGGTGGGCCCTTGGGACTGATTAGGACTAAGGGTGTCAGGTGGGGCCTCCATGACTGAATCCTGGTGGGCTTACCAAGAGAGGGGATTAGACGAACACATAGGCCACCACACGTATGCCCTGCTCCATTCCTACCTGTGCCACTTCAGGGCCTCACCAGCAAGAAGATCCTCATCAGAGGCAGCCCTTTGACCTCTGCCCTCCAAAACTGTGAGCTAAAGAAACCTCTGTTTTCTGTCAATCACCCAGATTCAGGTACTTCAGTTAGCAACACAGTGGGCTAAAAGAAAATTACAAATAATAATGAGTATCGGGAACCAGCAGTTAGCGTAATGGCTATGTCGCTGGACTCCCACGTAGTCGACCGTGGTTCGTGTCCTGGACCCGGTGGCTTAAAACTCACGCCGGGCGCATGTGCGTGCGTGCCCAAGATCCCGAGAGGAGAATGGAGGAGAAGGGATTGCAGCGTGACCATCCCCTCTGGGGGGTGATTTCTCGCTTTCTGTCTCTATGTCTCTCTCTGTCTGTCTGGCGAACGCCCTACAGTGAAAATCTCTCCAAAAAAAAAAAAAATGAGTATCTTATAATTAATCACCGCACAGTTCAAGCCCGGGATCTGGGGACTTGTTAAACACACTGAGTGTAATTACTATGTCACCCACAATCTTTAATCTTTATTTTCATAGTCACTTCTGAAGTTAGTAGATCATAGCGGAAAGATACCTGAGGCAGGAACTGAAAGATCAAAACACTTAGTCTGTAGTTTTGTCACACTAATTAGTGCACCTTGGACAAGTTAAATACCCTCACAGAGCTCATATTTTCCCATATGTTAAATTGTTTATGTTTATTATTTATTTATTTAATTAATTGTCTTAAATTTTGTCAGAGGGCTCATGTCCTTGCAGGGAGAGGGAGTGAAAAAGCACCTTCCATGGGGGATGATCATGCTACAACCCTTCTCTGTTTCTCCCTTATTTCCAGATTTTTGGTCATGTACACACAAGCCCAGCATGTTTTTCAAGCTGTCAGGTACAAGACTCAAATCACATAGTTGGCCATGTGGGGTTCAGCCATCTTAAACACCATACCATAGGCCAGCCCTGTATCTATTTTTGAAACAAAAGTTTGTAGAAGTCTCAATTAGAAAAGTATTATATACACATTGTTGGAGACTTAGACAGTTTTAGAAATGTGTATAAAAAATAAAACCACTTTGGGCCAACTAGCAGTATATTGGTTAAGGTGACTATACCAACATGACCCATGCACAGTTCAAGCCCAGGATCTGGGGGCTCGATAAACGCACTGGGTGCAAGAGTGTGTGTGCCCAAAATCTTGAAAGAAGGGAGAAATGGAGGAGAAAGGATGGTAGTATGATCATTTCCTATGGGGCGGGGAGGCTTCTTTCTCACGTTCCTTCTCAATTTCTATTTCTCTCCTACAAACTCACATGCCCTCTTTCAAATAAAAAATAAAATAAAATAAAATAAAATCACCTTGCTATAGTTCAAATCTGTCCCCTGAAAATTTGTATGTTGAGTCATTGTAACAGAGTTAAGAGGAAAAAACCTTGACCTACTTACAGAGTAAAAGGATAAGGCCTTTGAGAGGAAATTAGTGATTGGGTACTTTACGGCCAGGCCACAATGACCCAGTCTTGGTGGTTTTGTTTGTTTGTTTGTTTAGTTTGTTTTAGAGATGTTTTTGCTCGAGGGTGTGTGTGTTTGTCAGAGAAACAGAGAGAGACAGAGATGGAAAGGGAGAAATCAGCCCTCCCTTCTCTGCTCAGGATTTTGGGTGTGCACACACACATGCTCAACTTGAGTTTTAAGCTGCCAGGTCTGAGATTCAAACTATAATCTACCATGTGAGAGGTTAGTGATGTAACCATTATGCCATCTGCAGGTCTCAGAGTCTTGGTGGGTTTTTAAGGAGAGAAAATGAGACAAATAAAGATCAATGTGGAACAGAGACCATATTCTCTCTGCACAGTCTTTCCTACCATCCTCTCTCTTTCTGTTGGCTCTGTAGTGATGGAGCTAGCCTGATCCCAGGCTCACACCTTTGGACTTTTGAGATACTCTAATCATAATTCAAATAAACCTCTATTCTTTATAAATAATCCATTCTCAGATATTTCCATCAGCAATGCAATTGTAGATTAATGCACATCTATAGTGTTATCACTTGAAAATGTTGTTTAATGTTTTTATGTTTAATGTTTTTTTCTTTCTTTATAGTATGACTTTCTTTGTTAACTTTTAATTTTAAACTATATCTTTGCTA
This sequence comes from Tupaia belangeri chinensis, assembly GCF_000334495.1. NCBI lineage: Eukaryota > Metazoa > Chordata > Mammalia > Scandentia > Tupaiidae > Tupaia > Tupaia belangeri. Next base: position 1,544,208 of record NW_006160028.1, on the reverse strand, counting down.
TATTATGTACCAGAATTTGAACTGTGAGGTCAGTCATGAGGGATCCAACTTTCTTAATCACCAGGCCATGGGGTGGGCCTTTTAGGGTTCTTAATATATCCTTAATAAATCCCATCACCTTCCTTCATTATCCCTCTGCCTAGTTTGTCAATATGAATAACACATATTTTATAAGTATTTGAATTAATTTTAATTAAGTTAACAATTTTGATTTTAATACTATCAATTATTTATGTTATTAATGTAAATAATTATTAACTATTATAAAATAATCATGTATTGATTACTATAATGAATACATGCTTAATCACATGTTTAATTCATCTAACTTTTGTTTTTTATGGAGTTCATAATTGCCTTTTTTTATTCATATTTGTCAATCATTAATTTATCACCATATTTACATTATATTTTTTTCTTTAATTATTCCTCTTATTCTCCTGCAGCTCTTTGCTGTCATGCTCTCATTTAAATGGACTCTTTCCTGGGAAGCTGAATTTTTTTCATTTTGTAGATTAACTTCATTATCATTCCCAGTATTCTCTTCCCCCTCCTTCTAGTCCTTAGGCCTCTGAAGATCCCCGAAGCATAGATTTGCTTAGTTCTTCTCAGTTTCTTCCCAGAAGAACTTGGTAAAGTGGAGAAACTTAAAACCCCAGTCAATTATGAAAGTCATCTGTGTCCATCTCATTCATTCTCATGGCTCACACCTGAGATGTTAGACAGGAAGGATTTGGCATCTAGGAATATTTGGAAGATGGAATCAACAAGATTTCCTCACAAAGTATGTGTAGGAAGTTTCGGAGAACACTCAAGTATGACTCTCCATTGCCTGGCCTGAAGAACAGGAAGGTGGCAGTTACCACAGACTGAGATGGGAGAGGATGGTGTACAATAGGTTTGGGAAAAGAGGTTTGATAGATGTTTGATCAAGTTCAATTTGAAATATCTATTGGCAACCAAGTGGAGATATTTGTTATTTTGTTCAACAAATTTGTCCACTGGAGAACATTTGGTATCTGCCAAGAATTTATTTTCCTATTCCCCTCTTCCACTTGCTGATGGTTATTGCCAAAGTGCCAATTGCGATGTCTCAGTGCCACTTCTGTGGTAATAGTGGGAATACTGACACCTGTGCGGAAGGTTCTCCTCACAGTGCTCAAGTGAGTGCTAAGCTCTGAGGCACTAGAGAAAGACTGTGGGCCCTGGATTCGCATGGAGCCGTGTAAAGTAGGACCTTTCTCTCTCCCCATATTGACATCACACACACCCCATGTGTTACAACAGTCTCAGCTCCTTCACCTCCTCTGGCTGAGGCACAAAACCTGGGCTGAGACTTGAAATTGTTTTCATTTATTCTTCACTTTTCAACTCTAAACTTTTCTTTTTACTTCTCTCTTTCTTTACCCTGATTCAGATTTTGTCACTTGGGTTATGGGTTTGGCATGTCTAAATTTCTGCTAGTGTTAAATTGTGATCATTTTTATTGACTCCATGTGAAGAAGAGGTAAGATAAAGATGATAATACGGCAACAGAGATGGTGTGACGTGTGCTGCAGTAAGAGCCAAATCAACGGGGACTCCCCCGGCATCTGATTCCTGCCATTTGGGTAGTGCAGCAAAACTTGCTTGGGTAGCATTAAAGGATAACAGGGCCGAGACATCCAGAGTCCAACAGTTCAGTACTGAGACTTCTCTGGGACCCAAGTTCCTTTCCTATGTTGATTTTGTGTATATTCATTTTTCAGATTAGATCCATAGATCACCACTATTAAGTAAAAGAATTATTCCTAAATTTGATGTTCTGTCATTACAATTTTTTCTTTCATTTTTTTTTTGAACAATTATTTCTAGTACATTCGATTGATGCTCTAGACTTAAAATTGGCTTGTTTTTAGAATTTCTTCATATGCAGGTGGGGGGCCTACAGTGCCAAAACGTGGACCAGAACACCGATCAGGGTTTCCGGTTTGAGGGTGAATTCCAACAGTGGGACCCACAGCTGCTTCTGTTCCTGAAATGAGAAGGATGCAGCACTGTAATCTTTCAAGTCAGTATGAAACAGAAGTACTCGAACTGCCTGATAAAACCTGGCATTTTTTTGGATCACTGGAGTAACAGAAAATTATCTGTACCCTTGAAGAAAAAAACAAAATTATAACCATCTTGCTCTCTGCAATTAGAGTCACTAAACAAGGAAACTTGCCTGCGTGAACTGGTGACGTCATCATGGACCAACCTATCGTGGTACCGTCACAAGTTAGCGATTGGAATGAGAAGAAATACCCACTGAACTCTAGTAGCATATTAGCTAATTCTCTTATCATGAGAAATGCGAGTCCCAGTAGAAGCATTAAATATCACTTTCTAAACGTCACTATTTTATATTTATGCTTGCAAACTACAACTAATAAAATAACTTCTTTGAACATGCTCTAAATAGTATAAATAGTAGAAAAATATGAAAGGGTGAAAGGTTTGCATGCAAAGCGCATATCTACACAATAAAAAGAAAATATTCTAAAACTTAAAAAAATACATCAAAATGGGAACCAGCTCTGTGTTGCACCAATGGTGTGTTGCTCCAGAAAAGCTGGATCCCACATAGCAACCACGGTTTGAATCCCCTGCCCAGTCAGTCCAAGACACGTGTGGCACACACCGGGTACCCGGGACCCAACAGACTGGAGAACTGGAGGAAGGGGTCACAGCTACACAGACCCTGCGGGGATTCTCACCTCTCATCTTCCTTTTTCTTTCTTACTCACTCTCATGTGAGCATGAACATGCTCTATCATGAACGATGAAAAAATATGTACATATAATATACGTTTAAATCAACTTTCTTAGTTTCTAGATATGGGCAAGCTATTAAATATCAAAAATAAATATTTTCTTCCATAAATTGGTCACTTGAGAAGGAGAGAAGGTGGAGACATAGGCATTTCTTTTATCTTTTGACCAATTAAGAACCCAAAAGAACTCATTTAAAAATACATAGAAAAATCCTATCATTTTGCAAAAGTGCTGGTTAAAGTATTAATATTTATTCTTTAGTTTCCTAAAATCAATACACTTACCACTGAGTTCTCATAGCCAGAATTTAGGTATCACACCAACGGACTTTACTTATTTTAGTATGTTCTTTCTATCTCTCTCTTCTCTTTTCCTTTCTTTATTTTATTGTATATCCGAGTGGTTGAAAAACCTGAATTTGAGTGACAATTCTACCACCTACAAACTCTATTGCTTATGCTCCAAGCGCATCTGTTCTCTCACCTGTAGAGCGTTAGCAATGATTGCATAACTTCACAGAGTTGCAAACAAGAGTAAATGAGATCAGAATGTCAAATGTCAGCACAGGGCATGGCTCCTAGTAAATGTTCAGTTAATGTGAGCCATTACTATCATCATGCTGCCGCTAGGGCATGGCTCCTAGTAAATGTTCAGTTAATATGAGCCATTACTATCATCATGCTGTCACACCAGAGTGTGGGAATGAAACACTTCCTCTTCTTTTATCTAAATAAGTAACGGAATAGTTACATGTAGAATACAAAACATAGAGAAATGCCATTTCTGAAGGATTCCAAGGTAAACGGTCAAACGCTGAGAGAGCTGGTGGGAGAAGAACACATTGTAGAAGGCCTTGTTTCCTGTTCTTCTCTCTCTAGTTGTCCTTCAACACATTGTAGAAGGCCTTGTTTCCTGTTCTCTCTCTAGTTGTCCTTTCTTTCCAGCTCAGAGCACTCACACTTAATCAGTGTTAGGAGGATTGCTATTTTCCCTGAATTAAGGAAAATGGAAAGTCACCTCTGAAGTCACATAATAAAAAATGTCAAGCCGATGATACAGTTTGAGGGTTTTATTATTGAGGATATTAGCCTTGAGGGGAGAGAAGCCCACATGAGACTTCCCAAGAGGGGTGTCTCTGAGGCCCTCACCCAGCTGTCTTTCTTGTTGGGAAGACTTCCTAGAGCAAAGAGGATTTCAGCTACAACTAGAGACTACGTGTGATCATGGCAAAAGGACACTGATGTAGATTTTATGGTAATTTATTATTTTTTGTTAAAACAAGGACAAGTAATGGTGGAATACCCCTCCTACACTCTCAAGTGCTCTCTTTCCCAAGGGTCACTAGATTGTTTTTCTTTCCTTTGAGGTCCATTTATCTTTCTCTCACCTCCCAAAACCCAAACTTCATTCCCTTTATTACTTTTTTTTTTTTTTGGAGAGATTTTTTTGCTATAGGGTGCGTGCACTTGCTAGACAGACAGAGAGAGACAGAGAGACAGAAAGCGAGATATCACCCTCCAGAGGGGATGGTCACGCCGCAATCCCTTCTCCTCCATTCTGCTCTCGGGATCTTGGGCATGCATGCACACGCGCCCGGCGTGAGTTTAAGCCACCGGGTCCGGGACGCGAACCGCAGTCGACTACATGGGCGTCCAGCAACATAGCCATTACGCTAACTGCTGGTTCCCCCTTTATTACTTTTTTTGAGAAAGAGATTTTTGCTATAGGATGCCTGCTTTTGCCAGAGACACAGAGAGAGACAGAAAGACAGAAAGCAAGAAATCACCACTCCCCCAACCACCCACCCACCTGGGCGGCCGGCCATGCTGCGATTCTTTCTCTTCCAATCTCCTTTTGGGATTTTGGGCACACATGCACACACATCCAGCATGAGTTTTAAGCTATTGGGTCCAGGACTCAAACTGAAGTTGACTATGTGGGAGTCCAGTGGATTAAGCAATATGCCATCCACTGGTCCCTCAACTTATTTTCAATGAAAGTTTATTTTTATCCTTTTTAGTGAATGAAAATTAAACCTTTGAGTTTCTTTTTGTTGCTATTTGTTTTTAGAGTAAACTTTAAAACTCCTTTGACATTACCTACCTTCTAAACACAAATTAAAAATGAAATGATTAAACTGAAATTCCTTTGTTTCTTTTTTTAAAAATCACCTGTAATTTCTATTTCAGCCCCACCTTATAGTCCTCAATTGTATGAAGTGAAAGCAATATTCACACATGATAAAGTTTGAGATGCAGATGGTTACGTAAGAATTTTAATGATTTTCTCATCATCTTTATTAAAACTTACAGTTCTTTAAAGAAATCATTTTCGGCGGCCCCATGTGCATGCTTCCTCTCTATTTCTATCTCTGAGAGAAATAAAACACTGGTGGCAAATCTGCCGTTTCCTTTAGAATGATCACTTTGGAAGAATACCAATGGTATTATTAACATAGGGAAGACACTAAGACAAGAAAGCATTGAAAGAAGAAGTAATTTTTTACCCCTAGGACAGACACTGATGAAAAGACTCAAATAATACTAGAATTGTCAGTCTCTGTTGGTTAAGAGAAGAGACCATGAAGTTCTAAGAAATCACATGGTGAATGATCTCATTCAGGAAGATGTTAAGGGTATGAATGTGCTTTGTGCAGCAGAAAACGGTAAAGAAAGGTCTATCCAGAAAGCGAGGTGGGGTCAGGATGATAAGAAGAGCACAGACGATTACCTAGGAGATTCCAGGTCCTTATAAAGAGGACGTGGACATGAAGGGAACAAAAAACACTATATGACTTATATAAAATGAACAGATTTTAATTTTAGTTCTTGAATGATCTCCAACTTCAAATTGTATATTCCCTTGCTCCTCCTCTTACTCCTCATCTTCTTCCTTTTCCTTGACTTCCCTCTAGCCTCCTTTCTCTTGATAACACCTCCTTTTCCTCTTTACCTTCCGAGTGCAGTATGTTCGCTTGTGAGGTTACTAAAACAAACTACCATAGATAAGTGCCTTAAACAATGTAATTTATTTTCTCATAACTCTATAGACTTAGCTGTGCAAAATCAATGTGTCAGCAGAGTTGGTTTCTTCTGAGGCCCCTTTTCTTGGTGGGTAAACGGCCATCTTCTCCCTGTGTCTTTACATATCTTCTCTCTGAGCTTGATTGTGTGCTAATCTCTGTTTTATAAGCACACTGGTCATATTGGATTAAGGTCCATGCCAATGCCTCATTTTAATTTAATTAGCTTTTAAAGACTCTATCTTCAAATGCAGACATATTCTGAGGTATTAGGCTTTAGAATTTAAACATATAAATTTGGAGAAGCTAAAAATCAGCCAAGGCCAGCCTGTGGCATGATGGTGAAGTCAGCTGGATGCCCCTTGGCTAACTTTGTGCTTCGAGTCCTGGACCCTGCAACTTGAAAAACATGCCAGATACATGTGTGTGCATGCCCAAGATCCCGAGAGGAGAATGGAGGAGAAGTGATTGCGGTGTGGCCATTCCCCCTGGGGGGTGATTTCTCACTTTCTGTCTCTCTGTCTCTCTCTGTCTGTCTGTCTCTCTCTCTGGTGAGCGAATAAGCCCGATAGTAAAAATTAAACCCAAACAAAATTCCACTCGTGATAGGGAGATAAGATGGGTCATTTCTCTGTTTCTGGGAGGTAAAGAGCTTCATCATGACATCAAGGTCATCTAAGGTGATGTTTGAGTGCAGTAAGTGGCAGTCTCTTCTCTGAGCCCAATAAATTCCGTGAAGCCCTGGAGTTTAGAGTTCACCACTCAGGGGCATAAATCCTATGAAGGCAAAGGAAGACCTTTCTTCAGAGAGCAGAGCACTGAACTAGCATAGTGCTGTGAGAAGTCATGATCGTTGGCCGGAGAGATGCTCCTGGCATCTGAGATTTTTCCAAGGACCTTTCCCAAATAGGAAAGCCCATCAGACATTGGGATAGGTTGTGCTAACAAAGGATCCCAAGACTAATGTTTTCTTTTCTCACTTTAGTATTTTTTACCTCAAGAACTTTTTTCTTTTTTTTTAAAGATATATTTTATTTAATTCTATTTATTCATGCATTTATTTAAATTTGACCAGAGAGAGAGAGAGAAAGAGAGAGGGAAAGTGAAGAAGCAAGCTACCAGGTCCAGGACTTGAACTGTGCTGAGCCATGTGGGAGTGTCCAGCACCTTAACCACCACGCCACCTGCTGGTCGCCCGAGAACTTTTTTCTTTTAAATTTTTTTTTAAATTTACATTTAATCACAAATATCTTTACAGTGTACAACATTGCTTTTCCAGCACAAATACCATGAAAATAATTCAAGACAAAGACATTACTAGATACATTATCATTAGCAAATAGCTTTTCATATTTTTTGTCAATTAAACATTATGAGCCACATAATAGTGTCAAGAAATACCGAGAAAACTTTCCTGTTTCAAATATTTTAACATAAAATAGTTTAATCAACTCCAGTCTTTTGTATTCAGCCAAAACATCCCTCTCAGCTCTTAGTTGAAGATGACTTCTATAAGATCCTGAGTGTCAAACTTCTGACCCAAAGATCAGAAGAACAGAACTTGCTCAATGAATACATTCAGGAAATGGTGGTAATAAAGTGAAATAAGTTTTGAAGAAATGCATATACCCACCAGAGAGAGACAGAAAGTGAGAAATCACCCCCACAAGAAGGATGGCCACCCCACACTGGCTGTGAGACTCAAACCACACAGTTAACCATATGGAATACATCACCTTAACCACCACACCACCTGCTAGCCCCTCATTAACATGTTCTACAGACACATTTTATGAAAAATGTTCATCCCATCTTCTCCTTCATGCTCAAAGGGCAGCAGAGAGACCAGAATCCCTATTTCACATTCGTTCTGTTGCCAGTGTCATTAAAGCATTTCGCATTTTCTTCTTCCTCACTTAACAGTGACTATAAGGAAAAGTCATGGTTGGACTCCACCTCAAGCTGTGAGCACATGTTTTCTGGGGGCTGTGTAGGTAGATGTTGAGGTTTTGAACCACATCCCCATCTGTAATCATAAAAGTTAGTGGTTCTCTAACTTCCCTTTTGAGGAACAACTTCTTCTTATAAAAATAGTAGGTAGGAAGAATCATTTGTCTGGAGAATTGAAGATATAATGGAGATAAATCCAGTGTTGGTTGTGTTTCAGACTGCCTTAAAATATGGCCTCGCTGGAATTTTGTTCCAGAAATCATGAGTTAAGAAGTCACTAGAGCTCACAGAGCACACTGATGCCTAAAGTATGTTTTCGTATTTTGTTTTGAAGAGGAGAAACAAGAATGCCAAAAAGCACAACACCAGAAGTAACAAAGACAGCAAAGATTTGAACAGCTGTTCACTGTCTATAAAACTGTCTTTAGCATTCCTGGCACACAACACCCAGCCCAGTGTAGATGAGAGGAAAAATAAATGGGCAGAGGCAACGAAGTCTTTGGCCTCCACAATGGAGGTCAACAGAGCAGCACTTTGTACAACAACTCAAGCTCGAAGAGAGTATAAATCTTTCTTGAGTAAAATAAGATCCAGAAGCTATACTAGTAGGATTGAAAAGAAAGGACAGAGGATGGAAATAAGATTTTGAAGTATAAACTCTATAATTGAGGAGTCAGCCTATGGAAACGTTGCATTGTTCTGAATATGAGGCTGAACTTAATGTCAAGAAACAAGCTGCCCAGTCATGGGTTCCCAGTTCAAATTTCCAATGGTTCCCAACCTCCAATTCTGGAGTGCAGGGTCTACTGATTGCCTTGCTACAAAGATCTACATATGTGTGTTTACCTAGCAGAGGAGCAAAGTCAATAAAATTATCTAAGAGAAATACAAGCCACTTACCTAAGCTGATATTTAGCAGTTAAAAATAACATACGTAAAGCCTCAGTGTACTTCCTGGCACTATGTAAATTTGCAATAAATTGTGACCATATATATTTATATTTTAAAACAGTTCTCCTCAAATTGTGCTCCTTTTAAATGCTATTCATGATGATCTCAGGGAAACAGCAGGGCATGTGATTCTAATGTCTGGCCCTAAGTGCTATCACAGGCAGATTATTGAAGTCCTATGTTAGCCTTGACCCTTCTCTCACACGAAGGCCTGTTCAAGCAAGTTTAAGAGCATATATGTAAAAAACCATGCAGGGAACCAGCAGTTAGCATAATGGCTATGTCGCTGGATTCCCACGTAGTCGACTGCGGTTCGCGTCCCGGACCCGGTGGCTTAGAACTCACGCCAGGCACGTTTGCGTGCATGCCCAAGATCCCAAGAGGAGAATGGAGGAGAAGGGATTGTGGCGTGACCATCCCCCCGGGGTGATTTCTCGCTTTCTGTCTCTATGTCTTTCTCTGTCTCTCTGGCGAGCGCACGCGCCCTATAACGAAAAAACCTCTCCAAAAAAAAAAAAAAACATGCAGAAACTATAAAAACATTAAATAAATGGAAATATAACCATGACACAAAAATTGCTTTAAAATTACAATAGTATAACTGGTTAACTTATTAATATAGTTAAAAATAAAAATATAATTCTTTTGAGATTCAAGCTAGTCTACTAAAAGTTATTCCTCAGAATGAGCAAAGTAGAAGACAGGCAGACCACATTCTCCTCTTTAGAAACTGAAATTTAGTTGGAATAAATATCATTTTATTTACTTATAGAATATTTCTAATAGTTAAATAAAGAAAAATAGACTGATGTTACCATGTTGGCATTTTTTTTTTTTTTGGAAATGTTTTCACTATAGGGCACGTGCGCTCGCCAGAAAGACAGAGAGAGACAGAGACATAGAAAGCAAGAAATCACCCCCCCAGGGGGGATGGCCACGCCGCAATCCCTTCTCCTCCATTTTCCTCTTGGGATCTTGGGCATGCACGCACACGCGCCCGGCATGAGTTTTAAGCCACCGGGTCCGGGACTCGAACCGTGGTTGACTATGTGGGAGTTCAGCGACACAGCCATTGCGCTATCTGCTGGCTCCCGCCCATGTTGGCATTTTTGACTAACATATTTTGTTCGAAGGTCAATGACCCTATTTCTCACTATTCTCCATGGAAAGTGCTTTTGATTTTAGGAGAAAGAGCTATTGTCATTGAAAATTTTAATTATCCTTCTCAAAATAACCATTTCCCAAATTGGTAATGTGTTGCCCTTATTAAGTAATGACTTTTGATTTTAAAGAGTAGTGACTATAATCACTGACTCTGAGTCCTAGAATTCGATGTTAAAACATTTTAGTTTATTTTTACCCCACTTTTATTTAGTTTCTGAGGGACAGCTACTGCTTTACCCAAACACTCCTCAGGCAACTGTGGCACCTAATGCAGCGTTAGAGTTAAGCCTCATGACAGTCTCGGGATGAAGACAAAGCTTAACATGAAGGAAACCATGGTGGGTTTCCATGGTCAGGACGTGATCACCTTGTTCTACCCAAGGCTATCCATTACAAATAACTCTAAGGTCTTAAGTCCCTCCATTGCTTATCTCCTTTCACACACCAGGAAATTATGACAGAGACATGGTCAGGGGTGGCGGGTAGGGAGCAGACGGAATAAGGATGCCACCAGAATTTCTGGGGTGAAAAGGCATGAGCATTTACGTGCCCCTGCCCAATTCTGATTACTTCAGACTCTACAATAGCAGCAGAAAACCTGGAAAGTGTGGGTCCCTGTTTCTTCAAACGAGTTAAGTAAGGCACAGAAAGTATAGCAAATAAAATAACGAATACACGGTAGAATAGACTGATATCAAACTCAGAGATGTTTCTGTACACCTCAAGCCCCCTCACTGGGAGTGTCCCGTCCTATGTGTCTCTTTTCTTCTTGTTGACGGAACACATTATCGTTTCTATCCCCACACTCCACTGGGATCTCCACTCTTCTAGGGCCTCCTTTCTTCTAAAGTTTTCCCCCTTAAACTCTTCCTTCTCTGAGTGTCTTTGAGTCTCCAAAAAGCCATTTTTATTCTGAGTTCACAGTTCTGCTTTTCAAAGGTTATTTTTTTTAATTCACCACAAAACCATAAAGTTTCAAAGAGGAGTCCAGAAATGTGTAGATCATTCACCATAAATGGGATCCAAGTCTCCAACAGTAAATATGGCCACCGTGCGTCTCGGGGAATCAGCCTGGCGTCTGTTCAGCCAGCACTGGAGGCAGCAGAGCACCACTCCACAGAGAAGAGCCACGGAGAAAATCAGCAGGAGGAACCTGATGGCAAAGTAGCAGCAGAGTGAGGCAGACCTGCAAGGGAAGCTTAGAGCTGTAGCTACTACCTGGCGGAGACGCAGGGACCCAGCTAGACTGGTTGCCAAACTCTATAAGCAATTCTTCCCTACCACGCACACATTTCTGTTGAACCTGGAATATTCTTGGTCCTCAGAGAAGGTCCATTTGGCCAGGTGATGATAATATCTGCTTCTTGGAAACTGGAGGGTTACTCTAAAAACCATTGTCCTGATTCCTTAATTAATTAACTAATTCTTTCTTTTATCCATTCATCCATCCATTCTTTCAACTAGCATTTCAGGAGCTGAGCGTATCTTAGATTTCAGGGCTCGGGACTTAAAGATAGACAAGATAGGGTCTCTGCCTTTGAGGAGCTACCCATCTGAGTAAGAGAACTGACAAAGTTGAATTTGGAAAATTAAAAAAAGTCAAGATATACAAGGTTGTAAACATTTGGAATAAAAAATTTTTTAAAATTTCTGAAGCGCTATCTCATAGAAAAGATTACTAATAAGTCTTATTTTGAATGGTTTTTATGGCCAGAACTAAAATTAGTGGAGAAATTATTTGGGAAATTTTGTGAGAAAGAATTATTATTTTACCATTAAGGATCTTTAACTATAGAGTAAACTTTTATTTTTTAAAATAGTTGCATCCTTGTCACAAGAAATGTTTAAGTAAACATTGGCCAATGCTCTGAATGTGATGTTTCTTTAGATACTGGTTCTTATGACCTCTAAAGTGTCCGTAAGTTGTATGACCTCAGGAGTCATCTCAAACTATTTTAATCACCAATGATATGGTGGTTAAGGCCAATGGACCCCTCATGGGCAACTGCACAGTTCAAGTCTTGACCATACAGCTTGAAAAACATGCCAGGTATGGGTCCTTGCATCCCAAAATCATGAAAGGAGAAATGGAGGAAAAGGGATTGTGGTATGACCATCTTTTATGGGGGATGTTTTGCACTATTTAGGAAAAAGTGTGTCTGTACCACAAAATGTTTCATAAAACAAATGGGGAGTATCCTTACCAGATATACCAGCCATTAGGATGTTGATCATTGTAATGTACATACCTGATGACAAAGGAAGGATATTTAGTGTTGGGAATCTGGATAGCTAAAGCTTATTTCCTTTAGACTATAAAATTTGACTACATCTGGTTCAAGAATGATCACCTACTTACTCCCAACCAACCTCCCTGACTCTGCACCTAGCACAATTAAGTGAATGTTTGCTGCCTGCCACTCCACAAAGCACTGAGAACACATTCTAACAGGTAATTGTACTGTAATAAGTTTGGTTATAAAGCTATAAGTACTACTGTGGCTCGAGAAAGTAATGACTCAAATTTCATGGCCAATATGTTCTAAGTACAAGGTGTTAGGTGGAAAACCATTCTACCCTTCTGTTTACCAGAGACCTATATAATCTTTTTAAAATATCCAAATTCTGGCCCAGCCAGTGGCATAATGGTGAAGGCCACAGGATCTCACATGGTCAATTGCACAGTTCAAGTCTGGATCCAGCACCTTGAAAAATACACTGGCCTTGTGTGCACGCACGCTCAAAATTGTGAAAGGAGAAATGGAGAAAAAGGGATTAGAGCATGGCCATTCTACATGGGGGATGTACTCTCATTTTCCCATCTCGCTCTGTTTCTCTTTCTCTGGTAAGCACATGCACCCTCTAGTGAATTAAGGAAAAATGTAGGAAAGAAAAATTAAAATCTAGGAAAGTTTTATAATATCTTTTAACCTTTATTTTTTAAATTAAATTTTCCTTTTTAAAATTTTGCCAAAGGATGCAGAGAGATAGAAAGAGATGAAAAATGAGAAAGCAGCCTTCATGGGGCATGGTCTTGCTACAATCCCTTCTCTTTCACATCTCCTCCTTTTGGCATTTTGGGCATGCATGTGCAAATACCTGATGTGTTTTCCAAGCCGTTGAGTCCCAGAATCAAACAGCAAGGTCAGTCATACGGGCACCAAATGCCTTACCCACCATGTTACCACTGACTTGCTCCTGTTTCAAACTTTCATATCTTGGTAAGAAATAGACCAATTTGCCCAGAAATAACTTTTTAACATGAATGAAGTGTCAACTTAAAACTTTTACCCCAGGGTCCAGCTGGTGATGTGACAGTTAAGGCATTCAACTCCCACATGGCCGACTGGTTTGAGTCTCTGAACTGGTGGGTTGAAAATCATGCCAGGTGCAATTGTGTACCCAGCATCTCAGGAGAATGGAGGAGAGGGGATTCCAGTAGGCTGTCCCCTCAGTGAGGGTTGGGTGATTTCTCACTTTCCCTCTCACTGTCTCTGGTGAGCGCACATGACTTATGGCCAAAATCCTAAAAAAAATAAAAAATAATAAAAAAAAAAATGCCTCGGTCATTTAAGGCAAATATTTAAGACAAATGTCAATCACCTAGGCAACAAAGTTTTTGTTTGTTCTTTCTTTGTTTCTGTGAGCACCTAGAGGGTTTAGCTAAGTTTAAAGGTACAAATACCTGAGAGAAAATGGATTTGAACTATTATTTTAGAAATACCTCAAATGAGTGATAATCAATTAAGGTCTTTAAAAATAGTTAGTACATTCTTACAAAGGAATATTATCTGGTAATGCATATTTATGTTTATAATTACAACTCTTGTTAAGTAAAATAATATAGGGAAATAAACTCTACTTTGTATATATCCTTTTATATAAATACAATGGTTTCACCAAAGTAAATACTTGTTAAATATAAATTAAACTACTAATAGTGCTTATTTAATTACTTATTTCTCAGGACCTACAAGTGGTGGAATGGTTACATTGCTGGATTTCCACGTAGTCAACTGCGGTTCAAGTCCCAAATCTGGTGGCTTAAAACTCACACCAGGCACATGTGCGTGCGTGCCCAAGATCCCAAGAGGAGAATGGAGGAAAAGGGATTGTGGCATGGCTATCCCCTCTGGGGGGGTGAATTCTTGCTTTCTGTCTCTCTGTGTCTCTGTCTCTTTGGCAAGCACACACACACTATTGCAAAATCTCTCTCGCTTAAAAAATAGTGTTTATTTATCTTGAAGATGATATTATAAGAAACTTTATATTTTGAATATTTTCATGTTCTTGGTATTTTTATAATATTCATCACTTCATAGTCAAAAACCATTGAGATATTGTATTGAAAGTATTTAAATCTTAAAAATGTACTATCTTACTTTATAGATGAATGAAGAGAAATTCACTTTATGTCCTGGCTCAATTAAAGATCAAAGGGTTCTTGTTTTTGAATCTTGACATGTAAGTTCATGACCAGGAGTGTGAATTATTTCACCTCCGTCCATATATAAACTTCTGCTTCTCTTTTTTTTCATTTTAAAATAGACTATACAATTAAGTTTTAATTCTAAATATCAACTACCTTATTTTATTTCTTAATTCAAAATTTTGAACCACTCAATCGTTTTTCTAGTACTAGCAGTTAACCAGTTGGATTTGTTCTTTCCCTTTCTGAGCTGGAGCGCCCTCTGGTGGAAGTTCTGATAAGTAGTAAAATAGCCAGGAAGCAGTTAGCTCAAGAAATGTAGTGATCAAGCATTTTCAGAATTGCAGCCATCTTTGATGTTATTTCTTTCACCCATTGACATATTTTTACATATTATACAATTCATACCTAGACTAGAAAAATAAAGCGAGGATGTCACTCAATGGTCAGGAACTTTCATTAGAAAATGGATGTTCTGACTGTTTCCCTTCCTCACGTTTAACCAATATTTCTATTTCTTTCTCAAATTAAATTTTTACATGGTAATTCTTTGAGTTCTTAAAAAGTAAAAATGAAAAATGTCTGAATTCTAGCAGCATTCTAATTACTCAAATTTTTGGTACAAGATCTTCAGAGTAAAATGATATATTTTTTAAATATGCCATTTCTCAGGTACTGGTATTGGGAAGACAATCCTTTTTTAAAAAGTTGAGGGAAATGTGAAGTCTGTCTGTAATGTTTAAGTAAGACATTTGCACGGTTACGTTGCTGGATTTCCATGTAGTCAGCTGCGGTTTAAGTCTCAGATCTGGTGCGATCTGGGAGAAAACAGGGTTCCTACCAGAATCACCAGTCCTGTCTTTACTTGATGTTGTGCATGTGATTCCTACTTTACACAAAGAGTTAGACGAGTTGACCATTATTTTTCTTCTCGTTGCCGACAATCTGTTGACCTAAGGTCAACTATAAATCCATCACCTTGATACATTTAAGAAAAACCCACAGAGTTATTCCGTTGGCTCCTCTCCTTCCATCACCCCACATTTCCTACGCCAGACTCTCTTCTAAGCCAGGGGTTTAACTTTATATAAAATCACTCACTTCAAATTTATAGTGCTAAAAGGCAAGGCCACATTACTATAATCTTCCTTTTATAATTGAGAAAACTCGGTCCTAGAGAGGTTAAGTAACTTGCCAAAAAAATAGAGCTGGAAGTGGCAGAGGCAGGTCTTAAAGCCAAATACTCCGGCGGTGGAGTCCACGTCTCCTACCACCAAGCAACACTGCACCAGGGAACAGCAAAAGCCAGCTTCAGCCTCGTATTGCTGAGCAGAGCCCCGTCTGAATGCATCCGATAGCCTGTGCTGCAAAATGCTTTAAGGAAATAATAAATATACAGAGAGAGAGAGTGAAAGCGAGCAGTGAGAGCATGGAGAGCATCGGGCAAAGAGAACGAGCCAAGAAAGGGATCAGTTTTGTAAACAGGATGTAGTAAATCCCACATAGAAAAGTAGAAAGGAACTCCGGCTCTGGCTTGAGCTTTCTCGTGTCTAATGGGATGACAGAGAGAACTGGCTATATAGTCTCCTCTCAAATTAACTAAACGAACCGCATTATTCACCAGATGAGCAGCTATCCCTGGAATAGAAACCAGAGAAAGATTCAAACTCTGCGCCCTCATAAAGAGAACATAGTTAACCAGAGAAGCAATGTTTCCTACAGTACTCTTAGAGTAAAGGCAAACAAACAAACAAATAAGAGAACATAGTTAACCAGAGAAGCAATGTTTCCTACAGTACTCTTAGAGTAAAGGCAAACAAACAAATACCCTGTCTATTTTTCTTTCTTTTTAAAAATCATTCCAGAAAATAGGCCAAAGTACAATCTGGCTACAATTATTTGGAGGAGGAATGGGTATCAAATCGTATCACCCAGAAATGGGTGTTAAATTCTATAGTCTTTGGAAGAATGGCTGGAGTGTATTACATAGCCCGCAGAGATGTCACCACATGTGTAACTAGATAAATGTTGGATTTATGATATGGCTTTGGAGTTAAAATGCTAGGCTCAGGAGTCGGTTCTAGATACACATCCGAGCTCTCCTCTTAACTCGCTAGCTTGCTCTTGAGTGAAATACACAATGTCACCCTGCCAGGTTAGACACTCGCATATTACTAGGAAATCTATTAATGAACTGATTTAGAAAATCCTATATACGTAATGTCATGTGTACGGTTTGTAAATCAATCTGTTTATGTACCATCATGCACATAAGTGACTTGGTTACTTACAGGGAGGGGAATGGGTTCCAAGGGTAAGCTCCAGCCTATTTTATTTCACATAATAAATTAATTACAGTACTTACAATTTACGCAAAGACAGCATTGCAATGCCTTGCCAATATACAGAGCGGAGTTAAAAAAACAAAATATGTAAGATGGATTAGGAAAAAAGTTAATGTTCGTAGACAAAGGTAAATAGAGGAAATAATAACTCCGTTTTAATAGAAAACATATCTAGATGGTTTTGCAGGACTCTTAGGATGCAGACGTTGATTAATAAAAGTGTTATTTCTGGTTAAACAGAGACTCCCCCCTCTCTGGATTCCGCCTTGGCAATCCTTCATTCCATTTTCAGGTTTTCCTTCTCTATCCTCTCACATTCTAATCTGAGTTTCCCTTTTCTATGTTTATTTTTATGTACATTTTTGGGCAAGTTGCTGTCCATCTGTTGCTCATTTCTAAAGGACGTTTGGAGTAGACCATTTGGATGAAACCTTTCAGCTGTAATCTGCTGCATTTGTGTTATTCTTTTGCAGCAATGTTGACAAAGAATGAATATGTTCTCTGGCCAGGTAGCATATTTTAACAGGAAATGGTATCTCAGATCAAAGACACGATTGCCAACTAAAAATCTCTTAAATAAATATAGGAAGAGAAAGGATTTGTTCGGGAAGGGATGGGAGGGGAAACCTTACCCTTTCAGAAACAACTTGTCCTTCATTGTAGACTCGTTCCACTAATACTGTCTCATGCTAGCAGAAGATCTGCAATATCGTGTCCACCTTACATTTGTTTACGTTATACTATCTCTTCTCCATTTCAGCCACCGTCTTGCCTTCTATGGGTCTGTTTTGTGTCAACTTCCATTTTATTTAGAAATTTCTTCTTTGGGGACCAGCAGTTAGCGTAATGGCTATGTCGCTGGACTCCCACGTAGTTGACCGTGGTTCGCGTCCCAGACCTGGTGGCTTAAAACTCACGCCGGGTGCGTGTGCGTGTGTGCCCAAGACCCCGAGAGGAGAATGGAGGAAAAGGGATTGTGGTGTTACCATCCCCCCTGGGGGGTGATTTCTTGCTTTCTGTCTCTATGTCTCTGTCTGCCTGTTGAGCGCACGTGCCCTATAGCGAAGACCTCTCCAATAAAAAATTTAAAAAAAGAAATTTCTTCTTTTCACTCTAAAGTAATGGCATTAAGTAGAGATAAACATAACAGATACTTCAATGTCAAATGATGCAGCCAGAAATCTATATACCTAGGCACCAGTTGAAGTCTTTCCATTAGTTTATTATCTCTGGGCCTCCACTTTTTCCACCTGGAAAGGGTGTCAATAGTCTCAGTGACTCTAAAGTCAGCATAAAAATTTCCTCAATACCCTATCTTCCTGTCATATTGATTATAGAGTTAGATGTAACATTAAAAACTCTTTCCAATGGTGAATTTTTTGTTTATTCTATTATTCTGAGCAATGGCAGAGTCTGAGGAGGCAAGATGAAGACAGCCGGGAAGTCCAGAGTCCTGGAAGCATAGAAATGCCAAAACCTGTTATGTCACGAACAGCAGAAGGACGGAGCAAAAACACCAGGTCCAGAATGAATGCAAAGCAACAGCGCTGGAGAGCCATGCAGAAGCTGGAAGAGCAGCACCCCTGAGCTAGCAGACTGTCTACAAGATCTGCCAGAAACAGGTGAATGACTCCTGGGCCAAGAAAAGAACTCCCTACTCTAAAGGCAGTGCCCAGAGATGCCGGCTTGGAGTTCCTCGTCAATGATAACTGGAAATACCTGGCTGCCGGTCGCCAGGGCTGCACCAGCAGACAGCAGGGCTTGGCAGAAGTGCTTCTGTGACACTCTCAGCTCCCATTAATCACAGGTCCCGTTAATCATCAGCGTCATCACTGGTGGCATGTCTTATTCCCACCCCTTGCAGTAGAATTCTGAGAAACATGAAGTCTCCAGCACAAAAAGTGGGAAGATCGAGTCCTTTAACCACATAATTCATATCGAAGTCACTGTGAAATGCACACTTAATACAGGTGAGAATTTTGGTTAGTTTGCTTGTATGTGAAACCCAATTATGCAGAAAATGACCTCCTCTCTTATGAGTACGGACCCAGCCAGAGATGATGTCACTGACTTTTCATGAACTTAAGTGCCCTTGATACCTCATGGGAGCAAAATTCAGTGAGCAAAAAATTCCTAGACATCAACCAGGCCTCTGATTTATTTAATAAAGCTGATCGTGATGAAAACGATCTTTCCCGTTTTTAGAAAAATTGAGCCATCTGCATTTCAAAATTATTTACTTTTTTGGGTTCTTACATGATTAGAATGATCACTTGAAACTCATTTGGGGCTTTTCAAATGATGTGAGCCTTTTTACTCTGGATTTTTAAAATGCTCAGTAAAAACATAGCATCTCTGGCTGTTTACTTACATTTCATTTTCTTCACATTGTAGGTCCGAGAGCACCAACTGAAACACATGTTAAGAACAATAAAATCCAAACATCTCATCAGTATAATCCTTTAATACAAGCAGCGCCTAGAGATAACGTGGGTTTATATCATTCCTTTTTTTTTCTTTTTTTTTAATTAAAAGCTCTGTAGCATAGTTTACTGTTGGTGCACAGAATTCTAATTAAGAAAAATCTCAGGGTAGATTTCAAACTCAGCAATGACAGAAGAGATTGTGAACCAGATTTCTATCCTTCACACCACTGTAGATAAATCCAAAATCCCTTTATGTTTATACTATGGACAGATTTTGCTTGCTCTAAAGCTTTTCTGTGCACCTCATATTTTTTCTTCATTTTCATATTTTAGCTAGAAAAAGGAGGTTAGTTATTTGTGTGATTGTCACGGAAAGGAAGCAAGTTCCAAATCTATGGACACAGAAGTCAATCCTAGTTGCATGAATGGACTTTAAATACATGCAGGAATGGGGGGCTTGAACTCACTCATTTAAAGTTCCAT
>NW_006160028.1:1522019-1524498 GCF_000334495.1 Tupaia belangeri chinensis | reverse complement strand
GCATTCCTGTTGAGATTTGCAATCTTCTCTTTGTCAAAGAAGAGAAACAGGCAATGACCTTGGGTTTAAAAACTCAAGCCATAAGCATCATGACAAAATTATAATTCTCTGTGTTCGGCCTTATAGGTTAGCACCTTACACCCATCGTACAAGGGGGAAACCGCCTTTCTAGAGGTTGGCTGATTTTTCACCTTGGACTGACACTTATAAAGGCCATTTATATGTAATGCCGAAAACTGGATTGATGAAGTTGCAGTATTTGCTTTTCTGTACTGTAATACAAATACAAGCGTACGTTAAGATGGTGCACAATTTAAAATGATAGGGTTGGAATTCTGTGTGAACTGTGTCTTCTTTAATCCTCTTAATCCCGAAGACATCTTCTGCGGCACCTTGTATTAACTCCACCAAGTTTATCTGGGCAAAGAGACGTGTGGAATTGCAGACGGAGCCATGAAGTGGCCATCAGAGAGCACGGTAAGGAACAATTTACAAGCACAGAAAATGAGTTGCATTCTCTTTTGCTAGAATGCTGCAAATAGATTTGCATGCTAACGGAGAGGAAAATGAACATTCACATTTTACCCATAAAGAAAGTTTATTTATGAGTAGATGAAATCATTTGGGATCCAGCCAAACAGATAAACAAATAAAGCTAGCATTTCACTTTCGAGTCACTTCCTAGTATTCTGTGTGTGTTGTACCCTGACAAGAAATACACAGCATTACATTATTACCAACTCACTGCCGATGTATTAGCTGTCAGACTTCCCAGTTATCATGAAGTGGCGAGTGAAATCTTAATATACTTTAGACCTAAATCTTGCAGATACATTGCATTCAAGTAACACAGATACTGGGTTGGAAATGATTGGTCAGAATAGAAGATGCTGGAACAGAGGAACCAAAATAAACCCTAAACTGGTTCTGTCTACATCAGTCAGCATTGAAAAACTGTCAAGCATCAAGGGTGGTTGTAGTAGGCAAGAGTACACATGCCTCAAATTAATCCAGCCATAACATTTTCCTCTGTGTCAATCGCATTTTTTATTTAAAGAAATTCATAGCATAGCAAAGTTAAGCAAAGGTTAAATTTGCATCACATTATTCCAGTAGCTATAGAACAAAATAAAGGAGGAAAAAATAATAATATCGCAGGCATTTTGTTTCTGCGTCTCTGACCAATGACAAGAAGTCATAAGTTGTAAGATGCTGGCAGCACTTTCTTAAAGGAAATCTTTTAAATGGGGGAGCTGTTAAGTTGCCCAAAGAACAAATCCATAGCAAATCAAGTCTTTAGAGTACTTCCAAAAATCTTTTCCCAGGGGGGGAAAACAAAAGGTACCTGAAGCAGCAGCAAACAGAAGGTTCCTGTTGTTGAGATCACCGAAGTGACACGGAGAAGTCTGAATCTTGACATACTTGTAGGACAGTCTGCTCTGAGATAGCCAGCTGCTGACTGTGTTTATCTCCCTTTCTGAGAACTTGTTAGTTTCTCTATAACCTACGCTTCCTACTGGGGCATGCATTAAAGATGTCTCCTTGGAACCAGTAAAGTACAGGCTGGCTGAAAGAATGTTAGGTGCATGTTCACAGGTGCTAAGAGTTCAAGGAATTTAAGTTTAAGGTCAGCCCCTTGGTACTGTTTGTCAAGGCCCTTTAAAAGTTAAGGTTTGTAAACACTGACCTAGGGAGCTAGTTGGCTGCTTAAATAACTTTCAACATTCAAGTGTGTATTTTGTTTCTTTTATAGAATCTCATATTTGAAACATTTATTCAGTTCTCTTCCCTTGGTTGGTTCTCCACGATCTTTTCCTACATATCATTTTTAGTTCCAGATCTAACCTGAGAACATAAAGCTTACCCTGACTCATAATGATCACACGCCTCTCCCAACAGAGTATATTTCAATGTTTATTTTAATAAAAATAACTTTAGCACCAGTGCCCCAAAACAAAACAAAACAAACTCTAGTTAGGAAATGCTGAAAATGAACAACGAAGAGGCATTAAACTACTGTATATTAAGACATCTGTAAAGCTATGGTAATTTAAAATATTGGTACCAATGCATATAAACAATAAAATAAATGTAACAGAACAGAGGGTTCAGAAATAGATTCAAATCATCATTGAGACTTATTTTAACTGCTATTTGAAACCAGAAGGGAAAGATGGATGTCATTCAGAAAATGATAAAGAACTCAATGATTCTATAGAAAGAATGTAATATGATTTTTAAGATCTTAGCCTCATTCATAATTAGATATAGGTATTTTACAATTATAATTTAATTGGCAAGTTAAAAAAATCAATGATACAATGAGGAAGAATAAATGTGGAGAAACAAATCTTCTCATATATGGTTAGGAAAACCGTACCAGCTTATTTAGTTAAGTAACCTAAAAAATAAATATACCCTTTGACTAAGAATTCTCCTTCTAAGAATGTATTCTACAGATACTTTTTTTTTTTAAGAG
>NW_006160028.1:1517032-1521972 GCF_000334495.1 Tupaia belangeri chinensis | reverse complement strand
TGCTATAGGGCGCGTGCACTCGCCAGACAGAGAGAGACAGAGAGACAGAAAGTAAGCAATCACCCGCCAGGGGGGATGGCCACGCCGCAATCCCTTCTCCTCCATTCTCCTCTCAGGATCTTGGGCACGCACGCACACGCGCCCAGCATAATTTTAAGCCACTGGGTCTGAGACACAAACTGCGGTCGACTACATGGGAGTCCAGTGACATAGCCATTGCGCCAACTGCTGGTCCCTCTTACAGATACTTCTGAAAGAGTAATATGCAACAGTGTTCACCAAAATGTTGTTATTGACAAATATTGGAAACAACAAATGACCATCAAACTGTGACTGGTTAAATACAAAAATATCCATTTAACAGAATAACATAAAGTTGTCTAAAAAGGTAGAAAGAGGGGACAGCCAGTGGGATGGAGGTCAAGATGGCTGGATTCTGTGTGGCCAGCTGTGCTGTGCGGTCATAGTTTCAGACCCAGTGGCATGAGAACACGATGGGCATGTGTGCTGGCATGCCCAAAATCCTGAGAGGAGAATGGAGAAGTAGGCATTGCAGTGTGGCAAGACTCTGGGGGATGGTCTCTCTCTCTCTCTCCCTCTCTCTCTCTCTCTCTCTCTCTCTGTCTTGGTAAGCATACACTTTACAGCAAACTGAAAAAAATATTTGACAGCGATCACCTGTACTGCTGTGGAAAGGTCTCTGGGAGTTGTATTATTATCCAAAGGAACAAACTGTACAACCCCATGTCCCTCATATTACATTTTATGCAAAAAAAATAGGAATGCATGGCCATAGTGCTTTTTCTATGTCTGAAACCTACAGCCTACGCATGTATGGAATGTCTGCAGGAAACTGGTAACAGCGATGACTCTGTAAAAGGAAAATGGAAAACAACCAAACGAGAGTGGGAAGGAGATTTATTTTCCGCCGTTAGTTTCTTGTAGGATTATGTTTACAACATCTGTATGATATCTCATCATTTTACACATGCATATATTTCTAAGGGCCAATTTCGAAGCCAGTCGTGTAGAATTCCAAACATGCATGTTGTAGTTCAAGACCCAGTGTAGTTCACCATACCCAGGCCCAAATGGTATATGTGAATCCTTTTAGGGTCACATACAATGACGGTTCTAGGAACAAACCAGCAGTGTTAGTCACATAACCTACTGCTCAGGACTGGCCACGGAGGTGGGTGGGTTACTGAGCTGCATCTGGACAGGCTGAGCAGGCTGCCTGGTGGCCGCAGTCTACTTAGTATGCATCCACTGTTCTGGCCATGAATTTCAAAGCAGAGGAAGGGCTTGGTGCCAATGCCAATAAGAAAAAAGTAAACCAAGCCTACAGTATTATTTGTCCCTAAGACACCCTCCATTTTGAGTGTCTCTGAAGCCTGTAATTAAACAGAATGAAAAATAGGCTTTTCACTGGTGAACTTATTTATTAGGCGGTCAGAAGCCTGACTTCCGTCAGTGGAGTCAATGATCTTAAGAAATTCTGGGAAGGAAGGGAAGTCAGGACGACTAGAAAAGAGATGGGATGGAAACGAGGCAGCATGTTTGGTGTAGCTTTGGGAGAGGGAACAACGACTAACCAGAGACAAGGATTAAATAATTTTTATTGGAAAATCAAAAACAACAGCAAAGAACTACAGCACGATCCTGCAGCAGGTGGCTGGTTTGGAGCAGGATGGTAGCCAAAGGAAGATGGAGTCCACAGTGACAAAAGCACAGAGAACATGACTTCTATATTCGCTGCTAAGATAAAAATCCATAGTCATTACCTCCTTTCTCTTCACGGGTTGCCATTGATCCATTTAGTTCTTTGACTTTCCCACCACACCAAAGGCCAGCATGGGAGACTTGGCCTAAGACAAAGACACTGCTTTCTGTAGTCCATTGCCTTCCCAGCATCATGACAGTGTGAT
Organism: Tupaia belangeri chinensis; assembly: GCF_000334495.1. Taxonomy (NCBI): domain Eukaryota; kingdom Metazoa; phylum Chordata; class Mammalia; order Scandentia; family Tupaiidae; genus Tupaia; species Tupaia belangeri. The sequence continues at coordinate 1,520,044 of NW_006160028.1, read as the reverse complement.
GGCCTTAGGAAAAAACGTCTGGCCATAAATGCAGTTTTATCTGCATAATTTTTAAAGTACTTTTATTTTTAATTTAGTTTAGTTTAGTATTTGCTATAGCATGTATGCACTCACCAGGAAGGGACAGAGAGAGAGACAGAGAGAGAGATCATTAAGTAGCCTGATTTACATGCTTCCAAGTCTGCGTCTCAAACCACACAGTTGGCTGTGTGGAATCCAGCCCCCTAACCTCCACACCTCCTGCTAAACCATGAAACTTTTCTATTTTGAGGTAATTATAGACTCAACTGTAGTTTTAGGAACTAACACAGGGGTCTAATACACCCATCCTCCAGTTTATGCAGTGGTAATATCTTGCATAACTATCAGTGTCACAACCATGAAATGGACACAGATACAATCCAACAGTCATATGATCTTTGTAATTTCTGTTTCGTTATTTACATGTGTGGTAAGTTTTGTTTGTCCAACTACACGCTATGTGCACAGGAAAACCATACTGAAGATGGATGGCTGCTATTCATAGAAATATGGCATATTGAGGCCAGCAGATGGCATAATGGTAGTACACTGCAGTTCGAGTCCTGGACCCAGAGACTTAAAAATTCATGACAGGTGCCTGTGCATGCATGCCCAAAAAATCCCAAGAGGAGAATGAAGGAGTAGAGATTATGGTGTGGCCATCCCCCCTGGGAGGTGATTTCCTGCTTTCAGTCTCTCTGTCTCTCTGGCAAGCACATGTGGCCTAGAGCAAAACTCTCTTTCTCTAAAATATGCACACACATGTGTGTGTGTATGTTTATGTATATACACACGCACATATACATGGTGTATTGGACCAACAGGTGGCATGGTGGTTAAGACTCTGAACTCCTAAATGGTCGACTACAGTTTCAGTGCTGGACCCTGGGGCCTGAAAGTCACATTGGGCATGTGCAAGCATTTTCCCAAATCCTAAGACATGGAGGAGAAGGGGTTGCAGCATAGCCATCTTCCTCGGGGGTGATTTCCCCCTTTTCCTCTCTCTGTCTCTTGCCATCTCTCTCTGGTGAGTACATGTACCCTGTGGCAAAAACCTTCAAAAAGTTATCTTCAATCACAAAGGTTCTAAGAATTTCTTATGTTTGAATATTCGAGTGGAAGAAAGTAACGCCCTCAGAAAGAATCAGGAAGAATAAGAGGGCATACCTTGTGATGGTATGTGAGATTACACAGGCAGCGTCACTGTGTACTCAGATGGGGACCTTATACACCCATCTCTGTAACAAGACAATGGGCACACGTATATTCAATGTGCAGTACTGGTCACTTACCCAGCTCTTCTCTCTGTTAGGAGAAATGAAATCCTACAGAAATGGATGGGGGTCAGGAGAAATGAAAACTATCCTCTGGATTCGGAGCCTGGCAGAAGTCCAAACTCCCTGAGGCTCTAAAGTGATATCGCTATTTGTCCTTAAAGGTCATGGCATGCAGCTGTTCAAAGGGAACTAAGGGCCAAAAGTCAAGAGATTGAGCAAGAACAAATAAAAGATGTGAGCAGAAGTGGGCATTTATAAAGAAGGGTCCAAAGAACAAGCAAGAAGAGACACCAGTTACTCTAGGGCAATTGAAGAAGTAAGATAGGTGTCAAGGAGTCAAAAAGGTTGGTTTAAGTCACCGCTAACCAGCAATGTAACAATGAAACAGCTGTTTTCTCTTAAAAACTGTATTTCTTAAAACAAAGATAAGAATATTAAATTATCTCCCTTAGATAATTTTATTTTCAAAGTTACCTTGAGGGGCCAGGAGGTGGTGTGGTGGTACAGTGGTTAAGGTGCTGGACTTTGACATGGCTAACAACAGTTCAAGTCCTTGGTCTGGCAGCTTGAAAATCATGCCAAGTGCATGTGTGTGCATGCCCAAAATTTCAAGGGGAGATGAAAGAGAAGAGATTGAAATATCGCCATCCCCTCAGGAAACCATTTCTCACTTTCCTTCTCTCTGTCACTCTCCAGCAAGTGTACGTGTTCTATGGCAAGAAAAAAAATTACATTGAAAATATCAATATGAAATCAGACATCACAAGGACGTAAGAATTGATTATTGGAACAAAAAATAATAAATTTAAATGAATAGGCAAACAATTCCAAAATGAGTTCAGAGGCCCTGGAAACAGCAAGAGCTGTGGTCCTTTAAGGAGAACTTCAAATGAGATAGCAACATGCCGTCTTAGCCTCTGGGTTCTTCATTTGTTTCTCCTCCCCAGTGAGAAGAAATATTGATCACTTTACTAAACCAATGATCAATTTTTCAGTTTCCACCCTGAAGTAATGGGTAACATGTGATACAGTTAGTGGCTTCTTCCTACTTTAAACACTGTCTTTACCTGGCTTCCAGAACTTCCAGAACCATACATTTCCAATTTGCCTTCAACTTGACTGATCACTTTCTCTGTCTTCAGACTTGACATGTTAGGGGTTCCATAAGGCTCAGTCTGCAGACCTTTTCCTTTTCAATAGATATTCCCTCTCTCAAGAATCTCATAGATTGCCATCCATAACCGAAGAGGAACACGTTCATGTCTTCAGTCCAGACCTCTTCCCTGAACTCGCATATTCAACTGCCAACTTTAGATCACGAGGGGGATTTCTACCAGACTTTGACAAGCAAGCTCACCTCAAACCTCGCCTCTCATCTTTTTTCATCTCTCATCTTTACTGACAGATCTTCCCTATATTAATCAGTCATAACTCTTTCCTTTTCATTGTGCAGACCAAAAAGACACGTAGTTTTTAGTCCTTTTATAGTCTATCTACCATCTATTATGAGTTCTACTTTTGTAGTACATATAGACTCCTCCCACTTCTCAATACCTTCACCAGGATGACTCACCAACAACCAGCATCTGTCACAGGAATTATCACAAGTTTCTTAGCAGGTACGTCTGATTTTAGACTTGTCCAAGTATAAATCCGCCCTGAATTTAAGAGCCAAAATGATGGTCTCAGTTGTAAGTCAGATTTTGTCACTTCC
>NW_006160028.1:1365017-1516882 GCF_000334495.1 Tupaia belangeri chinensis | reverse complement strand
GTCGTTTTTTGTCATTGCCCTACACAAAACCTTTGAGTAGCCATTGATTTCTCTCAAAGTAGAAATAAATAAATACATAAAAGAAGCCCTTGCAATAGTTTACAAGAGCTCATTCGGTCTGTTTTCTCTTCCTCTTCTTACCTTATTCTGCTCCTCTCTGCTCTCACTCTGGTCCAGGCACACTGACCTCACTTGTTCTTGGGTGGGACAGGAATTTTCTTCTCTCAGAATCTTTGTGTTTGCTTTCTCTTTGTCTGCAAGGCACCTTCTTCATTTAATCATGTGGTTTACTCCACCTCAAGGTCTTTGCTGAAATGTCACGTTCTCAGTGACATGACTCCTGACCAGTGTACTTGACATTGCAACAACCACTTTTCCAGCTAACACTCCCTGTCCCTGTCCTCTTAAGGTAATTTATGTTTTCCAAAGAATTTTGGAAAATGCTTATTTGTAATACTACATGTACTACATTTGTTTGTTATTTCTCTCCTCTTCTGGAATATAAACTTCCATGAGGAAAAGGGAGTTTGCTTGAATTAGTCACTGTGTCTCCAGTACCTAGAGAAATGCCTTTTACTAAAATTGCCATCGTACTCAATAAATATTTCATGAACAGATGAATTGATTAATTGAGTGAGTGGGTGCACTGGCCCAGGGACCGCCAAAAGAACACCAGAACTCTTGGCTAGAGAGTCAGCTGCTTATGGGAACAAAAACCGGATTTCTTTTCTGAATGAGGGTATCTCCCAGATGATAGAGGAAAAATCAGCACAGACTTTAGGTCACTTTTGCTGACATTTTCCTGACTAAGCTAATGTCATGTGAATATAGCAATGTGTCAACCTTAAAGAAAATGCAAAGGGGGAAACGGCTCATGGTTTCTACAAAGGCACAGTAGTTGGGGGGCTCTAAACCCCGCTTGGAGAGGTAATATCTTTATAGGCTTTAGGAATAGAACAAGTTGGCATTGGTTTCGCTTGGAGAGGTAATATCTTTATAGGCTTTTGGAAAAGAACAAGTTGACATTGGTGTGTTCTACATTCATTACTAGATTGTACCAGCAACCAAGAGGCCATGACTGAAATGGACCATTAAATGTAGTCCTTTGCAGATTTAACACAAATTATATCACTCTGAAAAGTGCTCGGACATAACTTGGGAGTTAAACATTTGCTGTAAGTGCCACTGTTTATGGTAATGATTGACAAACCATCCTTAGGTTAGATGGGTGTAAGGGTAGGAGTTGTTTTATTAACTGGCAACGTTACTGAATTCTGAAAAATTGCAAATTCTGGTTGTGTTTTAAAACCCATTGGCTAAACATTGCAGTCATGAAGTGGCTGTTTATTGCTCTATGAAGTATACAGTGACAGATATTAAACTGTATTTCTTAGCTCCTTCCTTTCATGACTTGCAGCAGGTATTTCTTTTGGTCAAATATTTGAAATTTAAGGTTCTAACTTTTGAAACCAGCTTGGCAAAATAGTACACAAGCCTTTGTGAGTGCATGGAGAGAAACATTTTGTCTTTCACACCTCACGTTACATCTCACTCCCTTATTTTGGAGTGCCTGTTTTTCTCCCTTTTCACATGAAGAGCAAAGTCCGTGTTGCATTAAAAGAACAATTAAAAGTATTTTTGACACATTTTGTTGTTTTAACTCCGGAAGACATAATGGGAGAATTTGATGTTTACCGGTTCTGCTGTTTCCATGACAGTTAGTAAAGCACAGAGTAACCTTGACTTTTTGATCCAAGCAGATCACACTGCTGTAGTCTCTCCTTACCAAGACTCTGCCATGGGGCAAGCCATCTCACACAGTGATATACATAAGCCTTATTAACCACGACTCATTTTATTCCCAATATTCCATTTGGGACATGCGGAAGATAAAGCTATGAAGCCCAGGTAACTTACCAAGTTTGTAGAGTTGGGAAATGACAGACATCAAATTGGAAGCAGAGCACATAAACAGACACTCTCTGTCCCATTACCGTCAAGTCACTGCCTTCCAGACAGGGTTGTTCAAGAATACACTTAGAGGTCACTCTGATGAGATTTACTTCTGCAAACCTTTGTCAGGACCCACCCTGTGCTAGACACTGGGAGTACAGAGAAGTCTCAAGTCTATACTTCATGTCACACACAGGGAGATGGGATCATGCAAAAAAAAAAAATCAGTAAAAAAGTTCATTTTAAATGTAAAGAAAAAGCATTATTTTTGCATTGGAAAGAGATGAAAGTAATGCTGACTGCCTACCCCAAATTGATTCCTCCCCTCTTGCAATGCTAGCTTTATTGAAGTGTTTATTTACCTTCCACGTAGCTTAGGTTATATCCCCCAACCATCCATGGTATTCATTCTTTCACCTTGTTAATAATTAGTTTAGGCATGTCTAATTCTGGACAACGAGACAGCTATGTGTGGAAATGTGCTCTGGGGGACATGGATTATGGAAAACATTTCTCCATATGTTGGAAATATTTACCGGAGAATTAACTATTTTCTGACAGTGGCTGCTTTGTGTTTAAAATGTTATAACAAGGGGGCCAGCAAGTGGCATGGTTGTGAGAGCGCTGCTTTGTGTTTAAAATGTTATAACAAGGGGCCAGCAAGTGGCATGGTTGTGAGTGTTCTGGACTCCTACATGGTTGACCCTGGTTTCAGCGTCGGACCTGGTGACTTTAGGATTCTAGTGAGCACATGTTTTTTGTGTGCCCAAAATCCTGAGAATGGAAGAGAAGGGACTGTGGCATGGCCATTCCTCCTGGGGAGTGATTTTCCCTCTCTCTGTCTCTGATTAGGGCACACATTCTGTGGCAAAAAAAAAAAAAAATCCTAAGGGCTGGTCCCATAGCCTAGAGCTAAAGGAGTCAGACCCTGCATGGCTGAGTGCAATTCAAATCCAGCCCCTGGTGGTTTGGAAAACATGCTTAGCACATGTACCTGTCTGCCCCTCAAATCCCAACAGGACGGCAAAATGGAGGAGAAGGGATTGTGGCAATACCACACCACGTTGGGAGATGCTTTCTACCTCTCCCTATGTCTTGTTTTTTCTATGTCTCTCTGTCTCTCTCTAGTGAGCACACACACCCTCTGTAACTAAATACACACACACACACACACACACACACACACACACACATTGTATCTATTTTATAGCAGATTTCATTGAGGAGGTAACTTTGGGAAAGGTCATGAAGAATGCCTGAGTGCCTCAAGGTAAAGCAATGGGCAGGGCTTCGCTGGTGGAAGTAACAGTGTGCAAAGGTGCAGAGTCAAGACATTGTGAAAGACAGTTGGAAAATGGCACCTGGGGTCTACAGTGTGACTAGAAACAGGTGTGTCAGGCAGATCATAGAGGCCGCATTGTCAGAACACAGAAACTGGGTAAGTCTTTTCCTTTAGGAGATGAAATTGCTTAGAAGATTTTTTTGAGCAAGGCAGTATCATCATGATGTCTCATCTAGCAATGACTCTGGCTGGAGAAAATGTCAAGTGACAAGTTCACCATTATTAACGTCTCGACCAGAAAATGACCACATGGACATCAGCAGAGTATTAATAATTAACCATGAATTTACTTTATTTTTATTCAGATGTTAAACCTGCTAATAGCTGACGAGATTCCCAACAGAATAATGAAAATAATTTAGACTGTAAATGTACCAAAGTGTCAAAGAAATAAAATAGTCATTTTCCAATCACAGAATTTTGCCAGAAATTCTCTTGAATGAGGAATGTGAAAGAAAATGAAAGATTGACTAGGGAATGCCGTAGGGAATAATTTCTGCTCCATGGAGTCTGCATTCCGCTATGGCTGAGGAAAGGAGCACTCTGTCTTTGTAATTTGGACTATAATTTGGGTTGTGATAGGGTGACACTAAGTGGCTGAAAAAGGAAAGGCTTAGTCAATGGAAATCAAAATAAGAACGAAAAATTACACTGTGGTGACATTTATGACTCCCCAGCAGCAACATGAGAAAATTATATTCATAGTAACTCAGAATCATTAAAAACTCAACTACTAGCAATTTCGTTTTATCTGTGAATCTTAAGATCCTTATAAATGGATGATAAAAATCAACAGAAATTGAATCCCATAAACTGAACTGGAAGATAATATCTTTATTGTTTAAAGTAAACAAAAAGACTAACACTGCATACTCTGGCTCAGAAGTACATTTATTCATAACATTTTTTCCTTCAGGGGTTATTAATAACAATAAGTAATTAAATAATATTTTATCATTTTATTATAGAAAACAGTGTGGTTTTAATGAAATATTTCTGAGTAAATTTACTCAAGTAAATAAATGTCTTCATAATACATAACAAAGATAAGTACTGGATCCCTTCAAATATTTCTCCTTGATCATGGAAAAAGATTTTTTTTTTCTTCTGGCAAACTCTGCAATCAATTTATGCTTTAATTTTCCTTATTTGGGGGGATGATTTTGTATTTATTTATTTAAGTTTTGGCCATAGGGTGCATGTGCTCGCCTGAGAGAGGGAAAGTGAGAAATTGCTCGGGGTGGGGGGGCAATGACTCTGGCTGGAGAAAATGTCAAGTGACAAGTTCACCATTATTAACGTCTCGACCAGAAAATGACCACATGGACATCAGCAGAGTATTAATAATTAACCATGAATTTACTTTATTTTTATTCAGATGTTAAACCTGCTAATAGCTGACGAGATTCCCAACAGAATAATGAAAATAATTTAGACTGTAAATGTACCAAAGTGTCAAAGAAATAAAATAGTCATTTTCCAATCACAGAATTTTGCCAGAAATTCTCTTGAATGAGGAATGTGAAAGAAAATGAAAGATTGACTAGGGAATGCCGTAGGGAATAATTTCTGCTCCATGGAGTCTGCATTCCGCTATGGCTGAGGAAAGGAGCACTCTGTCTTTGTAATTTGGACTATAATTTGGGTTGTGATAGGGTGACACTAAGTGGCTGAAAAAGGAAAGGCTTAGTCAATGGAAATCAAAATAAGAACGAAAAATTACACTGTGGTGACATTTATGACTCCCCAGCAGCAACATGAGAAAATTATATTCATAGTAACTCAGAATCATTAAAAACTCAACTACTAGCAATTTCGTTTTATCTGTGAATCTTAAGATCCTTATAAATGGATGATAAAAATCAACAGAAATTGAATCCCATAAACTGAACTGGAAGATAATATCTTTATTGTTTAAAGTAAACAAAAAGACTAACACTGCATACTCTGGCTCAGAAGTACGTTTATTCATAACATTTTTTCCTTCAGGGGTTATTAATAACAATAAGTAATTAAATAATATTTTATCATTTTATTATAGAAAACAGTGTGGTTTTAATGAAATATTTCTGAGTAAATTTACTCAAGTAAATAAATGTCTTCATAATACATAACAAAGATAAGTACTGGATCCCTTCAAATATTTCTCCTTGATCATGGAAAAAGATTTTTTTTTTTCTTCTGGCAAACTCTGCAATCAATTTATGCTTTAATTTTCCTTATTTGGGGGGATGATTTTGTATTTATTTATTTAAGTTTTGGCCATAGGGTGCATGTGCTCGCCTGAGAGAGGGAAAGTGAGAAATTGCTCGGGGTGGGGGGATGGGGTGAGGTGGGCGCACAGGGATCCTTTTGTCCTTCATTTTCCTCCTGGAATTTTCAGCATGCACACACATGCACCCAACATGATTTTTCATGCCTCTGGGTCTGGGGCTTGAACCATAGTCAGTCAGCCATGTGGGAGTTCAGTGCCTTAACCACCATGTCACCTGCTGGCCCCTAGGAATGACTTTTTATTTTATTATTATTTTTTTTAGAGAGATTTTTGCTCTAGGGCATGTGCACTTATTGCAGAGACAGAGAGAGAGAGAGAGAGAATGAGAAATCAGCTCCCCACAAGAGGGATGACCACACCACAATCTCTTCTCCATTCTCCTCTTGGGATTTGGGGCATACAAGCACATGCACTCAGCATGAGTTTCATATCTCTGGGTCCAGGACTTGAACTATAGTTGACCATGTGGGAGTTCAGTGTCTTAACCACTATGCCATCTGCTGGCCCCTATGGATGACTTCTTAAAAAGCAGCTTCTTTACTTATTTTTTTAGGTTTTTCCATATGGCATATGTGCTTGCCAGGAAAAACAGAGAGAGGGAAAGTGAGAAATTACTCCCCACCTCAATGGGGTTGGTCATGCTGCAGTTCCTTCTCGTCCAGTCTTTTCTTGGGATTTTGACATGATTTCAAGCCACCAGGTCAGTGACTTGAACAGCGGTCAATCATGTAGGAGTCCAGCACCTTAACCACTATGCAACCTGCTGGCCTTAAGCAGCTGTTTTTATCCACTGACAACCAAAAGGACTTCTTAGTCTAAGATGCATGAATTCCTTCATGTTTGCTCATTCAATCATATTAGATTGAAACATATAGAATTATCACTTTTTTATTAAAATAGTAAATACTGTCATTTAAGATTATTACCCACGATTCATTAGGTTCTCGTAGATGACAATGGCCGATAATGTGGTACCTCTGAATACATGAACCTCTCCTGTCATTAGTACTGAGTTCCCCTGGGACCACCCATTTTATTTTGGAGTAATTCTCATAAAATACAGAACTTTTCTTCTGTAAATTGAGATGAAATCTTTCTTTCTGGACCCTCTACAAACTGGTCAAACTGGTTCTAGTTCTGGCTTTTATTGGCAAGGGATCTTTATAAAACTTCTTTTTTTTTTTTTTTTGAGAGAGTTTTTTGCTATAGGGTGTGTGCGCTCACCAGAAAGATAGAGAGAGACAAAAAGAGACAGAGAGACAGAAAGTGAGAAATCACCCCCCAGGGTGGATGGCCACGCTACAATCCCATCTCCTCCATTTTCCTCTCAGGATCTTGGGCATGCACGCATACGTGCCTGGCATGAGTTTAAGCCACCGGGTCCAGGACTTGAACTGTGGTCAACTACATGGGAGTCCAATGACATAGCCATTACGCCAACTGCTGGTCCCAAACATTTTTGTCTTATTTTTAATGGACAAGTAGTAATTTGGGAGGAATGGATGAGGAAAGAAGAGATATTGGTCAGAGGGTGCAAGGTTTCAGTTAGACAGGAGCAACAGGTTCTGGAGATGTGTTACATGGCGTGGTGGTTATAGTGAAGATCATGTACTGTGTATTTCCAAAGAGCTAAAAGAATGCATCCCGAATGTCCTCACCACAGAGAAATGATGAGTATTTGTAACGATAGGTATATTACTTCTGGTTTTTAAAGTCTCGAAACAAATTTATTCCATTTATATATAATTAGTCTTCAGGTATGAGACAATCAACTCAGCACTTATTTCTACTCTGATCTTGTCTTCAATTGACCGGATTAAGTGTTTCAGTTGCTGTACCTGAAATGTGGTAATCTCAAACTGGCGTTTGAAAATACTGGCTACTTGCTCTCGATTTTTTTCTCTCTGAGTGATGTTCTTCTGTTATCACTTCCTGTCTTTCATATTTTCTTGCATTTCTCTAATCGCTTCTTTCACTAATCCTTTCAACCTCAGTGTCCTCAGTACCCCAACCTTAGCCCTTTGCTTTTCACTAGAGGAATCCTAGATGACCTTGATCTGCCACATGACCTCAGCTATCATCTGAAACGTTTTCAGAATTATAGGGCTAGCGGAAAACTCTTTGAACTGTAAGGTTCTGCATTCACCCGGCCCATAGTGTCTAAATACTTGAAAGTTTCACATGTATTTCCAGCTAACCCTATGCCCAGCTGAACATGTTATTTTGTATCCAGCACACATTCAGTCTGTATTCTCCCTGTCCTATTCTCCATTCACACCCCCCCTCCCCGTAACTCACAGTCAAAACATAGATGTCCCTTTGTTACCACCGTTCACATTCTCTGCAACCCTTCTATCTCCTCAAGGATTCTCAAAGTCCTGCCCTTGTGTTTGTACCAGTTCGGAACAGGATTTCTGCAATAAGTTTTTACTATTATCGCTATTATTGTTTTGTTTTTATTATTTTCTCCCTCCTGTCTTTTCCTTCATCTCCCAATATAATATTCTAGGCAGATTGATTTTTCAAAGCTGTAAGGTGAATCACATCGTTTTGGTTCTTAAAACTAAGCATTTGTAGGGTCCAGCAGTTAGCATAATGGTTACATCGCTGGACTCCCATGTAGTTGACTGTGGTTTGAGTCCTGGACCCTGTGGCTTAAAACTCACGCTGGCTGCATGTGTGTGCAGGCCCAAGATCCTGAGAGGAGAATGGACAAGAAGGGGTTGTGGTGTGGCCATCTCCCCTGGGGCGGCGGGGGATTTCTCACTTTCTGTCTCTGTCTCTAGGGCGAGCACACATGCCCTATAGCAAAAATCTCTCTCTAAATTTTAAATATATATACACACACTTATACATATATATATTACATATTACATATATATACACACACTTATACATATATACATATTACATATATATACATATATATATATATATATATATGCATATTCACTTCAAATGACTTTAAAAGTTTAATGCTCAAGCTCCCTAACTTAGCACAAAAAGAGTAGGAAACAAAAGGAGAGAAATCAAGTCTATTGCATCCTAATGGGTCAGTTTAATTCTTTTCAGTAGGGACGAGAACAGAATGTATTAGAGAAAAGAAGATGGGAAGGGGGTAAGAGAAAGAAAGAGATGGAGGAAGATGAAGGAAGAGAAGAGAAGAAGGAGCAATAGGAGAGAGAAGGGGTGAAGAGAGAGGATGGGCCAAAGTTAGGAAGAACTTGAAGGCAGAAGGTAGATGAGAGAGCTTAACTCAGATTGGAATGCTGTGTATGGAAGCAGCAGCCTAAGTCCACTTCACCTACCCGGACACTTTGAAAGAAGAAATTATGGAGATTGGCAAATGACTCTTTTATGCTTAACCTATCCTGTGACACCCTTCCTGTATGGACCGTTATTGCCTTGATATCTGATCACTTTAAATACTTTGCCATCTTGCCTGGGGTCGGGCTGAAGGCAAAGGCAGAAACTATATGCTAGATGAAGGAAGTGAACTCTCCCTTACTGTTTATTTTCTAGCTCATCCTGTTCTTTTTTTTAAAGAATATTTTAACTTCATTTTCTTATTACTAGTAGTAGTATTTTAATTTGCTATAGGACACAGCACTCACCAGAGTGGGGCGGGGGGAGAGAACGAGAGAGAGAGAGTCAGAAAGTAAGCCAGCAGATCCAGCACTTGAACTGTGGTTGACCATGTGGAAGTCCAGCATCCCAACCACCACATCATCTGCTGGTCCCTCATCCTGTTCATAGGAAATTTAGCAAGTGAAGAATGACCTCCCCATAACTGCCTGAAGAGGCCATCTACCTATGTGGATCACATTTTTCTATCTTCTCTAAAACATCTGAGAAACTTGTCTCAAAATATACTAAGACTGGGCCACCTCTATTGCCTAGTGGTTAGGGACGCTGGCTCTCATATGGCAAACCATGTGATTGGAGTCTCAGCTCTGGTGGCTTGAGAAACATGACAGGCATGTGTGTGTGTGTGTGTGTGTGTGTGTGTGTGTGTGTGTGTGTGCGTGTGTGTGTGTTCATGATACCAAAAGGAGGGAGAGGTACAGGAGAAGGTATTGCATGAACATTCCCTATGGGAAGTGCTTTCTCCTCTCCCTGTCTTTCTGTCTCTCTCTCTGTCTCTCTGGTGAGTACACATGGCCTATTGCAAAAAAAAAAAAAAAACAAAGAAAGAAAAAAGAAAAACATGCAATGCAACTATAGCAGCACCAGATGTAGGAGTTTTAAAATATTGAAAAGTTAAATGAGATAAATTTCAAAGAACTTGGTCTTTAGTAAACAATTTACCTTACTATACTTTTTGGTTTTATTTTACAAATTTATTATGCTATAATTAATGTTAGTTCATTTCAAATTGTTTAGAATCTATAGTTAAATGAATTAGACATACGTATACACCCATGAGCCCATTACCATAATCAAGATACTGAAAAATTCTAGCAACTCCAAATTTTCCTCAATCTTCTTTGCAATTCATCCCTTCCTCTAATCCCCAGGCAATCACTATCTGATTTCTGATATTATAGTTGACTAACAGCATTTAGAATTTTATATGAATAGAACCATGCAGTATAAGCTCTTTTACGTACAGCTTCTTTTGTTCAAATTCATCCATGTGGTTTCACATTTCAGTAGTTTATTTCTTTTTACGACTGAGTAATATTCCATTTGCTACAAGTTTTTATCCGTTCACTTGCTATACATGCCCTTATCATTCACTGTTGTTATCATTTGTTGATGGACATGTGGCTATTTCTAAGTTTTATTGGGCCAGTAGGTAATGTTGTGGTTAGGGTGCTGGATCTCATGTGATCGACTGCATGGTCTGAGTGCTGAAAAACACACCTGATGAGTGTGCACATGATCCCAAAATCCCAAGAGGAGAAGGAATTAGACTGTGGCCATCCCTCCACCCCAAGGAGTGATTTCTCACTTTCTTGTCTCTCCGTCACTCTCCATGAACACAGGTACCCTATGGCAAAAATATCTAAAGGGGAAAAAAAGAGGAGAAAAAAGTTTTATCGACTATAAATATAGCTTCTATGACCATGCAAGTGCAAGTTTTGTGGGTAAAATTGTTTTTACTTCTCATAGCTAAGTGCCTAGAAATGGACTGGCTGAATCATCAGGAGAGGTATACTTAACTAGTTTGGAGAATTCCAAAATTGTTTTAAGCAGTTGTAACGTTTTACATTACCACCAGCAGAAATAACACAAGGTTGCTCCATGTTAGTGTCAACATTTGATATAGTCAGTTGCTTTCATTTTCACTTTTCCAAAGTGCATGTGGTAATAGATCACAGGTTTTATTTGAGTTCTGCTGATAATTGCAAATGTTAAGCAATCTTTTCACATGCTTATTGGCCGTTCTTTTATCTTTTATAACATATGCAAATTTTGTCATTCAAAAAATGTATTGTCTTCTTATTGTGTTGTAATAGTTTTTGATATATTCTGAATACAAGCCTTTTGATAGATGTTGCAAACATTTCTTTCAATTATTGGCTATATTTTCATTTTTATGAGTAAACATTATTTTGATAAAGTCTAATGTTTTATTTTATTTTATTTTATACTTACTGATATCTATGTGCTTTTTAATAAATCTTTGCCTATCCAAACTTCACAAAAGTATTTTGTAATGTTTTATTCTAGAATCTTTGCACTTTTAGTTCTTTCATTTCTGTTTACAACCCACTTTCAATAATTTCTATGTATGGGGTGAGGTAAGGATTAATGTCTATTTTTGTCTATAATGATATTTGGGGAAGTTCTTTATTCCTAGTTTGTTGTGAGTTTTTAATCACTAGTGAATACCAAATTTTATCAGAAGCTTTCTCTATTGAAATGATCATACTTTTTTCATTTTAATTTTATTTATACAGTAAGTTAAATTGCTTGATTTTTGAATGTTAAATCAAACTTGCTTTCTTGGGATAAGAATTAGTCTTAACATACTATCTCGCTTTTTGTAAAAAAAAATCTTAACTGAGCTATAATTTAAACATAATACTAATTGTCATTTAATATGTGTAATTCAATGCTTTTTTAACATGTTCTCAGAGATGCACGACCATCTTCTCAATTTCAAAACATTATTATTATCTCCAAAAGAAACTTTCGACACTTTAGCTATCACCCCCCTCAAGTCTTTCACTCCTCCATCTCTAAGAAACCATTAATCCATTTTCTGTTCCTATAGGTCTCTCTATTCTTCATACACAATATAAATGGAATCATATAACATGTGATCTTTGGAGCTTTTTTTTCATCTCACTGTTGATTTTCAAGGTCCATCCATACCGTAGCATGTATTATCACTATTATTTCTTTTACTTTCACATTTTTGCTGGAGTGTATGAATGAGAATTGGGGTGGATGGGTAGAGAAAGCACACCGTATGGGGAATGGCCATGCCACAATCCTTTTTTCTCCATCTCTCTCTCCTTTCAGTGTTTTGGGCACAGATGCACGGCTTGAGCTGCTGGATCTGAGATTCAAACCAGTCAGCCATGTGGAATCCAATCACCTTAAGCACCACAGCATAGGCCGAACCAAATTTTTTTCTTCTTATGGACAAGTAATATGACATTGTATCAATATTCCACACTGTGTCTTTCTTATCATCAGCTAATAAACATTTGGGTTGTTCCCACATTTTGACGATTATGAATAATGTTGTTGTGAACGTTCATGTACAAGGTTTTGTGTAGATATTTGTCTTTGTCTCTTTGAATATATATGTGTGCATGTGTGTATATAATTTATATTTCATATATATACATATACATATGTATATAAAATTTGCACACACTGTGCCATTCTACAGCTTCAAATACTTCATATTTGCCTTCAAATACTGCCAAAAAATATTTATAAGTTAAAGTAGACAGACAGATATAGTGACTCAAAAAGTTCGTGGAAAATAGAATTAAAAAATAAAAATATGATTTTTATTTCTCAGTGTAAGCTCTGTCAAGTTCAAGACACTATTGCAAGAGACGATATCAGTCATTAGTCCATCCCTAAAGAGCTAAGGAACCTGCACAGTCAAGGTACTGTTTTCGACATTACCAACTGAGCAAAAATGAGTGCACCTTAAGATTTTTTTGTTAAGATTAGGAAACAAAAAGAAGACAAAAGGCATGAAATCGAGAGTATAAGGAGGATGCCTACTCACAAAGTTCTGATGAACGGGATGAGCAGGGGCATTTTCTTGAAGCTTTCCCAGGTATGTTTCAGCTAAAGTTTCAGCTCGCATTCTCAAAACACTCTCCTAATAAGTAGCTTTTATCATTCTTTGGTCTATTAATCATTTCCTGTTACAATTCCTGGAAGAAATTCTTCAAAATCTTGATCTCGCTTGTTTAAAATTTTAACAGGAAACTCAGCTCTATCTCAAGAGATCTGGGTAAAAATTTTGGCACTCATCGAACACAAAGTTTGTTGAACTTTAATTTTTAAGTCAGAATTGTGTAAGCTGAGCCAATCAAAAAGTCTGCGGTATTGGCTGTTGTTCCTGCTGCTAATAGTCCTTCTCAGTCCAGGCACGAACAATACAAATTGTTTTCTTGCAAGTAGATGTGGATAGTCTGCTGCTGTGGGTCTCATTCCTTCTTAAAACTATCAGGACCATCAGGTGGTGTGGTGGTTAGAGGCGCTGGACACTCCCAATGGCCAACTGTGGTTTGAGTCCTGGACCTGGTAGTTTGCTTTCTCACTTTCCCTCTCTTTCTCTTTCTTGGTCTCTTTCTGATCAAACTGGATGATAATAATAAAAAATAAAGTTAAACATGGGACCAGCAGTTGACATAATGGCTATGTTGCTGGACTCCCATGTAGTCAATGGTGGTTTGAGTCCCAGACTCGGTGACTTAAACTCACGCCGGGCGCATGTGCGTGTGTGCCCAAGATCATAAGAAGAGAATGGAGAAGGGATTGCGGTGTGGCCATCCCCCCTGGGGGATGATTTCTCACTTTCTGTCTCTTGGTCTCTCTCTGTCTTTCTAGTGAGCACATGCACCCTATAGCAGAAATCTCTCCAAATAAATAAATAAATAAAGTTAAACAAAATAATTCTTAAAAAAACAAACAAAAAAAACCTGGTTGTTCATTTGTAAACTGCTGATTTCTTTTGGGTATTGTCTTTCAAAACATTTTTAAAGCAGCAATAATTTCACCATTCTTTCACCCTAACTTCACTCTAAATTTAATATTTGTTCTTGCTTCAATTTTAACAGAATTCATGTTGCTCTGATAGAGGCTGTTTTCACACTGATGTCTAATCCTTCTTAGTGCCTCTCTTAGACTTTTTTCAGACATATTATTACAAAGTAGTTTATTTTAGTGCAAAAAAAAAAATGAAATTCAGGCAGCAGGTGGTGTGGAGGTTAAGACAGTTGGATCCCACATGGCTGGCTATGTGGTTTGGGTCTGGACCCGAAGGCTTGAAAGCAGGCCAGGTGCAGGTGCGTGCCATCCCCCGTGGGATGATTCTTCATTGTCTCTCACTGTTTCTCTCTAGTGAGCATATGCACCCTACGGCAAAACTCAAAAAAAAATTTTTTTAATTTAAAAAAAGCTTTATGCATAGTTTTTTCATAATACACATTTCCCATAAACTTTTTTAAGACACCCTCATATATAAGAGTGTTATATATATAAAATACTTGAGTGTGTGTGCACGATTGTAATTGTTGGGTCAAGTGGAAACTCTATATTTAACTTTCGAGGAGCTGCCACTGTTTTTCCAAAACAGCCATGCCATTTCGCACCCCTCCAGCATCGTCTGAGAATGCTGACTTCTCCACATTATTGGTTATGCTGGTTATGCTGGTTTTTCATTCTAGCCATCCCTGATATGGGTGCAAAGTAGTATCTTGTGCTTTTAGCATTTTCCTACTGACTAATGATTCTTAGCATCGTTTCTTGTGTTCATTGGCCATTCCTATGTCCTATTTGGAGACTCACATCTGAAAAAAAATAAGTAAAACTGATGCTAAATCTCACCTGAAATTTTTCAGTGTTATCCAATAGAATTGTATGGGCCTGACATTTTCTCTTGAGGAGGTGCTTAATTGTGAGTTAGCTGTCTATAAGAGAGAGAAAACTGTTCATATTTTTCATCCTTTTTTGGGTTCAATTCTGATTATTGTATTTACTATAAATTTTAGCTGTTAGCTTGTTGCCATCAAGAAGATCTTAACTTTTTGGGAACCAGCAGTTAGCGTAATGGCTATGTCGCTGGACTCCCATGTAGTCGACCGCGGTTCGCGTCCCGGACCCGGTGGCTTAAAACTCATGCTGGGCGCGTGTGCGTGCGTGCCCAAGATCCCGAGAGGAGAATGGAGGAGAAGAGATTGCGGCGTGACCATCCCCTCTGGGGGGTGATTTCTCACTTTCTGTCTCTATGTCTCTGGCTGGCGAGCGCACACGCCCTGTAGCAAAAACCTCTCCAAAAAAAAAAAATCTTAACTTTTTTTTTTTTTTAATACTTTGATGTCTATGTGACTCGTAGTGATGTATTAGTCAGGCTTCTCTAGAGAAACAGGGTCAACTGAATATCTCTCAGTATCTGTGGGGGATTGGTTCCCTGAAGCCCCAGAAATACCAAAATCTGTGAATGCTCAAGTCCCTTATATAAAATACTGTATATTTGCGTATAACCTATGCACATCCACCCATATATCTTAAATTATTTCTAGATCATTGTAATAACCTAATGCAATGTAAATGCTACGTAAATTATTTTTATTCTATATTATTTAGGGAATAGTGACAAGAAAATTCTATACATATTCAGTACAAATGCAACAAATTTTATTTTTCAAGTATTTTTAATCCATATTTGGTTAAATCTTCAGATCCAGAATCTGTGGATAAGAAGGGCTGACTGCATTTACTATAGAAATTGTCTCACATAATTAAGCGGGCCAGAAAGTCTCCTGATATGCCATCTGCAAACTGGAAAGAGGAAAACCAGTAGTATAATGCAGTCGCATCAGAAGGCCTAAGAGGCGGGGAGCCAATGGTGTACCTCCCAGGGAAATGCCAAAGACCTGACTGGGAGGGAGAGAGGAGGATGTTAGTGTGAGTTCTGATTCCAAAGGCCAGAGAACCCGGGGAGCTCTATCGTCCAAGTGCAGGGTATGAATGGCCCAGTTCCAGGAGAAGGGCTTTCCTGTGCCATTGTGTTCTTATGCTGTGGGTTTCTGCTATCATCTTCAGGAAAGTACTACTGTTGCTTTTAGCTATAGCTCTCTTCCCTCTGCCCACACCCCTAGTCCACCTGTGTTCTTTTCCTTGTTTCCCGCACCCAGAAAAAAAAAAAAATACTGGATTGTCAGCATCTTCACTGCTGGTACCATGCCAACCTGTGGCTGTGGTCTACCTTCAAATGCTGCCAAAGGGAGAAAAAAAAAACAAAACAAAAAACCTAAATCTTTTATCCTGTTTCTTCTCCATATTTTGACTTGTCTCAATAGTACATTTTCTCTCATTTAATATTGCTACTAAATAAAATGTAGCTGGGACCAGCAGTTAGCGTAATGGCTATGTTGCTGAATTCCCATATAGCTGATCGTGGTTCGAGTCCCGGACCCAGTGGCTTAAATTTACGCCAGGCACGTGTGCGTGCATACCCAAGATCCCAAGAGGAGAATGGAGGGGAAGGGATTGCAGTGTGGACATGCCCCCTAAGGGATCATTTCTCGCTTTCTATCTCTCTGTCTCTCTCTGTCTTTCTGGCGAGTGCATGTGCCCTATAGCAAAAACCTCTCCAATAAATAAATAAATAAATAAATAATAAAATAAAAATAAAATGTAGCTGGACTTAGTCTATAGCTGCTATTGTAGGAAGAGGAGGAGTGGGTTTCCTGGGGCTCATAAAACTATATCAGACTCAGAATTTGCACTTATTTCGTATTTCTCTTAGTTTTCTTTTTACTTTTTATTTTATAATTTCTTATTTACATTTAACTGTGTAACTTTATGGAGTATGATATAGTTTTTCTAAGCAAGCATGACATTGCTTTCTTTGCAGTGTTCTAGTCCATGTTTTGGTCACATATTTCACAGAGAATTATACTCTAGATGGTAAGGAAGGGAAAGGCTATGACAGAAGAAGTGGTATCAATTATTTGTCCTCCACCTCCAGTGGGTGAGAAGGCTCATGGCCTAGAAGGAAGTCTGAGTTCAAACTCTGACATCAATGAACTAATTTGAAATTAATTAGTTGTTTGTGTTTGGGAAAATCACTTTCCTTCTCAGAGTATCAATTTACTTGGGATTATGTTATCAGACCTCTCTCTGGAAATTCTTTATTCCTCCAGATTTCTCCGGAAAATAGGGGTGGCTGTATTCAGATTTTAGCGCAGTTATCTCAATAGATAATTTTGTTTAGTGTCTATCTTTAGTTATTAAGAAGCATTTCAGCATTAATGCATCCATTTTTAAAAACTACAAGGGGGGGAACCAGCAGTTAGCGTAATGGCTATGTCGCTGGACTCCCATGTAGTCGACCGCGGTTCGCGTCCCGGACCCGGTGGCTTAGAACTCATGCTGGGCGCGTGTGCATGCGTGCCCAAGATCCCGAGAGGAGAATGGAGGAGAAGGGATTGCGGCGTGACCATCCCCCCTGGGGTGATTTCTCGCTTTCTATCTCTCTGTCTCTCTCTGTCTGGCGAGCGCACGCGCCGTATAGAGAAAACCTCTCCAAAAAAAATAAATAAATAAAAGAACTACAAGGGGAAACTAAGAAGCAGGCAGGGGTGGGTCTTCACCCACATTACTGAAACCCCCATAGTTGAAGGTAAAATAACCATCCTGTGCTAATCTGTCTTGACTCTCAACATATTTTTCTTTGCCTACATTTCAAGTAGACTTGAAATTAGGAATATAAACTTGAAAATATCTTATCTGCTTATGAATGTATAGATCTGCTTCATTTCTTACCAAAAGCAATTAAGAAGATGATGAACCCACAGTAAGGGAAGGCATTTGAAAACTCTTTATGGTCCTCATCACTTAGAAGAATAGCTATGCCATAAAATACATCTAAATTTTATGGATTTAAGACCAAGACCACCGTGACTATAATTTTTTAGCTTAATAAGCTTTTTACTCTTTGGTAAATGAATAAGGAGTAATTTTTAAATTATATTTGATCTTCCGTGTAAGTTATTTTTATTCCTGCCTCTCTACAACATACTCATTTGTTCATTAAAATTTGTATCCGGATGTCACTTTTAACTGACATATAGGTAAAAAGGTAGGACTAAAATAAATTATTTGGGATTTTAAGCCTAAAGGTTCACTTAATCCTGTGAAGTAAAGGGCAGAAAGGAAGCAAATGACTTTTAAGAATATGAAAGTTGCCATTTTTATTTCATTTTTGAGATACCGATACAGTTTTAGACTGGACTTTGAAATTACATGATAATAGCTGCTCTTTTTGTGATGCATTATCAAGTCAATTTCTTTGCCAAAACCATTTAGCAATGAATACTGAAATATATTCTGCTTTAAGGCATTTTATCCACTAATACATGCATACTGTATTTGAAATCTCACATTTGGGTGGCACATATGAATACAGCATGATAAATACCAAAAAGGATTGTCGAGAACCTCAGAATTTGAATGGCTGTGAATAATTTATTTTCTTTTTCATTTTATATTTTCAAAGAACTTGTCCATAATTCTCACTTTAATATAATTTCATCAACTTTATATTTTACTCACAATTTTTTTATTAATGCCATCTCTGGAAGCATGAGACATGATTCGTTGCATTGTTATGACCTGGGTATGCTTTCCTGATATTTGAAATTGTGCAGTATATAAGAAGATTCTGAAGCCAGAAGAAGTTTCTGGGTGTCTGCTCTCCATTTTGCTAAGTGATTTTTGAAAAACCAAGCAACTACTTGCATTCCTACCCCTTTAATATGAAGAAAACTTGTTGCCATTACCAAAATTAAAGCCTAAATTAAGAGTGCCTTGGAAAGTGTTTCTTTGCCCCCGTAGAATGCCTTGTGCATGGTGATCTTTGAATACACAAGATGTTGATGTTGATATTGACAGACAATATTAACCCATCTGATTCTGGTAAAATAGTGAACAAAAATAGCATAATCTCTCCCAATGTGAAAATCAGAGCTGCTAGATTTAATTAATACAATATATAAAATGCATGGCTAAGGGTCAAGCAATGGTATACAGTGACATGTGACCACCTGTGAGAATGATCCACATGGGAAGATTCCACCTTCATGCCTGGAGACCTTCCTGAGTACCGTGGGTGTGCACATGCCCGTGATCAGAGACAGGAGTTAATCAAGACTCCCTGTGGAAGTTTCTGTCTCTCTCTCATGGAAGAAATAAATCAAGTTTAAAAATGGGTAGCTAGACTAAAAAGATGTAAAGGGAATTCTCAGATGCTAGAGATGAAGAAAGGTAAGTTCAAAAGCTCAATCTCTGGAAACCATATGGAACAGTAGATAGAATGGTTGAAGAGCAAAATGGTATGTTTAGTGTCTAAAATTTAAGAACTTTTTTATAGTTTGTTCAAGTAAAAAGTTGTGAAAGAGGTTGATGTATAGAGCTGGAGACTTAAGGGAGTTGAAACCTAAGTAAAAGGGTAAACTAAAATAAAATCTGCACACTGATATAGGAAATAGACAACACTGAAGCTTCTTTCTGCTAGACTCAATAGCAGAAAAATGAAAGGAAAAAAAGAAGAAAGAGGAATTTATAAATCTAGATTCAAGTCTAAATGTGAGACTCTAAATTGTCAATACCTAGAAGATGTAGAAATTCCCATATCAATAATTAAGATAGAAATTGGACTGAACCCAGTGCATGCCTACCACCATGAAGAGACATTCTACAATCCAGGTCACAAAGGAAACTTCACATTAGTTTTCAGAAAGTTAGTAGAAACTGAAAAGATGAATTAGAGAATCAAAAGATAAATTGAAAAAAATATATATTTAATGCAGTAGAGACAATGAGATATAAATCTGGAAGGCAGTTCTCTGGACACAAGCCTGTAACCGTCCCTTGTGGATCAGCCTTGCAGAGCATTACAGTTATGGTTGTATCACCATCAGCCGTCAGCTCTACATTATATTTACTGTTGCATTTAATTAAACGTAAAGTTATTGAGTGCAGAAGAATGCCAATATAAGAGTTCCAAAAGAAGATAATATAAAATATAAGGCGTCTACATCTGAAGAGGGCATGGTTGAAAATTTCTAGGTTTAAAATTCTACACATTCAAAAAATAAATGAATAATTCTCCATCTATACACATTTCAATGAAACTTTACAGCATCAAATAAAAAGAATATGTAAAATATGATGACACGAAAAAGTATTTAATTAAAATGGATATAGAAAACTTAACAGAAACATGAAGGTCAAGAGTATGAAATGGGATCTTCACAGTCTGACGAGAAAGTAACTTTCAGTCTGTAACCTTGAGAGATCCTTAATCTATCAAGAGTAGGAGTCATATAAAGGGAAGTTAAGTCAACAGAAACAGAGAGTTTTTTTCTCTGGTAGGTCTCTCCTTCAAGAAAGATTTTAAATCCTGGAAGAAGTGTAATATAAGAAGCAACAGTGGGGCCAACAGATGGTGCAGCAGTTTTGTTGCTGACTCCTACATTGCTGCCTGCAATTCAAAACTTGGACCTGGTGAGTTGTAAATCACACCGGACGCATGTATGATTTTCAAGCCAAGATCCCATGAGGAGAATGGAGGAGAAGGGATTGATTGTGGCATGGCCATCTCCCCTGGGGAGTGTTTTCTCACTTTCTCTCTGTCTCTTGTCTCTCTCTCTCTCTCTGGTAAGTAAATGTGCCCTAGGGCAAAAATCTTTCTCAAAAAAAAAAAAAGAATTAATGGTTAGCAAAATATTGGAAAATGTATGAATCAATGTAAATATTAAAGTATTTTTATAATCTTTAACTATTTTTGTGGAAGGTAAAGTTATTGATTAAACTGTAAGTCAAATCCAGAGGTTACATTTAACCCCAAAAGGAATATTAATGATACGTAAAACCTTGAAGGCTAGCAGTGATAAAAAGTGAAAATACATTACATTATACTAAAATTAATCCAATAGAAGAGCAGAAAGGAGAAAAATGTTATCAAGTACATAAAATTGTATGTATACAATATAAAGTTATTGAGTGCCTATGGTAAAATTAAGTAGCAAAAGTATATTAAATGTTTTCTGGTTTAATATTTACAATAATGTTGGGTAAAAAAATATCATAGCAATGTGTGCATGCAGGCCGCAGAGAGAAACAGAGACAGAGATGAGAGGCAGAAAGTAGTCCCCAGGGGGGTCAAGGTGAAATCCTTCTACTCCATTTTTTATCCATCCTTTTGGGATTTGGGGCACACACATCTGCCCAGAGTGTTTCTCAAGCCACTGGGTATGGGATTTGAACTGTAAGTTCAGTCATGTGGGATCTGGCTGCCTTAACCACTAAATCACAAGCTTATCTACCTATTCCATTTTGAAGGTGTGGAAATTGACTTGCAAATAATTTAAATGGTTTGCCTAAACTCACACAGCTAGAGAGTAGTAAACTTAGAACATGGCATAAGAATCTGAGCTCTTAATATATGTAATTTTTCTATATACAAAATTAAGGTGATAGAGGGACCAGCAGTTATTCTAACACCTATGTCACTGGACTCCCCATGTAGTCGACTGCAGTTCAAGTCCCAGACACGGTGGCTTAAACTCATGCCGGGCATGTGTGTGTGCGTGCCCAAGATCCAGAGAGGAGAATGGAGGAGAAGGGATTGCGGCGTGGCCATCCCCCCTTGGGGGATGATTTCTCACTTTCTGTCTCTCTGTCTCTCTTTGTCTTTCTGGCAAGCGTACACACCCTATAGCAAAAACCTGTCCAAAAAATTATTAAGGTGTTAGAATATAAATACATCACTATTTACAGTAAATGTGAAAGAACTATACTTGCTAGTTAAACGTAAGTAGTATAATTGCCTTTTTCTTTTTTTATTTCATTTTCTTCCATACATTCAATCACATTATTATTTGTCTTACAAAATGGATATTTCAACAGGTGAACATTTCTCCCTAGTGCTGTTGATAAAACTACGAAATATCTTCAACAAGTATTACCACACCTCTTTGTGCCATTGCCTTTTAAAAGACTCTCATGATAGGTTCAAAGAGCAGTAACAACAACAGAAGCTGCTTACAAAAGAAGAATCTGACATAAATTATAAAATAATTAATACAGCATGTATAGGGATGAGGAAAGATGCAGAGAAACTTCTAACCAAAAGAATACTTAGTTTATTATATTTATAAAGAACTGCTTAAAGAACAGTATTCTCTCCTTGATCATTATATAGTAGAAGCTATTCACAGCATGCCTAAAAGCAAATTTAGAAACTACTCTAAAGAGACAAGCTATACTCTAAGACCAAGCGAGATCTCCCAGGAGAAGGTCTGTTGAAATGATATCACAATAAAAATAGTTTGCAGAAGGTTAGTAGGAACTGAAAAGGTGACCTGGAGAATTCAAATATGTATTGTAGACAATTATATTTAAAAAGCTTTCCTCTAGCTTTATAACTGTCCTTTGTGAACACTTATGCTCAAAACTAAGCAACTCTAATTTGCTCAGAGGTCAAGAAATGAACATTTTAGCCAAATTTCAAGTGGGTTTTGTACACAATACTAATGGTAGCTTATCTCAAAACAACTTTTCCATGCACAGTTCTCTGAGCTTCTCAACTAGCTCTGTCTTCCTGTTGTGCATCCTTAAAGCACTTTGTTTGTGCCACTTTCTGGTGGCTGTCTTACTTTAACTCAGAGGTCTCCACCAGGAGTGATCATGCCCACGGGATATTTTTGGTTGTCACAGTTGGGTGGGGCGGGGGGGGGTGTCTTACAGCAGGCAGATACTAGAGATGATGTTAAACACCCTATAATGCAGTCTCCACAGCAAAGGAATAACGGGCCCAAAATGTCAGGAAGGTTTAGGTTGAGGCAGAGAAACTCTACTGTATAATATTTTAATTTGGATTTCATCTTCTCTGCTTTTAACACTATTATAAGCATCTTGGACTGAGTCTTCCCCACCTTGGATTCCAAATCAAAAGTAGAATGGTTGGTATTGTGTCTGCACCATGGTAAATCAACATCTGTTCAACCTAATTTTCATTTGACAGCAATCCTTAGTTGACAAACATGGTGGGCACTTACTGGACACTTGGGTATTCTCTTCAGAATTTGTGTTAAAAGTGTAGTTAGGTAGTTTTTTTCCTCTCCAAGTTTCTGACTTAATAGTGAGAGAAATATAGAAATAGATAATTTACTATGGGCTTAAACAAAAATATGAGGAGAAAGTGTACAGTGGGAAGTCAGAATATACAGAGGCTATTCCTGTTTAGAGTAGAAAGGTTTATCTAAGAAATGACAGTGAGTTGGAATTTGAAGTAAATAATTTTAACAGGGATGAAGTTATAAAGCAGGAAATTATTTTAGAGTTCATTTACTTAAACCCCAAACTTTATAGACGATGAAAATTGAATTTTAGGTGAGGTGATTAACAGTATCTCAGAGAGGTGCTGGAAAAACCTGACCTATGTATGACTCAAGTTTCCTTTCTAGCAATTTATTCTCCTTTAAAATTTTAAAGTAGAGAAATGAAAGGTGACTAATGCTACCACTATAGAGTATGGCCACATGATAACCCCAAAACACACGTCAACAAATAAATTCAAAGGCTGGGCCAACCTGGTAGCATAGATGTTACCAGGCCCACCGAGGCAAAATAAATAAATAAAAATAAATAAAATAAATAAAATAAAAACAAGCAGTGGCTTGAAACACTTGCTGGGCATGAGTACATGCATGTCCAAATTCCTGATGGGAAGGAAAAATGGTGGAAAAGGGATTGTGGCAAGACTACAGCCCTTGGGGGGGGAGGGTGCTTTTTCCTCTTTCTCTCCCCCTAGTAAGCACACATACTCTCTGGCATTTTCAAAAACAAAAGTGTTTTTTAAAAAGAAAATAAATATAAAGGTGGCTACTAAACTCACTGCCTGCACTGAAATAAATGACAAGTAACTCACAGAATGGAATGTGAAAATTAAACCATAAAAGAACCAAGAAAATACCCTGAGAGTTACACACACCTCCATAAATCTAGTAAATATATCCTTTCTAAGTCTGAAACAAATTCAAAGGCTATGAATAAAATGATTGTTGAATTAAACTCTATGAATACATTTTTAAAAATCTGTTTGGCTAAGTTATATAAATATAGTGAAGAGGGAAGATATTTGTAACATATATGACAGGCAATAGGTCTTATTTCCTTAATATAAAAAGTGCATGCAAAATCAATAAACAAAAGATAAATAGCACAACTGAAAAAATGTAATAATTAGAAATGGAAATACACAAAACTCTTAAATACATGAAAGTATGCTCAACTACAGTCATAACAGAAGAATTGCAAATACATAGAAATATAATTTTCACATGTCAGAATGTCAATTTCTTTTTTCCTTAGGTTTTTGCCATAGAGTACATGTGCTCACCAGCGAGAGACAGAGAGAGGGAAAGTGAGAAGTCACTCACTAAGGGGGATGGTCACACTACAATCCCTTCTCCTGGGATTTGTAAGCACTGTGTCCACATGCATCCCGCATGATTTTAGCTGCCAGGTCTGGGACTCAAACCACAGTTGGTTATGTGGGAGTTCAGTGCTTTAACTATCATGCCACCTGCTGGCCAATTTTTTTCATATAAAAGATTGAGAACATAATGTAATATGATAGCTAAGAGCATAGATGCTGGAGCTATAGCATATGGGCTTGCATCTTCTGTTTTGTTTTTTTTTGTGACCTTGAAAAAACGATTTAACCTCCCTATGACAGTTTTCTAATTTGTGAAATGTGCATAATAGTATAATGATGGCAGCAATCTTTTGGGTGGCAGTGATTAAGTTAGGTAATATATGTAAGATGTCTGGCATGTAATGAGTGCTATCTAAAGTGATAATGCATTCCAGTCCTGGGATTGACACTTGACCTGGTTAACATAATTCTTAACACCACTGCTCTTTCATTCCAACAGTGTCCTCATTTGGAAGATAAATCATATAAATACCTTATAAGTAACAACAAATATGATAATTATACATATGGATATTAATCGTAGCACTTCTTGTGATAGCAAGTATTGGAAATATGACTATCATTAGATTACTTTGCTAAATATATACAGTTTATTCTTCCAGAGGAATACTCTGCAGCCATTAGAAAGAAAATTAACCTCAGAAGTTGTTTTGTACAGCGGTTTACAAACTTTCTGGTCTTTGGAACTTTGAAGCTTTTAAAATCATTGAGGGGTCCGGTGGGTGGTGTAATGGTTAAGGTGCTAGACTCTCACGTGTTCAAGTCCTGGAACCAGTGGCTTGAAACTCATGCTGGGTGTGCATGCCTGTATGCCCCAAATCCCAGAAGACAATGAAGGAGAAGGGATTACCCCATGGAGGGTGATTTCTCACTTTCCCTCTCTCCATCTCTCTTTGTCTCTCTGACATGCACATATGCCCTATGGCAAAATCTTGGGCAAAAATTGAGGATTTCAAACATCTTTTGTTTTTGTGCCATTTTATTTTATCTAGTGATATTTGACACACTAGAATGGAACAACTTTAATACGCAATTACAACTTTATTACAAATAATAAACATATAACATGCTAACAAACTCATTTATTTATATATTTATGTATTTATTTTTTACTAGAGGGCACTTGCATTCACCAGAGAGAGAAAAAGAGGCAAAGAGAGAGAGAGAAGAGAAAGCATCCCATGAGAAATGTTCACACAGCAATTTCTTCTTCATCTCTCCCTCCTTTTTGGATTCTTGATGCACACATGCAAGGTATATTTCTCAAATCACCGAGTCCAGGACTCGAACTGCATGGTCAGTCATATGGGATCCAATCGTTTTAACCACCAGGACACAGAGTTTGTCCCCCAAATTTATTTTCAATTAAAAATACTATTGGGACCAGCAGGTGATGTGGAGATAAAGTTGGCTAGTTCCCACAAGGTCTTGACTGCGTGGTTCGAGTTCAAAACCTGGGGACTTGAAACACACACCAAAGGGGCCAGCATTCGGTGTGCTGGCTAAGGCACTGGACTTCCACATGGTCTACTGTGGTTTGAATCCCAGACTTGTAGCTTGAATATCATGCTGAGCATGGGTGTGTGTGTGTGTGTGTGTGTGTGTGTGTGTGTGTAAACTATGCACCAGATAAGGGTTTGATAACCAGAATACTTAAGGAACTAAAGAAGCTGTTTGAAAAAAAGATTATGAACCCTATTAAAAGATGGGAGAAGGAGTTGAAAAGAACACTCACTAAAGATGACATAGCCAGAAGGCATATGAAAAACTGCTCACCATGCCTTATCGTAAGGGAAATGCAGATCAAAACAACAATGAGATACCACCTAACCCCAGTCAGAATGGCTAAGATTAAAAAAACAAAAAAATGATAAGTGTTGGCAGGGGTGGGGAGAAAGGGGAACTCTCTTACACTGCTGGTGGGAATGTAAATTAGTCTAACCACTGTGGAGAACAATTTGGAGATTCCTCAAAAATCTACAAATAGAACTGCCATATGATCCAGCAATCCCATTTCTTTGCTCTACCCAAAGGACAGAAAAATTTCTCCTTGGAAAAGTGCTTGCACATCGATGTTTATTGTGGCACTTTTCACAATTGCTAAGACATGGACCCAAACCAAATGCCCTCGAATGGCTGAATGGATTGAAAAACTGTGGCACATATACTCTATGGAATACTACTCAGCCATTAAGAACAACAAAACCCTGGCTTTTGACAGAAAGTGGAAGAATATGGAAGATTTACTGCTGAATGAGGTAAGCCAGGCTATGAAGGAGAGATACCGTATGTCCCCACTTAATATATACCGAATGTCCGCACTCTATAACTGAAACTGAGGGCTAAAAGGATGTACAAACAGAAGAGGTGGATGTGAATGCAAGATGTGGGGTGTGTGGAGGAGTGGGGCCTGGGGAAGAACATTTGGAGGAGGGATTCGAAGACAGCATTGTTGAGACAGGGAAGTAGTGTTATATTTTGATCAACTCGACTGGGGAGAAATGTTCACATACTGAAATGATCACCTTGTAAGCTAAATAATGTGATTGAATGTATTAAAAAATGTAAATAATAAATAAATAAATGAAGTTAAAGAAATTAAAACTAAATAAATAAAAATAAAATCCTGAGCTTACATAGGCTGGATTTTCCTACTAAGAGGAAATAAACATGGGAAATAAGATATCTACAATTGAAAAGGAACAAGCCCTTCAGGCACCCTAGCTAGATTTTTACACAATAATTATGGTGCCTTAACTTGCAAAAAAAAAAGAAAAGAAAAAAGGAAAAACTTAAATAAGGTGATCTTGGGTTAAAATTTCCAAAGTGATAAACTTCTGGTATTTCTAAATTAGTCTTTTGTCATACTAAGTTAGAAAAACTAGAATCTCACATTAAGGAAAAAGAACAGGAATCTTTCTTTAACTGGGGATCTTTCTTCAAAATCAACAAAAGGAGGAAAAGATAAACTTACTTCCCTTCAAAAAGTTAATACAAAAAATATTTGAGACTGTCTCAGAATTTAAAAGTTGCCAGAATCTGTTTCTCCCTCTGCTCCTCACTTACTCTCTGAAATCCTCCATCTGGACAACTCTCTTTCCTCCTCCTCCTGTCCCCTTTCCTCTAACTAAAGAAGAATTTGGGGATATTAAAGGGAAATAAAATCATGATTACTCCTTTTAAGGAAAAGCCCACTGGACAAAGAGGGTCAAGTGTAATATATTCACCGTGTACGAAGACTGAGCCAAAAGTTTTAATATCAGGGTTTCCTGGCCTGACTCAGAATCCCACTGGGTTTGCAAAAAAAAAAGTCTGAAATAACCCTCAAAACCTATGACACAGGATTTTCAGATCTGTATTCAAGGTCAGTTGGAAACCTTGCATTCTAACAGAGCCAGAGAAAGATAGTAAACATCTAAGGATTAACTCCTGCAACTTAAAAAAAAAAAAAAAAAGAGGCAAGAGAAAAAAGCATATGAGATCTTTTGATTGTGTGTGTATGTATGCATGTTATTACATATTATATGCTGTATGTCTGTGTGGCAAAAAGCCTTAAGGAGTTTCATTCAATTTGATTTATAAAAAGAGCACTCATACAAATTAATGTCAAAGCTTTTCATGTTCACATGATAAGTAAATAAGCTGGCTTCAAATATGATTTAAAAAGAAAAGAGTTTAGTAAGTGAAAATTTTCACACTTTCCAACATACAGTTTGTCCAGGGCTTATTAATCAGGCAACATCATAGTTGTCTTAATATGGTTGGTTTAATGAAACAGCTGATGTTTATATGTTATATATAGAATATTACATGGCAGATATCAGACTAACAGAAAAAAAATAGACTGCCCACTCTGATATCTTGGTCTTCACAGGTAATGAAAATAATTGTTAAGGAAGTTTAAATGATTATAAATGGAGCACTTACGAGTAAAGTTTTTAAATAATTTGGAATCTTAAGGTTGTGCTTAATAGAAATGACAAGGGTTCATAAATGACTAAGTTATCTCCAAACAAGATAACATGCTTTGATTAACAAAAAGTTTAAATATTTCTACTGTTGGCTTTTATAATTTTACAAAAATGAAAGATGGTATGTCCACTAATAAGATTGTTCTATTTCTACAATGGAAAAATTTGTTAAACAGTTTTCGTTTGGAAAATACATATTCATCACCTACTGGTATGTACTAAAAGCCAGGGTTGCTGAGAGTGAAAAATTCTGGTAAATATGTAAAATCCTACATAATCAAGTTATAAGCTTGATTATCTTTTCCAGAGGTGTCAGATTCCCCAGGATGGGAAAAGAAAGAGAGGCTTTGAAGCTTAATGAAATCTCAGATAATCCTAAAAATGACAAACAAAAAGGTATTTCTTTACAATAATATTTTCTACTTAATTGATCAGAGGTAACAATTATTTTCCAAAGATTAATTTATTAAAGAAAGAGAAACAAGGGAGAGAAAAAGAAAACAGTAAGCAGGAAGGAGATGTGAAAAGAAAGTTTTAAGTATGAAATGTATTTGCAGTTAGAAAAAGGTTAAAAGGAAAAAGAAATTTTTGATACAGGAAGAGCTTTGTATGGAAAAAAAACATTGTCCTAAAGTAAAATGGATGGATTATTCTGAAATGGAGAAAGAAAATGGGACAAAAGCTAAAAGATTTAAAGCATGTCACAGAAGGTTTCAGTTATGTTGAAGAAAGTCTGAAAGGAAATTAAAAACATGAATATAATTTTATAAAATGATTTTTTATGTGACAAATGAAGTCTGAGTTGGCCATGAAACAATGACCCACACTACTCAATGCTGAAGCATAATCTAAACATTTAGGATAATCTATGGGCCCCCAAATTTTTGCTAATTCTTAGATGGTAAACATGAGCTCTGATAATGTATTCTTAAGGTCCATGTGCCAAACTAAGTAAAGCAAGAAATATTCTGTAGTCCAATTGGCAGGCACTGGAGCAATTGTAACAAAATGTTAATGAAAGCATATGGTGTCCTATCTTCTTTTCTGATTAGGATAATTGGAGAGAAAAATGACTCTACCCCCAAATTACATGAAACCTCAATTTCTCACAAGCCTAGACCCTAGTATCAACCCCCATGAAACATGGTAGCTGGGAAAACGTTTTTGTTGGGAAGGGCAACAGAATTGCAATGTATCTTACCTAGCACCAACATAGGGTACAACACTGAAGTCATTAAAAAGGTGAATGTACTTTTTATAAACAAATCCTATGATAATCTATACATTGAAGATCAGAAGTTTCTTGAATTTGATTTTTACTCCTCCCTCAGGCTATTGTACCTATGAAAACAATCTGGTCAGATTAAGAAAACAAACAAACAAACAAAAAACTAAATTTGCTATCTGAACTGGTATCAATACAATCATCTAATTTACCACAAAGTTCAAGTAACTATCATTAAGGAAGGTAAACATATTGAGTCTAATAAAAAAAAATATGATACATGTAAAGGTTTCTTTGGTTGCTTAGGCTTTTTAGTGCCCTTTATCTGTTTACATTATTGGATACATACTAACATACTTGTTAGTGCATTTTCATTGCTTAATAGTGTAAATGCTATGCCAGAAATAGGAAGAAAAAGAAACAAATCTAAGACCCAGATTATGGTAGCCCATAACATACATCTACTCTAAACTTTGAGCCCTGGCTCTTTCCTTTGCCCAGGAACCAATGGCTATTTGACTCAGTCAGATGTGTCCTCCGCTAGGACTCAACTTCCAATAACAATGGATGACTGATCAACTTTACTCCTAGGAATGAGCCTTCTTAGCCCCATGGGACTTGACTATTAAAAATGAGCCATTTGTACCTGTCAGTTTAGTGGCCTACACATTCATTTAAAGGAACACTATTTTGCCAACAGGGGAAACTGAGGACAGATGTCTGACTGCTTTTTCCTATTTCCCAAATCTCTTCCATTGACTTTAGGGTGAGTCATGCCTGTAAGTATGAACAGACCATTTGGCCCAGTTGATGACAGGACTCTTCCTATATTCTGTCCCGGTCATAGTGTCTTTGTGATGGATTGTGATGGATGAGTCACACCCACAAGCATTAACAGACCATTTGACTTTGACTCATTGATAACAAGACTCTTCCTATATGTCCTTGGGACAGTATCTTATGCTGTATATATAAGCACCCTTATCTCTGATAAAGCACAATTTTTTTTTTTTTTTTTTTTTAGAAAAGCACACATGTGTTTGTGAAAGAATGAGACAGAGACAGTGAGAGGGAAAGTAAGGAATCACTCCCTGGGGGGATGGTCATGCTACAATCCCTCCTCTTCCATTCTCCTCCAAGGATCTCAGCCATGCATGCACATGTGCTTGGTGTGATTTTCAAGACACTAGGTCTGGACGTTGAACCATGGTTGGCCACGTGGGAGTCCAGTGATGTAACTGTGATGCCATTTGCTGGCCCCTGAAGTACATTCTTTACTGATGTCTTCCCGAAACACAGACCTTCTTTTCCAATCAACCACCTAAGACTTGTAAAACTCACCTATGGCCTACAAGCTCCTGCTTCCAGATGTCCTGACTTTTTAGGCCATACTAGACCCAAATCGATCTGATGCCAAAAAGTTTGAGAAGATAACTGTTACAGAATGCTAAGAAATTTTGTTGAGGTCTAAAAATTTATATATGTTGAAAGAAAAACAAAGCAGCCAATTTAATCAAGTTTTAACAGAGCAAATCTTAACATGATTTAAATTGGGCAGTTATCCCTGGACTTCTGGACAACTCTGGCCAGCTTCACGGTCAACTCAGCCTTTTAAGTCTGCAGAACAGGAAAGTGAGTTTCACAGTAAAAGGGAACGTGTCCTACAAAAACGTAAGTGAGGGAGTGAAGTAGAAAAATCATTGGTTACATTCCGAAGTTTGTCTCATTAATGTGGTTTAAAAGGCGGGAGGGATGACTGTGATTGACTGAAGCCTAGCTGCTGTGATTGGCTGGAATTTAGCAACCAGCTCAGAAAAACAGTCTAACGTGTATGATTTCAGCTTATCCATAGGAATCAAATGTAAGAGTACAGCAGCTGTTTAAGGTCATAGTAGTTTAACTTAACATATATTTACTCATGGTCATCTTAATTGTAGAGAAAAATCTACACCAAAGCAAGTTCCACCCTTAGCCAAGCAACAGATGAGTATAAAATATTACATAGGACAGAAAAGAAAAAGAAATTGGCAATCATTCTCTGGAATTCAAGTAGAAAACCTGATCATTAGAACTAAAGCAGATACAGTTACAGCAAAGTAGATGCATTTAAATCCCTGAAAACTTGAAGAAAGCAGTTAATTATCATTCTGAGATAATTATTGTTGTAACTTCAGTCATTCAGCCTCTGTTTTTATAACCTGGCATTTTCCGCAGAGAAAGATAATCTGCCATTCAGAAGAATCATGTATTTCCAGGATTTTCCTAGGGTTCTGTCAGCACAGCCCTGACTCACCAGCTGGGGCTCCCTCAGGAGAGACAGGAGTTGAGGAAATCCCCAGTAAGAGTTCTCACCAACTTCCTGGAACTCCCTGTGCATTTTGTCATGACAATTACATTGTGTGTTTATGCACAATATTCTAAACATCTTAATTAAGTTAAATTCCAGGAAATTAAATTAAAAAAAAACACCTGAGATATGGAATAAACCTTCCAATGTATCATGAAATGGAAGATAATACGGTCAGTGAGAAAATCCCAGTATCCACCCAAGGGAGGTACTCCGATGAATGCAAATTCAATAAATTCGAATGACTGAATTGTATCTTTATGACTAATGAATGGGAAAATAAAAACAAAAGAAGACAAGGAAAGTGAGTAATATTGGTAATGGTACATGAAATCCCCAAGATTACAGAAAGTCAGAATGGAAAGGTATTTTATGAACCGTCTGGATCATCATCTTTATTTTATACGTGGGAAAATATGACTGAGAGTAGCTGAAGGAGGAGGCTTGGTGGTTTTGGTTTTCATTTGTCAAAGGATGCATGCACTTGCCAGAGACAGAGAGACCCCAAGGAGGGAGGCTTTCCCTGCCATCTCTTCTCCTTCATTTTTCTGTCCTGTCAGGATGTGGGGGATGCATTCACACAGACATGTGCTTTTCAAGTTGTCGTGGCCAGGAAATAAGTCACCGTCATGTGGAATCCAGCTTTCTTAATCACTAGGCTGTGGAGCTGGCCCAGCTTGATATTTTGAGCGTTGTTCATTTATGTATTATCAGATAAACTATGATATACTGTATCTCTTAGAATCCCCATAATTTATAAAGAAATTAATATCAAAGGTTTTTTTTTTATACTTTCTTTTAAGAGAATGATATTTAAATACTTTTAACATTATATGAACTGATACGGTCGTACTGAATATAATACCACCCTAAATCATATCCATCATCTAAAACAATGATTTTAAGTTTTAAATGATGGATTATCACATCATTAATTACTCTTCAAAAATACTGTCTTAATACTTAATCCTTACAGGCACTGTGCTTAGCTCTGCAGAGGAACCATAAAATTAATTCAACAAGGTTCATGGCCTTCAGTGATTCATAGTTTCCCGAGTTTCTTTTAACTATAGGCAAAAATACAGACTTCACAGGCAAAGACAAACAAATCAACAAATGAAAGCATTTTAGAGGGGGCAGGGAGAAAATAGATCACAGAGAATTTAATTCTATTTAGACAGTTTAGGAAAACACATGAAATTAAACCAAGAGCCTTGAAGGAATAGGAAGAGTTGAGGGGAAGATTGGGAAAGTAGGTCATTTCAGACTAAAAGAAATATATGCATAAAGTCAGAGAGAAAGAAAGTAAAGACAAGCATACCGGCTGTGTGTGTTTAGGAGAAGGGAGAATCAGCTTACTGATTGTAATGCTTGCCCATGCAGAGCCTGTGCTATGAGGCCTCTATATACCCATCCAGCCCTGACCCTGGCTTCTCTTAGTAGGCATGATTATTACCACGTGTTCTGTCTCCAAGCACTCCTTCTCACTGGATATCAGAGGTCAGCTACTCTACAGGTTAGCCTAAAATAATATTTAGGAGTAGCCAAAAGAATGAATGAAGCCAATCATATTTCTTCTCTTGATTATCTGAATTTAGAAACACAAAGTTTCAGTAGACGCTAAATCAGGAAGAGAATATATATAGAAAAACTGTAAAATAGAATCAGAGCAATGACAATTTAAAACTGGAAGTGGAAGAAAGCTCCATGCAGAGAAACTATGGGGTTCTTAAGAGAGGCAGAGAATAGCTTCTTCCCAGAGCTACTTCAGTCTTTCACGGGTTCTTCTTACAAACCTTCCTCATCCTGAGCAACCTTGAGGGAGTCAGATTCTCCAACCACAGGAACCCAGTGAATGAAGGACTAAAGAAAGCTCGTGAGAAGTTAGACCCCAGTTAAGAGTACCACTTAAGGAAAACTGAATACTTTAGATTACACTCTATCTTAATAGCTAATAATCTGAGAATCACCATGGGATTTGTTAGAAAGGCGTAAAGACTGGGGAGAAGACTAGGAGACAAACTTTTACACAGAGTCCACTATGCCTTGAGAAACTTTGCTAGGGATTTTTTATTAGAGGATTTCTATGAAAATATTTTGTGGGACAGATGCAAAGAAGAGAGATCAGTAAACTATTAGAATATCCTAGATGGAAAATACATACTATAGTGTAGAACTATATATACCATCTCATTTTTCACCTGTTTTTTTTCTTTTCCCTCTATTATTTTCTATTCATGTCTGGTCTAATACAGAGCAATTGAGCATAGTTCTTAAGATGGAGGTAAGAATTAGTATATTCAACTCCTGGA
The DNA here is from genome assembly GCF_000334495.1 of Tupaia belangeri chinensis. NCBI lineage: Eukaryota > Metazoa > Chordata > Mammalia > Scandentia > Tupaiidae > Tupaia > Tupaia belangeri. The sequence continues at coordinate 1,482,745 of NW_006160028.1, read as the reverse complement.
TCCAGTGATCTGATCAAAATTAGCTCAGTAGATTGCTAAGAAAACTCCTGATAGACTAGAGGTTTAGCCAGAATGAAGAAAGTCTGATAGTATTTAGAGCTACATCTTAATGTTGAAATATTATTTATATAATTAAGGGGCTCTTAAGGCTCTTTTAAAATAGAGAATGGAAAGGTAAAATGTAAGTGATACCAAAAACAGTTTTAAAAGTAAGGAAAGTAAATATTAGGCACAATTAATTGTACAATGAAGCTTTACAGGAATTTGAAAATGGCTGCCTGCATAGAGCGACGCTCCGATTCCAGTGTTTTTTCAATGTTTCTGTTTATTAAATACGTTTTCTTTGTTTTTGCTTCTTCCTTTTTTATTGCCAGAGGGTGCGTGTGCTTGCTAGAGAGACAGAAAGGGGGAGAGAGAGAGAGAGATTTGGGGCATGAATGTATATGTGCTCATTGTGTTTTTTGAGCTGCCAGGCTGGGATTCAAACCATGGTCAGCCATGTGGGATATGACTCCCTTAACCACTAGGCTATAGGGCCAACTCATATTAAATATGTTTTTAAATGGGGTCTTTGATTAAGAAAACTGATTTTACTTATTAGCTGTCAACACAAAGTGGTCTTTGAATTATAACTTACTTCCAATTTAGATTTAAAACAAATAGTATTTTTCTGTCTTTCTGAATATGTGCAAATATACATAAAATATGCATACAAACATACATAAAATATACAAAAGAGAAGCAAGAAAATGAAAGAAGTAAGAAGTCTTGGTAAGTTTGAGTAGATTTATAGTCCTTCAATTAGGATCTTCATGCTTAAAAAGAAGACACAGAGGAATCCCCGTAAGTAATTTTGGCTTTGGTTGGCAATCTAATTCCCTGAGTCTCTCACTTTTCTTGGTACCAGTCTGTATTAACTGTGTTGGTAATAAGAAGCTGAATAACTGGGCTCAGATGTGCTTTTTTTTTTTTTTTTTCAGTCAGAGACAGAGAGATAGAAAGCGAGAAATCAACCCCCAGGGAGGATAGCCATGCCGCAATCCCTTCTCCTCCTTTCTCCTCTCATGATCTTGGGCATGCACACATACACGCCTGGCGTGAGTTTTAAGCCACCAGGTCCGGGACACGAACCATGGTCGACTACATGGGAGTCCAATGACATAGCCATTACGCTAACTGCTGGTCCCAGATGTGCTTTTGAAGATTCCATGTAATAGCCAATCTGCACAGACTCCTAATTGCCTTCACTTGAAAAGGAAGTACACTCATTAAAAGAGAGAGAGAGAGAGAGAGAAGAAGAAGAAGAAGAAGAAGAAGAAGAAGAAGAAGAAGAAGAAGAAGAAGAAAATGAACATAACCCCTTATAAAACTAAATTGAGATTTTTATAGTGCTGCAGAATAATTATGGCTTTTCTTTGCTATGATGCCTCTTATACTTACATCATCTTTTATCCTAAGTGCTTCTGAGTATTAGTGAAAGAAGATAGGACAGTGACATAAAATTAAAGGCATGATTTTCAAAAAAGTAAAAAAGCTACTTACCAAAGGTGACATTAGGAATAATTTAATGTCAGTATTCCGGTTAATGGAAATGTAATTATCTTCATAGCAAATATTAACTCATACGTCTTGTGATGTAATACTTTGAGAGCTGGTACTTAGAGAACTGGTTTAAAAAGTTTTACTTTAAAAGCTTCTCACAAATGTTAAAGTAAAGTAAGCTAATTCTACCTGTGACAATACTGGGACTATAAGCTTTTCCTTCATGAATTCTTAAGGGCCTGAAACAACTGAACGGTAGTATGAAACATTTTTGTTTTGGGACCAGCAGTTGGCATAATGGCTATGTCACTGGACTCCCATGTAGTAGACCACAGTTTGAGTCCCGGACCTGGTGGTTTAACTCACACCAGGCACATGTGCGTGCGTGCCCAGGATGTCAAGAGGAAAATGGAGGAGAAGGGATAGCAGCAAAGTGGACATCCCCACTGGGGGGGAGCTTTCTGTCTCTCTGTCTTTCAGGTGAGCGCAAGCTCCCTATAGCAAATATATATTTATATGTGTGTGTGTGTGTATATATATATATATACCTCTCCGAAAAAAAATTCTATTTTAGGAGGAGTACTCAGTAAGGAAGATTTTGCGCTCTAGCAAAGTGTCTTTGCAGGGTAGGGTGTCAGCGGTGGGCTTGGCCCAGTTGGTGTGAGAAAGCAGAGTTGCTCTTGTGAAGGTGAAAAGAAAGAAAGGGATGGAGAAGAGGAAAGCAGTGGATGGAAGAAATGGTAACGAGTTCAGAGGAGCCGCTTCCTCATATGCCTACCGTGGGCTTGTACTAGATAGGACCAAAGGAGCTTCATGTAATGAGAAGATTTATCTCTGGTGCCTATGTAGCGAGAGATGTCCTGACATTGTTTAAACAGACAACATCAGAATGCAGGGGCTTAACGCTGGTGTATTACTAAAATGCTCAAGGAATCCCATAACAAATACATCCAAAACGTACAATCTAAATCCTTTTTAAAGGGCATCTCACATTAATCCCTCAGCTGGGGTTCCTCATTTTTATAGCATCATTTATCACTTTAATGTAACATTAGTTTAGCGGCTAAAAGCCATGGTAGAAAACCTGCCCAAATGTCGGAACATTAATGACTTAAGCAAAAAGGAAACACTTGAAAGACCAGCCGGTGCTCTCGTTCCTTCCCCTGGGTTATAATCACAGATGCAGGAAGCAATTGCTGCTGTATAAATACTACTGCAGTGTGGTTAAGGGCGGCAAGACCAGACTTATTTGTAACGCTGAAGGGTAAATAACAAAAGGTTTGACAAACTGACTCAGGGGAGAAATGTGTGTTTATGTGCGTAGTGAGGGAGTGGTGTGCGGAAGAAGGATGAGCTCCAACAGTTCTCTGCTTCTGTTGGCTTCTGTTGCAGTTTTCTAAGAGAAAAGCATAGGGGTTGAGGTCAAATGCAGGGGTGGAGGCTGGAAGTCCGCGGGCATCTGAGAAGCACCTCCGGCGCCTGGGACTCGCTGCTGCCCACAGCACCTGCGACTGTGGGTGCCACAAGGACCAGGCCGAGCGGTGGGTGTGGCAGTTTAGGAGCAAAACACTCTCTTTAGGACAGGAGGATCCCAGTCTTTATGAAACCAAATTCCCAAATTGCATCAGCAACTCTTTATTGGCTTGATGAAAACATGTATTTGACGCTTTCCCTAACTTCTAGCATGGGAAAGACAGTTATGTTTCTTGAATTAAGTTTCCTTATTTATGAAATAAGCCAAAGGTGGAAAGGGGGATGGTGGGGCTGTCTAAATTAACTCTTCACGTTCTTTTAGCACTAATCTTTTTCCTTTTTTTGAGTGGTTTTTGCTATAAGGCGACTGTGCTTGCCAGAGAGGTAGAGAGAGACAGAGAGATAGAAAGTGAGAAATCACCCCCGGGGGGATGGCCATGCCGCAATCCCTTTACCTCCATTCTCCTCTCAGGATCTTGGGCATGCATGCACATGCGCCCTGCGTGAGTTTAAGCCACCAGGTCCGGGACTTGAACCGTGGTCGACTACATGGGAGTCCAATGATATAGTCATTATGCTAACTGCTGGTCCCAGCATTAATCTTTTATGGATTTACTTTGCTGTTTTTAATATAACTGACAATTAAAAAAATGATCTCCTGCATGAGCGAGTGAGAGACAGAGAAAGAGACAGGGACTATGTTCAACAGGTTCTTGCTGCAATGCGCCCCTAGCTTCCACCAGCCTGGAATCACGGGCAGGCACATGGGTGCCTGGCAAACTCAGAGAGGTCTCCTGACTACACGAGAAACTTCCTGTGTAGGTCAGCATGGCATTTACCACTATGCCAACATCTAGTCCCAGCTGATATTTTTTTTAAATAATATTCTTAGTGCTATGATTACACTATGTAAAAGGGATGGATGTATTTTTCAGGCTCCTGGATTTCCCAGAAGTGGAGCCATTTAGGAGCTGTCCAGCAGCCTCCACGTCACATATGTTAGACGGACATCTGCCCCTTCTCAAGGTGAATACTTTCTTCACACCCTTTTGGTTCGAAAGGGTACGATACAAGCAAGTTTCTCACCCGCATCTTATATAGCTCATGGCGGGCCTTCCCCATCTGCCCATCTCCCCTGCATTGAGGCCCATCTGGCTTTTGTTTAATCTCCAGCACAGCAGATGACGTTCCCTGCCAGCAAGTCCTATTTTCAGCTCCCATGGGTAAGCTACAGAAGCTGAGCCATCCTCTCCCATTTACTGCAAGTTTTAAAACAATAAAAATCTATTAGCTATGATATCCTAGGTAGGACTGAAAAGATGAGATTCCAATTTGTCTGCAAAATTTTGAAAGCCTGAGTGCAAAGTTCCTATCTATAAAATTATTAATTCAGAATGACCCTGCATGGCTTGTGGGTCCCTGAAGAGTTCTTGGTTGCTAATTTAGGGGTTCTTTCCATGACTACCACAATCAAACAGGGCCTGGGGAGATAGGTCAAGCTTAGCCTTGTCTTGTACTCGAATCCTCTGTTTAACAACAGAAGTAGGGGATCCCTGCCTGCAAGCTCAGACTTGGAGTTTTTAGGATGGATCTTCACCTAAGGCAGCTCAAAGGCCGCCAGCAGCCAATCTGTCCTGACTTGCTGTTTTAGCTTCATCTGTCGTTGGTGTTGGGACTTGAGAATCAGCCCTTCAGTTGCCTCTGGAACAAATACAATTTCAGCCGCATCTAGGGTTGTTGTGGGATTTGAATAACAATGTGTATGGAAGCACTTGTAAAGCCAAACGCTCAGACACTGTTTGACTATTTTACTCGGAGATGGTTATGGGACCAAATGGCTTATTCACATTATATCTCTTACAGATACAGTTTAGAAAATATTTGAAGACTGTAATAAATAATGGACAAGAACTTCAGGGGAATCGTTGGAGACTGCCATTGACCTATTTCAATTCAAATTTTATTCAGGTTGTTAGATGTCCTTAAGAAATTTTAAAACTTTTTTTCATAAAGGAGTAAGGAAAAGGAAAGAGCTGAGCAGGGATTTCTTAGTTTAGTGTTTAAGAACTTCTGTGATGCAACTGCAACCTACCATTCCACATTTTCCACATGGTTCCTCCCTTTTCTATCAACTTGCCCCACCCCACGTCACTATGCATTCACTTACTCACCTTCCCTGAACACGCTTTGAGTTGTTGCCTTTTCTCTCAACCTAGGAAGTCCTTTTGCACTTTTATTTATCTTTGTGAAAAGTTTTGTTGTTGTTGTTGTTGTTCATATACAAAAAAAATCTCAAATATTTTTGTTACCCTACCTCAAATTTATCTGGATTTGTCTGATCACAGTCATCATTTTTGGATATGTAGGTGGGTCTCCTCTCTTCTCTGGGTCCTGCAGGAAGACTTGTAGCATTCAGAAAACTTGAGTAATTGTTTCTCAAACCTAGTCATTCATGACCCTTCCTTCCAGGGAGAAAGATACCAATTGTTATTCCAAATCTCTTAACTTTTAAAGATTGTCAAATAATTTTCAATGTCTAAAATACCTTCACAAACCAGTCAAAACATGTGTTTGGCCTGGGCTAGCTTCCGAAACATGGTGGTACAGCCCTGTTTATAGAACGCTGGATCCCACATGGCAGATAACAGTTCAAGCCCTGGTGGCTTCAAAAACATCTCAGGCACATATGAAGCATGCCCCAAATTGTGACATAATGAAGAAATGGAAGGAGAAATGATTGTGGGGTTGTGATGTGAAGGCTTCGTCTGAGGGGGGGCTGTCTCTCTCTCTCTCTCAGGTAAGTGTCCTCTGGCAATAAAAATGAAACAAAACAAAACAGAAAACATGTCTTTGGCTAAATTTGGCTTACAGGTTGCAAAGAGGTGACCCTATCCTAGACTTTAGAATTCAAAGTCTTATATAGAACGGTGAAAAGGGAGATAGAAATGGAATTTTTTTAAAAACTGAGATTATTTGCTATAGGGCACATGTGCTCTCTAGAGAGACAGAAAGGGGCAGAGACAAAAAGTGAGAAATCACCCCCCAGGGGGGATGGCCACACCACAATCCCTTATCCACTCTCCTCTTGGGATTTTGGGCAAATACACGTACACACCCAGTGTGAGTTTTAAGCCACTAGGTGTGGGACTCGAACTGCAGTCAACTATATGGGAGTCCTATAATGTAACCATTACACCGTCTGCTGGTCCCAGAAAGGAAAATTTTAAATTAGCTTTTAGTTTTCTTTTTTTAAAGGTTTTTTACCATAAGGTATGTGCTCTTGCCAGAGAGAGACAGAGAGAAAACAAAAAATTACTACGCAGGGGATGGCCACGCCACAATTCCTTCCCCTCCATCTCCTCTCAGGATTTTAGGCATGCATGCACACACATCCGGGATGATTTTCAAGCCACCGGGTCTGGGGCTTGAATGGCAGTCAACCATGTGTAAGTCCAGCACCCCAAATACCACACTACCTGCTGGCCCATAATTTTTATAAATTTCTTACAACTCTGAGAATAAGAGAAAATTTGAAGTTTAATATCTTATTCTATTCCACATATTGAAATTCTATGAAGTCTTTAAAGATTAGTTTATGTACCTTCCATGACTTTTCTGGAACCAAGAACTACTTTACTTCACAAAATTAATTTGTATCTCCTCTATATCTAATAACATTTTCCTCTTTCCATTCCTCCTGCACTCCTTTCATCTTTCCTTTCCTAGAAGAAATTTAATCCTACCTTATGAGGCAGGTCCATTAATTGTCCATGCCCATTTAAACAAAGGTTAACTATTACACACTGCAGAGATGCTTTAACAAAACCTTAATATACCCCACACAGATGTACAACAGTGATGTGTAAATTAGTAATTACAAAAAATATTCCCCCTCAAAGCTACAAGTTAACTACAGCTTAGACAAATTAGCACCTGCCCAAAGCCACCCAATTAACAAGTAATGTATCTGGGATTCAAATTTAGGGGAGAGCGTAAATCCAAACATTGAGCTTTTAATTCACTATGCCATGGAACTTACAATCTGACAAAAAACACATTAGTTAATTATCCAAGCCATTACTACATTAAAAAAAAAGGTCTCTTGTGGACTTAGAGCTTCTGTGAAAATTAGTTTGCAGACTTATACAGTTCCCTAATATACCATAAATCCTTTGAAAAAAATTATATGTGATTTATTATTGTCTTAGAGTTCCTGGCATAGTAAGTGTTCCACAGAATCATCGATAAATATGGATAAAGTTGATTATGTATATGTGAACTTCACAAATCTGTAAACTCTACTATAAACTAATCCAACTTCTATCCCCACTCTTCCTACTCCCCTAACACAAGCCACTCAGAAGAACATACTTACTACACCAGAACCCAGTGTTTCTTCTGAGCTTTGTTCCTTGGAGACATAACAGAGTCAGGAGACACAGCTTTGGGTTCTGATTCTGTTCATATATTTTATATAAGCCATTTCTCCTCTGAATCATCTTTCTCTCACAAAGCAGAATGGCTCCATCTCCTTTCAACTCCAGTAGCACAGAAAAATGACCCTGGAGACAGACACTGCAACATAAATCCATCGCCTTCAATTTTCCAGCAAGTTACTTGATCTCGAAAATAAGTAGAAGTTAATCTCTAAGATAAGTACAAGCTGAATAAATAGAAAGTGGATAGTCCTTGCAAATAGAGTTGTTTCAATTATTACATATTTTTATTATATTATTGCAAATTAGTATAAATCTTTTGAGATGACTTTATCTAAGGCACATACATATGGAAGCTCATTTTAAATGATGGGCTGATAATGGCTGCTTATAGCATCCATCAATCCATATCACATTTTCTGTGGTTGTGTATAAATACTGCATAAGACACACATATGGACATTTAGAAACTGAAAAATTGAATCACGCAGGTTGTTTTGTAGCTAACATCTTCCTTGATTTATTTCTCACTCAGTTGACTTACTTTTCTTTTCAACGTGAATTGAACAGATTGATGGTTTTGTGTAGGCACAGCCCATGTCTGATCCTTAGGCACTATTAAGGGAAAGGAAGACTGGGAGAGAAAAATCCACTGTATTTATGAATCTTTCTGAAAATTCATTAAGAGTTCCACTTTCACCAAGAGAAATCAGCTGAGACAGGCAATACGCATAACTTCTTGTTGAGAAGAGTAAACCTGCTCTCCTTTGGGGAGAGCTGTAAAATTTTAGGAACTTGTTTTGCAGTATAAATCAACAGAAGAGTCAACCTTCATTCAGCTTTTTTCAACTATAGAGTATTTCGCTTTGACTCTACAAATCTTTGTGGTTCTTTATTCTGTAGCTATATATTTCTTATTTCTCCCAGAATCTGTTATTTGAAGGTTTAATGAATCCCCTTTCTTTGTTTTTATCCACTAGCAAAAACATTGAACCAAATTAGACTCAGAATGGATTCCTGTGTCTCCCCAATGGAGACTTCAGTCTGAATTGAAATGTATAATTTGCCAACTTTTAGAGTTTAGAAGTCTCTAGAAGTTTCTAACAATTGTGATAGGTCAGTTTTGCTTTCAATTGTGTTTTTTTCTACTTGCCTCTTTCAATTCCAAAATGAACTCACCATATTTAAAATAGAAGAAGGGGCAGAATTTGGAACCAAAATTGAATATGACTCAGATAGCACCTCAATCCCTCCATAAGGTTGGTTGCTAAATCTGTCTTTAACAATTTCCCTTTCTTGCTTCATTAAACCAATTAGGGTGAGATGAGATAAATATTTATTAAAAATGATCTTCTTCAAGCTTTAACATTCTCCAAACTATTACTTTTCATGATCGAGAGATTTATCTTACCTCTAATAAATATTTTGTTAAAATGCATATAAATTTAACTCCACTGATACAGTAGTTTGGGCCAAGTCACAAGACAGATAAAAACCACTTAAAGAGGATAAATGGGTCCCCCAGTTCATCAGTTAAGCATGGTGCAGAGAAAGTCAGATCCCACATAGCCCACCACCATTTGAGTCCCAGCCTTGGCAGCTTGCAAAACACACTGGGCATGTGTGTGTGTGTGCCCCAAATCCTGACAGGATGGAGAAATGAAGGAAATAGGATTGCAGTGTGACCATGCTTCACCAGGGGTGTTTTCTCTCTCTCTCTTGCAAATACATGTGCTCTCCGGCAATTGAAAGAAAAAAAGATTAAATAGGAGAAGTTAATGTAAACAATTATTAACTATGATAAAAGAATATCTGTGAAATATAAGAAAACTTTATGGTACTCTTGGGTGGATGGAGTATCCAAGAAAGTATAAATGTGGAGGCATGTAAATCTCGGAGAAAATGTAGTCCAGTCATAGGTTAACAGAAATGGCCAGGGCAGGTCTGGAGCTGTGGGGCAAATAATGGGCAATGCTCTGGAGTGCAGGTGAGCCAGAACCTGTGGCACAGGAGTATAATGGGAGTCCTGGCCCCGACAGAAGTGGGGGACAGCTTGCAGATGAAACCACCCTGAGGGTGAGACTCTAGGACTTACAATTGGGGTTTACCTAGATTCTGGGCAGGTGGCTACGTTTCTACCTTTGGATAGAGAAAGGGCTTTAAAGGTCACTAAATAACCTTTTGACAAGTGAGAAAAGTAGATCTTGGGCAAAACAGACTTGCCTAAGTTTGTGCAAAGAGGAGAGACAAAATCGAGGCCTGAATACGATAGCTGGCAGGCTAGAATTGGATTGTTGTCTGTTGATGCTGACATGTATCGCATCCTCGACTGGACAGGTGTGAGATGTATTCACGTTGGGTAAATTCACTTTACAAGCTAAGCGATGTATTGTGATTAAATGCATAAAATAAATTAAAAGAAAAAAAAAAGAATTTTAAAAGCAAGTCCCCAAACTAACAAAACCACTTTTTAGACTTGTTTCAGCTCTTTTTATACAGCTGATGAGTGTAGAAATAAGAACCATTAATTAAACTGGCTATGAGAAGCAGGAAAGGTTTGTTGTGTACAATGAGTCCATTCTGGTTTGTGTAAAGACCTTCCATACAATGACTTGAGGGCACGACCTAATGCAAAGGTTTCCTGCAGAAAGAGATCCTTTTATAATTAACATGTCATGTTCTTGTTTCTTGAGCAACTGTTTGGAGCCTTTTCTCAAAAACACTTCCCTAATGCCTAATATGCTTACCAGTTTCTAAATCCCCTCACTGTTTGAGGCCTAGCATGGCTCTGCCTTTCTCTGAGGAGAGAGCTTAGGATAAAATGCTGGTTGCTAAGCAGTGCCTATTTTTACTCCACTTGAGCAGAAGAGAGACCCACTCAATGAGATTCTATTACTGAGACCAGTTACAAAGCGTTATTGTAGGTGAATCCTTTATCAGTGTGTCTCTATGAGCTCTTAGGAATCTAAGGTGAGGGTGGAACAATGAGGCCAAGTTTCTGCCCAAGATACGCACTGATAAAATACTAGAAAAAAACTCATGAATACATTAATTTATCAAGTATTTATTGAGCAACTAATATGTTTAGGATACAATATTAGGCAGTGAGAAGCAATGATTAAACTAATCAGATTTGGTCTTAGGTTTTATAGAGCTTATAGCATAGATGGAAAGACAAACAAAGATACCAGAATGACAAACCATGATAAGAAACAGACATATGGTTGAGACAAAGTAACAAAGAAGGAGAGGATTTATTTTTAACTGGGTTACAAGGAGGAGGCTTTCTGAGGCCTAGATGCAAAGATCGAAAAGATTCCAGTCACGTGAAAGTTATTTCATGCCAAAAGATCAGCTCCTGTAAATGCTCTGGGAGAGGCAGAGGTGAAAAGAGCATGATGAGGAGCAGAGGGTGGGGCAGGCAAGAGAAGCTAGCCCTAAGTTACTGAGAAGAGGCTGGAGGTTAGTGCCTGTGATGCACAACCAGACGTCAGAGGGGGATTTCAGTTGTATCTAATCTACAGTGGGTGAATGGAAATCCTTCGATGGCTTTATGTGACAAGTGGCTCACTTAACCTCATTTTCTAAAAGATCCTACTCATGTTAGAAGGAGAATTACAAGTAGGAGACCAAGAATGGGGCAGTCCAGTGGCGATGGCCATGGGCCAGGAAAAAGAATAGTAAATATTTGATGAGAGGGGTGGCGTTAGAAGTAACAAGAAAACAAATCCAAAATACATGTCGGAGGTAGAAGAAAAGACACTTGATGACCTTCTGCCTCCTACTTGTTTCTCGGCTCTTTTAGTTTTTCTAGATTGAGTTTATGGCTAGTCTGTATTGGTTGTCCCTTGGAGTTAGGCCCTCAAACCCTTTATTCAAAAACACTCAGCAATTTATTGTCTCTACGTTGAAAGGACACCCAGAATCAACAGCTCCTTGCCAAACTTACCCCTAATTTTTTAGCTTTAGCCACCATCATCTCTCACCTAGATTTTTGCAATACCTTCATCCCTTGCTCTGATTTTCCTGCAGTCTATCTAGATAAAACTCACAAAAATCCCATGTGAAAACCAACCAGAGCAAGCTAATTCTCTGCTCAAAATCCACCAGCAGCTCCCTATCTCACTGTGAGTATAAAAGATACCTTACTCTGGGGACAGAGCCCGTGTGACCTGGACAAACTGTATGTCCCAGTGTGTCTCCTACTCCCCCACCCACTGTTCCCACCCTTACAGTCACTTTGGTGTCTTCGCTATGACCAAACGTAAAAGTTTGCTCCTACCTCGGGACCTTTGTGCCTTCTCTAGTTAGTGTTCTCTAATTAGTTACCATGATTCACTGCCTTACTTCTTTTAAGTTTTTGCTCAAATGTCACTTTCTCAAGTAGACCTTCTCTGACCAGGTTGTATAAAATTACTCCAATGCCAGCACTCAATACAGCTTTTTTTGCTTTATTCTTCTCACTATAACTTATTTATTTGACTCACGTATACTTATAACTTGTTTCTCATAGATTAATAAGATCCATTCAATGTTGAAATTCTTTGCATAGACTAAATTTTAGAGCAACTTCCTATTTTCAGAAAAATTGAGATGATGGTAGAGTTCCTGCACTCAATTTCTCCTATTATTAACATTGTCATTTAGTACGGTACATTCGTCATGATTAATGAAGCAGTATTGGTACATCATTATACAGTAAAGTCTATCGCTTATTATGATTCCTTTAGTTTTCCTCTAACTTCCTTTTTCTACTCCAGGATCCAGTTGTCATGTCATTTGGGTGTGTGTGTGTGTGTGTGTGTGTGTGTGTATGTAACAAGTGTATGAGTGTGCAGATGCCATTTATTGGTCCATACATATTGCATGGTCATTATTGGAGTTTTACAAATGACATTTCTGTTTTACGCTCTTCTTATCTAGGACGATTTCACATTTTCCCTATTGGTGATGGCCACAACAGTTTAAACGGGGTGCTGGTTAGATATATTATAAAATACGCTTCTACTAGATGTTTTCTTATGTCCTTCTTAGTAGACTGAAGTTATAGGCTTTGGAGAGGAAATTTACAGAAGTAAAAGGTCATCTTTATCACATCATATCAAGAATTCTTACTAGCAGCATGAATCATGACTGATCACGGTGATCTCAGTCATCAGGCTGACAAAGTGTTTGCAGAGTTCTCCACTGTAATGTTGCTTGTTTTCCCCCTTTCAATGCTCTGCTCTCCAGAAGGAAGTCATGGCGTAGTCTGCACTAGAGAAGCTTTCCCTCCTTGAGGGAAGAGACCCTAGGTAAATTATTTATAGTTCTACTGCCTGGCACATTGGTCTCTTCTCACCCATTTATTAATTTATTTAATAATTTATTTTTATCAGTATAAATAATTAACTTATACTTCAGACAGCAATCCAATATTACTTCAGTTTGTTGCCCAAATTGTTCCAACTTTGGCCATTGGGAGCTCTTTGGTTGCTGCTGTGTGTATTTGACAATCCCCATAATTCATTTGATTGGTTTTTGAGTACGCTCTTACTTTCTGACATTAGAAGGTATTCCAGGCTCAACTTGTACATCTTCTGCCCCACTCTTAGAATCAGCCATTTTCCCAAGAAACAGTGGTGAATCTTCATCAATCTAATTGTTTCTATATATCCAACACCCAGGAAAGTACCTGGCACAGAGGAGTCATGCCACAGACACTTGTTGAATTTCATGAATTGGGGCCAGCAGTAATAGATAAAGCAGTTAGGGTCAGCACCCTTTACTTATATCTCATTCTTCTCTCATCAAGTGAGATCCAGGACTTTGGCATAACGGTCCACGAGCAGTATGGCAGGACCTAAATTTGCTTCATCTGCAAATGTCACTACTCTTTAGGGAAGCAGTAATAGTTAAGAAAGTTGGATGGAAGTTTACAATTGTATGTATTTATTTATTTATTCTTTATTTTTATTTTTTTGTTGTTGGAGAGGTTTTTGCTCTAGGGCACATGCACTTGTCAGACAGACAGAAACAGAGAGACAAAAAGAGAGAAATCACCACCAGGGGAGATGGCCATGCCACAATCCCTCCTCCTCCATTCTCCTCTCAGGATATTGGGCACACATGCACACGCGCCTGGCATGAGTGTAAGCCACCGGGTCTGGGACTCGCACCACAGTTGACTACATGGGAGTCCAGCGACATAGCCATTACTCTAACTGCGGGTCCCACAATTGTATTTATTTTTAAATGATAAAATTGCTTCCTTTAGTCAGAATGAATCACTTTTCACTCAATATTGCCCACCTTCTCAGGCCCTACTTAGGTATGTTATTTTATTTGTTTTCAGTCCTCTGTCTCTCCCTAAGCTATGAACAGTCTCACACCTAAGAACCATGTCTTAGTTTGTGAAGTGCCCATGGACCTAGGCAGCAGAAACACAGAAGTCTCCATAAGTGGTTAAAATAAATGGGCCACACAAAAGTTAGTATGGGAATAACTAACGGTCATCGTTTGAGGCAATAAGAATTCCTGTTACAAAGCAAACAGAACCAAAGATCTATTTTTTTGTAAGCATTTTGCCATATGGTACGGTGTGCTTGCTGAAGAGAGAGAGAGAGAGAGAGAGACAGACAGACAGAAGGGAAGGAAGAAATCAGCCCCCCGCCCCGGGGTAGCCCTTGAGCCACAGTCAGCCATGTGGGAATCCAGCACCGTGACCTCCATGCCACCTACTCATCCAAAGATCGAAAGTTTTAAATGATGAACAATTGTCTCAAAAAGAGTGTGTGTCAATTTTGAACTTGAGACAGAGGAAATTCATCAGAATGAATCCATTCTTCAGCTATCCAGGTCTTTTTTCCTCTTATATCTCTGTTGTGCCCCGTAAATTCCATTAAATAAGAAAGTCTCCACACGCAGTCAGGAAACTCCAAATATCCCTTAAACAGGGCGAAACGTTCTCATTCTAAAAACAGAGAAATTGCACTCGAGCAGTAGAGGATGATTTGTTCATGTTCACACAGGGCTGAAGTTTTGATCTTTTTTTTTTTTTTTTTTTTGAGAGGTTTTTGCTATAGGGCGCGTGCGCTCACCAGACAGGGAGAGAGAGAGAGATAGAAAGCGAGAAATCACCCCCCAGGGTGGATGGCCACGCTGCAATCCCTTCTCCTCCACTCTCCTCTCGGGATCTTGGGCACGCACGCACACGCACCCAGCGTGAGTTTAAGCCGCCGGGTCCAGTAATCGAACCGCGGTTGACTATGTGGGAGTCCAGCGACACAGCCATTATGCCAACTGCTGGTCCCTTCAAGCTGCCATGTCAGCTACTTTCCCAGGAAGCCTCCATGAATATTAACAGGCTTGCATAAAAACAAATAGTTCACGCTTAGCTATTAAACTGGAAAAATGTGTACACTAAATGAAGAATGGATAATGTAACTGAACTAATTCAAAAGCAGACTATTTTTAAAACCTTTAACTTTTTTTTTTTTTTTCCAATAGGGTGCATTTCACTGGAGAGAGACTGAGTGAGAGAAAGAAAGTGAGAAGTTTCTTCCCCGCCACCCCCGGGAGGGATGGCCATGCTGCAATTCCTTCTCCTCCATTTCCCTCTTGAAATTTTGGGCACACATACCACCAGCTGCCACATACTTAACGCTGTTTTATGTGCGAGAGGGACAATACTTTTTAAATCTCCAGAAGACAAAATGATTATTATCAAATACCAAAACTTAAGGTTGGTCACAACTGAAAAGGGAAAAGAAGACTACATCCGCTTATCAAGTACTCAACAACGTATAAGCTACCTTCATTCAGTTTGAGGTGTCAAAACTTCAAGTAGGTAAGAATTGCTTTGAGATATTAAACAAATCACTCCCAGCCAGGCGGGCTCTTTAGTGAAAGAACAGAAACTTAGACACTGGCTCTGTGACTCCTATGCCCAAATATGCCCTTTTATTATACCATAATACTTAAAAACTCCAGGTTATAAATGATAGATTCAGACCAAGTGTTATGCCCATGTTATACATCAAACCAATACTGTGCTGATTTAATTCACCATTTGTGCTGCTCCCCATTGAGTTCTCTTAAGTTCAAACACTATTTTCCAAGTGCTTACTGCGTTTTGGACATGATATGCGGGCAGAAATAAGGAGATGGATTCATTTCGAGCTTAGACAGCAAGCACTGGCTCAGCTTTCACTCTGATGGAACAGAATATAAGGAACACGTCTTAGACAGATGGGCAAAGTGTTATATAAAGTGTTATACGTGTGTGTTTTTGTGTATATACACATATATAGTAAGAGTACTGACTGGTACTCTTTTATAAATGCTTGTGAAATATCACCATAAATGTATAGTTGCCCCATATGCATATCATCTGTATGTAAATATATGTATATAAATGCTATTGTTTAATTTTAGTAGGCCCTTACATTTTTTTCCCTTTGTGACTGCAGAGCTCAAAATGTTTATATGCTAGCTTCTATACAACTGAAAACAAAATTTACACTTTTATGTATTTTTTTATGATGAAGGTTATGATGATGGTTTGATAATGGCATAAGATTTTAGAAACATACGAAAAATAGGAACTACAAAAGAGAAGAAAAAATCAGATAAAGATCTGATTGGCAAAAATATATTTAAGAGAAGAGACTTTTCACAAGGACTTGGGATTTTCTAACACATTCATTTTTTATTTCAGACTTGGCACATTGTATAAGCATGCCTTATTTGTTAAATTCCAAATTTATAACTCTCCCTTCCTATTCTCTAGTCTCAAATTAATTTTCCCTGTCATACCTCAAAGAAATTCAGAAAAAAAAATGCTATTACCCTGCTCCATTTGTCCTGACATACATAAACGGTGAGTTTATAATAGTCATTTTATCCAGCTAATCTCTTTAGAGCATTTGTTCCTTAGTCATTGTGAAACCCACGTGTAAGAGCAGGTCACTTGCAGTCTGACCTTAACAGCTTTCTGTAATGGGCTGCAGGCTTTTGCTGTCAGATGTTGCCCCTCCCCATGGTCCTTTGCTCAGAGAGGGCCCTAAGTCAGAAGTCAGGCACTCAAGCCCAGACACTGAGCAAGCACTCTTCTTCTTCTATTTCCTTTGAAAATGTTACTATGTGGATGCCACAACATTCAGTATTTGAAAATAAAACATAATATTTAAAATAATTTATTGAGCAGAACTTACCTTTTCTTCCCTAAAGTCAAGAGGAGAGATAAAAGAGACAAAAAGAGACCTTTCTTTTTCTTTTTCTCTACCTTTCTTTCTTTCTTTCTTTCTTTCTTTCTTTCTTTCTTTCTTTCTTTCTTTCTTTCTTTCTTTCTTTCTCTTTCTTTCTTTCTTTTGTTCTTCTTTCTTTCTTTTTCTTTCTTTCTTTTGTTCTTCTTTCTTTCTTTCTTTCTTTCTTTCTTTCTTTCTTTCTTTCTTTCTTTCTTTCCTTTTCTTTTCTTTCTTCCTTTCTATTTTGTGGGGAGAGGTTTTTGCTATAGGGCACGTGCGTGCACCAGAAAGACAGAGAGACACAGAGAGACAGAAAGTGAGAACTCATCCCCCAGGGGCGATGGCCATGCCGCAATCCCTTCTCCTCCATTCTTCTCTTGGGATCTTGGGTACGTACTCACATGTGCCCTGAGTTAAAGCCACCAAGTCTGGGACTGGAACTGTGGTCAGCTACATGGGAGTCCAGTGACACAGCCTATTACACCAACTGCTGATCCTGAGACCTTTATTTGTAGATGGTGAGTAATCTAGGAGGAACCAGTGTAAGATACAGAGTGGGAGAGTGAGGTTATAACAGAGTTGTTTAAACCAAAGATGAACCTGGAAGAGATGATTTGCTGATAGAATCAATTGGAGTACTGTTTGTTAAATGTCTCTAAACTACTTTGCACGCTGCCTGTGGTTCTAGTCCATCTTCCCTCTCTCTATAATACCTGTTTGTGTGCTCTCACTTCCTATGCGATTTCAAAAATTATTGAGGGAAGGGAACCAGCAGTTAGCGTAATGGCTACGTCGCTGGATTCCCACGTAGTCGACCGCGGTTCGCGTACCGGACCCGGTGGCTTAAAACTCACGCCGGGCGCGTGTGCGTGCGTGCCCAAGATCCCGAGAGGAGAATGGAGGAGAAGGGATTGAGGCGTGACCATCCCCCCTGGGGGGTGATTTCTCGCTTTCTATCTCTATGTCTCTCTCTGTCTGTCTGGCGAGCGCACGCGCCCTATAGCGAAAATCTCTCCAAAAAAGAAAAAAATTATTGAGGGAAGAAGGTGTGTCTGATTTAAAACACGTTTCTCCCTAATGCCTTGCACAGCACTTTGTACATAGTAGGTACTTAGCGAATGGTGACTGACTAGCTGCAAGCATGAGAAAGGATGCAAGACTAATATTCAGGGCACGTAGATGATTTGATATGGCGTGTGGTTCTGTATCAATGCATGGTGTTGTCAATCAGTTTCAGAGAATCACTTCCTTCCCTATTCCTTAAAGTAACACATGCCAATGGGATGAGAAAGACTGCCACATGATTTAATGTTGCCGAACACACAAGGGCTTCTTAGGTGACAAGATATTGGCTTGTATCAGCAGGGCTAGTCTAATGAAGCCAAATTGCAAGGCGTTCGTGCTCGTATCAGACAGCTGCCATCAATGGTCCTGGGAGAGATGTTGGCAGTCTCCCTCTGGAAATGCCAGCCTCGTTTAATTAGTTTGCAGACGAGACAATCTCACCTATTCAATTTATACACTGAGGCTCTTTTTAAAACCCCAGCTCTGAGCTGTGGGTCTTCAAAGGTAAAGAGCTTCAGAAATGGATGATTACTTGATATGAACGGAGTATCAGTGAAACACATTGGTAGAATAGCCTGCACTAATGATGGAGTGTTGTAATTTTTTAAAAAGAGTTATTTTATTTAACTTTATTTATTTATTTAAATTTGACCAGAGAGGGACAGAGTGTGTGTGTGTGTGAGAGAGAGAGAGCGAGGGAAAGTGAGAAAGCAAACCGCCAGGTTCGGGACTGTGGTCAGCCCTGTGGGAGTCCAGTGCCCTTATCCATCACGCCACCTGCCGGCCCCAATTGTTATAATTTTAATATAATTGTCTTTTGGGGAAAGAAGTCAACTTGTCTAAATAAACCTCAATGCGGGACCAGCAGTTAGCATAATGGCTATTTTGCTGAACTCCCACGTAGTCGACTGCAGTTCAAATCCCAGACCCAGTGGCTTAAACTCACGCCAGGCACGTGTGCGTGCATGCCCAAGATCCCAAGAGGAGAATAGAGGAGAAGAGATTGTGGCATGGCCATCCCCCCTAGGGAGTGATTTCTTACTTTCTGTCTCTCTCTCTCTCTCTCTGGCTTTCTGGCGAGTGCACACGCCCTATAGCAAAAAACCTCTCCAAAAAATAAGTAAATAAACCTCAATGCAATACTAGGTGGAAGCTCAGAGCTAAACATTCTGAAACCTAGGGTTGAAGATACTATCTCTGGGGACCAACAGTTAGCGTAATGGCTATGTCGCTGGACTCCCACATAGTTGAAGCGGTTCGAGTCCCAGACCCGTCAGTTTAAAACTCATGATGGGCGCGTGTGCGTGCGTGCCCAAGATCCCAAGAGGAGAATGGAGGAGAAGAAATTACAGCATGGCCATCCCCCCGGGAGGGTGATTTCTCACTTTCTCTCTCCCTGTCTCTCTATTTCTGGTGAGCGCACGGTCCGATAGCAAAAATCTCTCCAAACAAAACAAAACAAAACAGAACAGAACAAAAGATACTATCTCTGTATTACATGGACATAAGTAAATAATAAATCCAGGACTGCAAGGCTGTGTGAGAACTTGTAACAGAATAAAACACACCAAAGCGTTCTAGAGAGAACCTGATGTGGCAGAGCTGGCTTTAACTCCCTTTACTGACCCTTGCTCTCTCTCTCTCTCGCTCGCTCTCTCTCTCTCTCTCTCTATATATATATATATTCGGCCCCGATGGTCACATCACTCCGAGCTGGCCCTGTAGCCTAGTGGTTAAGGGAACCATATCCCACATGGCCAACAAAGGTTTGAATCCCACCCAGGCAACGTGAGAAACACGCAGGGTATGTATGCATCCCAAGAAGATAGAAATAGAGGAGAAGAGAATGAGGCATGACCAAGCTGCAGGAGGAATCCTTTCTCCCTCTGCCTTTCTCTGTCACGTCACTCAAATTGAAGCTTCATCTTAAAATGGAAAAAGTAATTCCTGCTTTTTAACCTTCTTACATAAATGTTTGGAGGATCAGGTCGTAGATAGTCATGCTTTGTAAGGCACGTTGAAGTAAACACGCATAAAGCACTACAATTATTTCAATTCCAGGGAAAGATCTCTCCCTCTGAAATATTAACATAGAAGCTGACTCCATCGCTTTTCTCGATGTGGTACCTCAGACTTCTCCCAATAGATAAGGAAAGCATTTCAAAACCATACATCTCCTGCAGCAACGCTGATCGATCAAAAAGTGTTTATTGGTTGCTGGTGTTAATCAATAAATGTATAACAACTACCTGTCACATATAAGGAATTATGCTAGACTTTGCAAAGAATAAGAATTAGTATCAGCTGCGGTTACCCCTAGGTACCTGTGATTCCTCGGGGGCCAAGAGTAAAGTTAGAGATTCAGGTTAACATAAAGGAGTGGGGCAGAAACCTTTATCTTGTGTTCACATATCATGTGCCAGATGCTATGCTAGGAATGCTGAGTGGATTATCTCATTTAATCCTCAATAACTTAGCTTTTGAGAAACGTTTTTTAATCTCTGTTTTTTTTTTTTTTAATGTGTAAATACCCAGCGATAGAGAAATGAGATAACTTATTTAAGAATCCATAGCCAATCAGTCCATAAGGTGGAAATTTAACCCCCAGTTGGAGACCATTCCAATAGGAAATAACTTTTGCATCATTAGCTATATGTGTTTATAGGGACCAACACATTGCCTAATGGTTACATCACTGGACTGCCCACATGCCCAACCATGGTTCAAGTCTTGGACTTGGAAGCTTGAAACTTACACTGGGTGCATTTGTGTGTGTGCCCAAAATCCCAAGAAGAGAGTGGAGGGGAACAGACTGTGGCGTCGCCATCTCCCCTGGGGGGGTGATTTCTTGCTTCTGTCTCTATCTCTGGTGAGTGCACTCACCCTATAGCAAAAATCTCTCTCAAAATTAAATAAATAAATAAATAAAAAGAAGATATCAACACATATAAAAGAAAACTACCTTCATAAAATCATACATCTCAAAGAAAAAAACTTTTAGTAAAGCATTAATCATAACATTAAATAGTCAAAAGCCAGCCTTCTAATGCATTGCTCAAGTGTGGTACAGAGGGAACTGACTCCCACATGCCAACTCCTGCTCCTATCCCAGTCCTGGTGGCCTGAAAAACATGGCAGGCCTGTATAAGCATGTGTGAGACCCTGATGGAGTAGAGAAATGGAAGAAAGAAGGGCCAGGTCCCATGGGGGTAAGGAGCACTTCATCTCTCACTCTTTCTCCTCTCATGTGTTCAGATGCCTTTGAGGATATTAAAAAATCAAAAGTAGAAATGCTAAAACAAAAAGCAATACATAATACTGTCAATTTCCTTGTATCCTTGAGGTTATCTATAGTTCCTGGTTTAACTTCTAGTTTATTACTTTGCTTTTATCCCAAACTAAATACAATGTATTGATTTTTCTTTCCATCTATGTAACTAATTACTTATTCATTCACTTTTCTATGAGGAGCAAGGACATTTACTTTCAATCCTTTCCCTTAAGAGAAAATATACTAAAATCTCCTTTTTTGAAGGAATACTGGCAATTTAATTTTTTTATGAATAACATGATTGTAGAATAATACAAATAAAACATCAGGGTTTACTTACAGTCTTACCAGCTTGCCGATTCACTTGTTTAACTTTTATATTTGGCTACTTAGCTATAAATATAAGGGTTTTGAAATTTGAATTTTAAAGTTTAAATGCAAGAATTTTTATGCATGTATGATATTATTTCAAATGACTATATAATACTCTATCACATGATGTCCCAAATTGACTAAGTCATTTTTCCTAATAACATAATAAGGTTATCATTTTTTAAAAACTGTGATTAAATACACAGAACATGTATTTTGCCATTTCAATTAGCCATTTTCAAGTTTAGAGTTGGTTAAGTCTTAATGCATTAAATTCTCCTACAATTAATCTCCAGAACTGCTTTCATCTTGCAAAACTGGAGTACTATGTCCTTTTATTTATTTATTTACTTAATTATTTATTTTGGAGAGGTTTTTGCTATAGGGCCAAAAAGTCAGAGAGAGAGAGAGAGAGAGAGAGATAGAAAACGAGAAATCATTCCCCCGCCCCCCAGGGGGGATAGCCACGCCATAATCCCTTCTCCTCCATTTTCCTCTCAGGATCTTGGGCACGCATGCACACACGCCTGGCATGAGTCTAAGTCACCAGGTATGGGACTCGAACCACGGTTGACTACATGGCTGTCCAGCAACATTGCCATTATGGCTACTGCTGGTCCCGCAAAACTGGAGTATTATGTCCTTTAAACAACAATTTGCAATTTTCTCCTTCCAAACCATTGATAACTACCTTCTATTTTATGCCTCTGAATTTCACTACTTTAGGTACCTCAGATACATGGACTCAAACACCATTTGTTTTTTCTTCCTCTCTGTCTCTCTCTCTTTTTTTTTTTTTTTTTTTTTTTTACTGGCATCTTTTACTTAACATAATGTTTTCAAGTTCATTCATGTTATAGTGTGTATCAGAAAATCCTTTTTTTCAAGGTTAGGTAATATTTCATTGTATGTATATACTGCATTTTATTTATCCATTGATCAGGCAGTAGATAGCTGGGTTGCTTCCACTTTTGACTGATATCAATAGTGTTTCTGGGAACATAGATATATAAATATCTCTTTGAGAACTTGCTTTGAATTCTTTTGAGTATTTATTTGCCCAGAATAGGAATTGCTATATCATATGCTAATTCTATTTCTAGTTTTTAGGGAAGTACCATACTCTTCCATAGAGGCTACATCATTTACACATCACCAAAAGGGAACAGAGTTTCAATTTCTCCACATTTCAACATATGTCACCTTTTTCCCTTCTCCTCCATTCTCCTCTCAGGATCTTGGGCATGCACACGCACATGCAAGGTGTGAGTTTAAGACACCAGATCCGGGACTCAAACCATGGTTGACCACAAGGGAGTCCAGCGACATAGTCATTATGCCATTATTCTCCTTTGTTTGACTTATTTCTTAGGTTAACTTATAGAATTCAGATTCTGGCTTGAAGAATATAGAATTGTTAAGGTCTTGACTTACTTGCCAAATTGCTTCCTTGCAAGAATTGTGTATATTAAACTTAGCATTATAGATATTCAACAGTGTGCCAGTAATTCCAAAATTTCAACAGTAAAATTAGCTTTAAATTTTCTTCACTTAGGTATTGAAATGCTCCCCATTGTCTACATTTCCCTTTCCCTGGTTACTAGCAAGGCTGTGAAGTCAGATACTGTTCCACATGTTTTCGGCCTGACCACCTTCCCTTATTCATTCATAGTCTGATCACATATTTGCTGATTTAGCTATTGGGATTTCAGTATATCCCATCGCTTTTCAAATACCCTGCAATATCATCTCTATGTGAAATTTTGTTATTTACATTTCAGTTTTCATTGTACAAAAGCTATATGTGTGTTTATGAGCTTAATAGTTAATTAAATCTTTCTGAGTTATGATGTACTAGATTTTTTTCTCCTGTTGCATTTTCTATGATTCTTTTTTTCATAGCAAGGTCAACCTGAACATTTTTTGTTGTTGTTCTTCAAGGTACCTCACAATCGACATTCCGGAGCTGTGGAATTTACACAATCTGCTGCTCTCCTGAGTGGTCACCAAAATGTCAGCTTAAGCAATTGTGTGGCCAGCCGAACACATTGGTGGAAGAAAATGCATCTTTTGGAAACATAGCGCCAATAAATAAAATGGCCTTCAGGGTGGTGAAAGTGTCCCAGTGTCAGCACCAGCAATCAAAGCCATATTGGAAGCACTGTGGCCACAAAAAAAAAAAAAGAAAGAAATGAAATAAAGAAATAAAAGGTTCTACTTTACAGGAGGAAGACTAAGAATGCTGTCCCACGAATTTTACAGGAACAATAAAATTAAGATCTCCTACCACAGAGGGTCTTTACAAGGATCAGGATGAGTGAGAATATTAAATCTTGCGACCTTGGCCAAAGTCCAGTGTGGATAATTGCATTCAGCCGATTTGAAATTCCCTCTGCAATTTCTAATGCAATCCTCTTCTGTGCTTTCTGATGCTAACTTACCGCTTGCTGCAGCTCTGCATTGATAAGTAACTGTTGACCTCTATCCTGAAGGGGGTCGTGAAGCCCCCAGGGAAAAAGTCATTAGAAATGTCACTTTTGTCTTTCCCTTTAAAGGAATCCTATTTCCAAATACTTCTTAGGCTGTTAAAAACAAAAACAAAAACAAAAAACAATCCACTCTTCTAAGCATGGTCTGTTGGGAAGGACATTCCTCCATGACCCTAGCAAATATATTTTAATAGTTGGGAGCAGAAAAAGCTTTCTAGACTTCAGATGGGTGAATTCAAGTCCAACTCTTCTAATTCTTACCTGTGAGACGTCAATCAGCTCTTACTAATCAATAGTCGAGGACTTCCCAGGGTTTCAGGAAACAACAGTGACGTAGCCAGACCCTTGTAACTAGTCTCTAACAGTCTTTACTACCTGATCTCTATCTAGTGCCTGGAACAGATTCAGTTAAGAATACTGTGCCACTGGACCAGCCGATGGCATAGTGGTTGCATTGCTGGACTCCTGCATGTCTTACTGCAGTTCGAGTCCCAGAACCAGTGGCTTTAAACTCATGTGGGGCACAAGTGTGTGAGTGCCCAAGATACTGGGAGGAGAATGGAGGAGAAGGGATTGCAAAGTGGCCATCCCCCTGGGGGGTGATTTCTCACTTTCTCTTTCACTGTCTCTGTCTCTCTCTCCAGCAACGTACACACCCCAAAGGCAAAAACCTCTTAAAACAAAACAAAACAAAACAAAACAAAACACACCACTTCCAGTTTCCTCGCTGTGCAAAATCATGCCGCTGTGCTTCTGCCCCTACTGTTTCAGCTGTCGAAGTGCCTTCCATCTTTCTCCCGCCTTGACAAATCCTGTGTGTCTCTCAATATTGATCTCAAATATCATAAAGCCTTCCCTGATTTCCCAGATGGAAGTCACTTTGTATTCCATGCTATGAATGTGTGTATAGCTGTCATAGCCTCTCATACTAGAAATTTATCTTTTCAAGTTTACTTTGCATTTCCTGTAGAATACAATACAGGGTTCTGTATTTACTAATTGTGTTAATCTCTGAATTGCTTTAATCTTTATTTATATATGATAAACTAAATAACAAAGTAGGTCTTAGATAAGTAAAGAGTATAATAGTTTATTTGAGGTTAGTAAGTATACACAGTCAATTTCTGGTATTTATATATTTATAAAGTGTTGCTATAGGGTATGTGCACTTCCCAGAGATGGGGAGAGAGAGAGAGAGAGAGAGAGAGAAAGAGAGAGAGAGAGATTGAGAGAGAGCACTTCCTAGGGGGAATGACCATGCAGCAATTTCTTCTTCTCCATTCTTCTCTTAGGATTTTGGACATGCACACACACTTGTCTACTGTGTTTTTCATGCTACTGGGTCTGGAACTTAAACCACACAGTTGGCCATGGGGATTTAAATGCCTTAACCCCACATCACCTGGCTCAAACACAATCCTTTTCCTAGTCCTTCCTTCCTGTAGACTTTAGATGATATTCAGTAACTCCATACATGCCCATTTTACCAAATGTATTTTACATTTAATTATCTCTTATAATAAAATGGCAGGGTAATTTTTTTGGTACATATATTTTAAAAATAGAGATTTTCATATGATTTTTTTTTTTGGGGGGGGGAGTCAAATAAAGTGACCACTTGTGAACTTTTTCAAATTTATGTTGGAAGTAATGATCTTTGGAAGGTTGTTCTTAAACAGACCTCTTCAGCACAGCTGGCAGCGGGCTGGACTGTGGGGCTGGAAGTCACGTGCCCCAGCCTGGGTGCCTGAAAGCAAGCATGTGTACATGCCCAGTGTCCTGGAAGGAGGACTGAACGAAGGGGATTGCTGTGCGACAGACCCCTGTAGGGGAGGCTCCTTGACTCTCTCTAGTGGAAGCACAGGAAAAGAAAGGAAAGGAAAGGAGAGAGAAGAAAAGAAAGAGAGAGAGAAAGAAAGAAAGAGAAAGAAGAAAGAAAGAAAGAAAGAAAGAAAGAAAGAAAGAAAGAAAGAAAGAAAGAAAGAAAGAAAAAGAGAAAGAAAAAAGAAAGATTGCCCTGGCAGATACGTGGAAAATGAAAGAAAGAAAGAAAGAAAGAAAGAGAAAGAGAAAGAAGGAAGGAAGAAGGGAAGGAAGAAAGAAAGATTGCCCTGGCAGATACGTGGAAAATGAGCAAATTCAGGTGTTATTTATATAATCATTACCGCTGGCGTGAGCTGACTCATCTCACATAATACCCATAGCACACATGTCAGAACGAGGATTAGGCATTGCCATTAGATACAAAACAAACCACACAGAAACCAAGGAAACAAAATGTTAAATCCACAGGTGATTTGCATGCATATTAAAGGGTGATGACCACTGTTCTAGGTCAGTATGCAAGTTAATGACCATTTTAAAGATAGGGACCCAGAAAAATTAGGAAGCAGCCGTGAGTGTGTCGAGAACAAGCAGAGAATGAGTACCCAAGTCTAGACTGAAACTGCGGCCACTTAGCAGCAGCCAGGTGGACCACCCATGCTCCTTACTCTCTGCAACTCCATCTCTACTCCATTCCGGGGTCCTGTATCATAACCAGGCTCCCTGACTATTTCAGGTTACATAGGTTACAATTGTACAGCTAAATAAACTAATATGTCCTTTATACATAGTTTTTTAAAAAAATAGATACAAAAGCCTCACTGCTGCTTCTCTTGTTATTGCTTGGGATTCCCAGGCAGCCAGATAATGCCTCAGCCCCAGTGATCCCGAAGTATGCCTCTAGTACTGTGGCTTGACAAAGGTAACCTCTGATTTGAGGCACTGCACGTGTTCCCCTGCAGACAAGTTATCATTCACCAACTAGCTCATGTTTCAGTCAAGTTCTGATTCAATAGCTCCTAAGTTCCCAGGAATAGATTGTGTATGAATAAAGCCATAGGGGAAGAATTGAACACCAACAGAAACAAAGATAATGACCATCATATTAAGTCAAAACACTGTAGCCTGTGGTAATATGATTTTCTTGATCTGAATTGTAGTTACACGATTGTGTTTGATTTGTTAAAATGTATTGTCCTGTATACATATTAGTGTAGTTGCATATTCTCAAGCAATAGTTTAATGCCATGTATATTTTACATAACAAGAATAAGGACAACCCAGTGTTGACTTAACTTGCCATTTAGAGAAAGGGAGAGACTAGAGAGTAGTTGCAAGTTCTGCAGTCATACTTCAAAACCCAGCTTCATACCTTTCTAGCCCTGTGATGTTGGGCAAACCATATTACCTTCATGAGCACAGAATTTTTCCTGTTTCTTAAACAGAAAAAAATAGACACTTCACATAGGTACTATAATGGCATAATAGTTTTTAAAACAGGCTTAAAGGGCACTGTTTCTTGGCAGTCATTTGTTCAATCTTTCTGGTTTTTACTCCCCCCTCCCCCCAGAAGGTACATGTGCTCACCAGAGAGAGAGAGACATGGTGGAGGCAGTGAGGTGGTCATGGCACAGTCCCTTCTCCTGTATCTCTCCCTCCACTCAGGACTGTGGGCTCACACACACACGTGCCTATGTGTGTCTTCGGCTGCCAGGTCCAAGTACTGAACCATACACTTCTTGATCATGTGTGATCCAGCACCCTTAACCTCCAGGCCACTGGTAGCACCTGTTCAACCATTTTTATGTTAATCCCCATTCCGGGACATAAAAGCAAATAAGTTACAGTTCTTGCTCTCTGCGTAACATAAGTGATATCTACTCCTCTTCCCCTCCTTTTTTTAAAGAATTATTTATTATTACTACTCTTATTTTTAATTTGTGTGTGTGAGAGAGAGAGAGAGTATGTGAGAGAGAGAGAGAGAGAGAGAGATAGATAGATAGATAGATAGATAGATAGATAGAGATAATGAGAGAGAAAAAGAGAGAGAAAGTGAGAAAGCAAGCCACCAGTTCTGGGACTCGAACCATAGTTGGCCATGTGGGAGTCCAGTGCCTCAACCACAAGGACACTTGCTGACTCCACCCTCTTGCCCTTTTCTACCAAAGTCTCATCCAAATATTGTTTCCAGTCTTGTCTCTCACTACCTCCCAACACATGTTCTCCAGTGAGAGTCAGAGGATTCACCCTTCTTTCCTCTTCCCAAAAGTCAGTGATTTGTGAAAACACCTTCCTCTGGGCTTATGTGGAGCATCATACCATCTTTCCAAAAGCACTAATCATATTGTGCCAGCATTATTTTGTTTATATATTGAATAGTAGTTGTGGATGAAGGAATGACTGCTCTGTCTTTGTCCTGTGGTGTCTCACTCCTTCCCCCACTGCCTTTAAAATCTTAATTTTATCTCTCTTTCAATCTCAGCAGTGACACTCTTTGTTTTTTTCTTGATCTCCTCCAAATGAAAGCTGTTTTCTTTCCTCATTATTCAATTCAAGCTTTTTTCTTTTTAAAAATTTGTCAGAATACATGTGCACTTAGGGGGAGAGAGAGTGAGAGTGAGAGCGAGAACCCTTTAGGGAGGATGATATGCTGCAGTCTCTTCTCCCTCCTTTGGTGATCTTTGGCATGGACACTGGCCAGGGACATTTCTCCAACCATGCGAGCAGCCAGATGGAATTTAGCCACCTCAACCACTATGCCGCAGCCGGGCCAGTATCTGAACTTTCTTATAGACCGTAAGAAAAGTGTAGTACTGGGACCAGCAGTTAGCATAATGGCTATGTCGCTGAACTCCCATGTAGTCGACCGCAGGTCGAGTCCCAGACCCAGTGGCTTAAACTCATGCCAGGAGTGTGTGCATGCGTGCCCAAGATCCTGAGAGGAGAATGGAGGAGAAGGGATTGTGGTGTGGCCATCCTCCCTGGGGGGTGATTTCTCACTTTCTGTCTCTCTTTTTCTCTCTCCCTGTCTTTCTGGTGAATGCACATGCCCTATTGCAAAAAAAATCCTCTCAAAAAAAAAAAAAAAAAGGAAAAGAAAAGTGTAGTACTTAGAATCTATTAGACCTGGGGTTTGCTCTTGACTTTAACTTGACTTTAACATTAACTAGCTGCATGGCTGTAGGCAAATCAGTTTCTCTGACTCTATTTTCTTAAAATAATTATTAAATTTTAAAAAATGTATCATTATTATCATTTTTAAATTTGTTAAAGGATATGTATGCTCACCAGAGATAGACAGAGAGAGAAAGAGATGGGGAAAGTGAGAAAACAAGTCACCTGCTCTGGGACTCAAACTGTGGTCAACCAGGTGGGAGTCCAGCACCCTTAACCAGTATGCCACCTGCTGGTCCCTGATCCTATTTTCTTATCACTAAAAGTAGGAAAACCTACTTCTACTTCTAAGGTTATGTCAAGCTTTATAAATGATGCATGTGGGAAGGGCGTGCTACATTCTCAGTGGCAACTGCTTAATGAGGAGGAGGTGGTATTTCAACTTTGTTGCATAATCTATGTGTTGGTATCTTTCCTCTTTTCTTCTTGCCTAAAATGAAGGTGCCATGTCTACCTGTTTTTGGCATTGTTCACCGTTCTTGTATAGAACAAATATTCAACGCATTTTGAATAAATGAATGAATAAAAGATAAACAGTCAACAATGGTGGCAGAGAAAGGATCCCATACAAGTCTCTGAATCCCATATGACTATTTGAAAATTCTCCTCTGGAGATGAATAATACAAGTGCCTATTTGCTAGAGGACCAGATCCTTCAGTCTTCCTGTTGCTATACAGAAAAAAACAGGGTTGAATGGCTCAGTCCTCTCATACTGCTGTAGGAACAAGCAAATATTAGCATGATTTTAACTGGCACTGACGGGTTGTTATTCACCAGATGGTGACCAATTTAGATTAGGTCTGTCCTAAAGAATATTGCAGTGGTTTGGCTTCTAGAATAACACAGGTGATGATATCTATATGAAGGTCGTGCCTTCCATTTAGATTCGATTTTGGAGTCTGGGAACTGGTAAATATGTTAATCACTTCCAAGGCCAAGGTAGGACAATAAAGGTAAGTTTTCCCTTTTTGCATGCAAAGTTCTTGTCTTTAAATTTCCTGCAGTAGTGAAGAGTCAACATTGCATAATAACTATCCTCCAAGACTTTATTAAAATCCTGACCTTTGCTTCAAAGCTTCTGTTTGGAAGGAAAAAAGTGAGGAGAGAAAATTAGGTCTGTTCTAACAGTCTCCAAAAGCTTTAGGCCATAAGCCAAGAAAGACAGAGACTGTCGTCTGGAAAGCATGCTTTGCCTGTCACGGAGACGCCCCTGTGGTGTCACTGGAGAGGCTTCACCAAGAGGATCGAGGCAGGCAAAGCCAGTTTTAAAGAAGAAGCGAGTCTGATAATGAGCTTCTGATTTTCCTATGATTAGCCCATAGGAGAGTCTATGGACTCTGAGAACTGCAGGACTCTCAGTACCTGTCAACTCCACCCAGACTCCTGTGCTAGAGACTTGTCCAAACTCAGGTACGGCTTCTGACAACACCGGGCCATGTCACTAGGGTGACCCTAGCCCCCCATTAAAATGCCTGCTTGAGAAAACTCAGCCCTGTCACGACACTGCTGTGCGTTCCAGCCAGCACCTGATAATAGGATCCTGACCTCCCTTTCTAGAGCATTTACTAGAAAGGAATTACTATTGTGAATATGCATTTTTTACAACTCAATGGTGTCTCTCTGAACCTGAGAGCCATTCTATTAAAATGTAATCATCAAGAAGGATAGCGTGTCTGTCTCCCAGTCTCCCCGGGGAAGATAGAATCCTAATTTCAGTAACTGCCAGAGAGCAGACTGAAGGCCTAATCACATTCGCACTGACCAACCCTTTGTAATTTTTCACTTCTCTGACTCTACTGAGTCTCTTCTCTGCACCGTCCCCCTTTCTCTTTAAAATGTTCAAATTACCTCTGAATATTAGGGATGGGGCACAGGTCTTTCCTTAACTGTCATTGAATAAAATGAAGAAAATCAGTTTCTCCACTTTAATCCCCAACTGTGTTTATCTTTGATACCTCCACATAGGAGTAACGCCTGCTTATGAGACTCACCCTCATCCCTATGCACACCAAGAGAGACAGAGAGCTCTGCATGGGACCCAGGAGTTCCCCTTTCGCCAGGTGATGGATAGGAATGTAGAAAGGCCCCCACTGCATGACTAAATTTCTTCTTCCAAACTACTCGAATGTCGATGGTTCGGTATCTATGTTTGGACAAATGAGCATACACCTCTGATAAGACAGGACTGAGCTCTCAGTCACCTCCACCGAGCTTGACTTTGTTTAACCTGCTGGATCATCTACACCTAGCTGAAGCAAACTGAGGAGAGTGGGACTTCACTCAGGAACAGCAGCAGTAAGGAGAAAGAGGGAGGAAATGGCTTGGAAAAATAGGACACCCCAGGGGAAGTGGAAAGGCATAACTGAGTACTACAGCTAGAAACAGCCACAGAAGTCCAGTGGGATGGAAGAGAAGAGCTGAGAGGTATAAAAGGTGGAAACATCAAAGGGTACGGAAGATGAAATAATTATTTGTTTTATATATATAGGTGTGTGTGTGTGTGTGTGTGTGTGTGTGTGTGTGTATATATATATCCTCCCTTTAACTTTCCTTCCAAAAACTCAAAGGAAAATATCTCCATACTGTACTTTATTTACCCTGCACCTAGCCAAAGATAGCTATTTGTTTTTTTTTTTTTTCATCTCGTCTTCCAGTTATTCTGCCTTCCAAAAAATGGAAACAAAGGAGGAAGGCAATACTTTAGACATTTAATAACTTTAGGTCCCTGTGTAACAGAGTTTCTGACTGGATTTATAATTCAACAAATGTTTATTAAATGAGTACTACATGCAAAATACTGTTTCTAGAGGAGTATCATATTATCGTCCTAGAGATTGCATTCTAGTGGAAAAGAAAAATAAACGTTCATTAAACAAATACATTAAAATGTAACATAATTAAGATAGATGATATAAGGGGTATTTTTAAAGAAGTTTATTTCTTCCATGAGAAAGAGAAAGAAAAAGAGAGAAAGGCATGGTCTTCTGTGATGCACTCCCCATACTTAACCAGCAGGGCCACGTTCATGCATTTGTGTGCCAAGTGTGTACAGGGAAACCTCTGAACACAAACCAGGGACCTTCTCTTGTGTCTTCAACATTGTGGAACATTGCGCTACCACTGGGCAACCACAACTGGCCAAAAGGGGTGTTATTTGATTGGTTGTCAGAAAAGGCTTTGCAGAAGATGATAGTTGAGTACAGGAAGACCAGTTAAATGCGATAGTAAACCACCTGGGAGCAGCATTCCAGGAAGAGGGAACAGCATGTGCAAAGGCCCTGGGATGGGAACATATTAGTGTTTTTGAGCAACTGCAAGAAGCACACAGTGAGAGATTTAAAGAAGTTACTCAATACTAGATCAGGAGGGCCTCAGAGGCCATGATAGGGACTCTGGAAATGTACTAAATCACGGTGAGAAATCATTGACTATTTGAAATCAGAATATGCCACGATATTTCTTATAAAATAGTAGTGAATATTTTCATAGCCCTTATTAAATGTATCAAAATCTGTTCAAGTGTTTTACTTATATAAGCTCATTTTATTTTAAATCACTATGATATAGATTATTATTTCTATTTTTCAGAGGATAAAGTTAAGACAAAACACAATTATGTACCTTGACCATATTATAAATACATTACAGAATTTGAACTTTCCTTTCAGTTGCTTCCATTTGTTTCCATTTATAAGGCTCTCTGAAATGTGGGATTAGTCTTTGGGGGCAGGAGATTAATAAGCAGGGAAACGACTGGGGGAGAGATGTCAGTGACTTGGACTACTGTGGTTGTGATGAAGGAGAGAAATAATGGTCAGATTTGAGATCTCTTCTAAATGTAGAAGAAACACAGTTTGGGAATGGATTGCATTTGAGATGCAAGAGAGAGGAATCAATGATGACTTCTTTTGGATCTGAACAACTATATAAGAGATGGTGTTTCCTACAAAGCGGGGGGACCCTGGGAGAGGAGATGGTTTGGTAAAGTGTAAAAATAGAGTTTGATTTGGAACACATAGAGTTTGAGATGTATATAGAGCAGATAAGAAGAGATATGGAGGAGGCAATACAATATTTAGTCTGTGGTTTGGGCTGTGGATTTAAATGTATAAGTCATTATCATATCGATATTTTAGGGAGCTATATGTCTAAATGAGATCCTTTATGGAAGGATTTTATGCGCTCTAAAGATTGGACTCTAGGACCTTCTAACCTTCAGAGATCATGAAGAGACAGAGAAGTCAACAGAAGAGTCAGATAAAGAGCAGCAAATGAAATACAGGCTAAGCAAGGAGTCGAGTAAGCGCGAGTGTGAAGGGGCGCAGATCATCTGTGAGGGCTGCGAATGCATCAAGTGAAGACAGAAGACCATTAAGTCTGGCTCAGCGCAGGTCATTAGACATCTTGACTACAGAACGTAAGAGACAAAAGACTGACCATTGAATTGGGTTCAAGGGACTAGCAAAATCCTAAGGCCCATGATAGTGACAGAAAATAATTAGATAACCTGAAAAAGGGAGTGGAGGAAAGAGTATCAAAGGGAAGAAGATAATAATGGTATGTGTCCAAATACTTAAATCAATTCCAAAATATTTTATTGATAATCTTCCACACGCTCGTCACTATTATGCACTGACATTAATGAGTTGCAGCTGCATTCATTCATTCATTCAGGCAACAGTAATTCATTGATTATCTCATATGTGAAGGCTATTTAATGAGTCGAATTTTAAGACACATTTTTAAAAATTGACAATATTTTCATTTTAAGATACACTTTAAAAGTGAAAGGGTGCATTTATACTTCTATAATTCTGTCCCGTCAACATTTTTCAAATTCCTTTTAAATGCTGTCAATACGTCTTCATAACTTCAACTCCATTTTATTAATTGTATTATAAACCTTTTACTTTGTCAATATAGCCTCATAATATGTTATCATAGTAAATAACTTCACTGTGTCAATGTACACTATTGGTTAACTAATCAATTTCATTACCAACTGTGTATGTTGTCTTCAAATTACAATGTACTCTGATTACTTGGCTCTAAGCCTGTCATTCTCATTGTACTACGTGTAGTCCCTCAAAGTCCAGGACCGCACCAGGTTTAATTCTGACATACTAGCAACTGCGTGACTTCTGGGTGTCACCGGCGGCTGTGTAGTGGGGTGTTTAAGAGCATGAATACTGGGCTGGCCTGTGGCCTAGCAACTGGAGGTGCTGACCATGCACGGCCTACTAGGTGACTTCAAGCTCAGTGGGCTTGAAAACACACCGGGAGCAAATGGGAACATGCCTAGTTCAGACAGTGACAAGAGATGGAGAAGAGGGATTGCCACGTGACCGTGGCCCATAGCCAGGAATTTCTCCTTCTAATTCTCTATTTTCCTTATTGCTCTCTGGCCAGCTCATGCGTTCTCTGGCACTTAAAAAACAAAACAAAAACAAAAAAGAGCATGAATACTGATGGCCTCAGTTCTCATTTTTCCTTCTCCACTTGTAGGTCTGCAACCTTGGTCAAGTTATTTGTGTAGAGTTTTTGTTTTGTTTTGTTTTGTTTTGAACTTGTCAGAGAGCGTGTGTACGCTCCAGGGAAAGGCAGAGACAGAGGAGAGGGAGAAAGCATCCCCTAATGGGGCACAATGCAATCTATTTTTCTCCAGTTCTCCACCCTGTCTGGATTGGGGGCAAGCATGTTCAGGCACCCAAGGAGGCCCTAGAAAAGGCACCTGAGACCTTCCCGTCTGGATCCGGTTACTTTGCTGCTGTGTCTGTCACTGGCTGTTTTTCAAGTTTCTGGTCCAGGTGGATCCGTGAGGTCAGCCATGTGGGGTTTAGCTCTCCCACCCCTACCCCCTTTTTTTGTCCTTCAGGTTTTTGCCATCAGGTGTGCATGCTTGCTAGAGAGAGACAGTGAGAGGGAAAGTGAGCAATGATCTCCCGGGAGGATGGCCACACCACCATCCTTTCTCCTCCACAGTTCTCTTGATCAGTAGACTAGACTCCAGCCCTCGTCTGTCTACTTGAACTTCTCTTTATCTCCTCTATAAACTGGAGCTAATAAGAGGGTGCTGTGAGGGTTAAATTTGTTAGTTTGTGCAAAGCCTTTATGCCTGTGCTTGGTACTTCGTAAGTACCATGTGAGTGCTTGACAAGTGTACTACATAAGAAGAAAAAAAAGACTGCCTGCAATACGTGTAATAAATGAATAATAAATCAAAGAACAGTTTTATTTTTGCTTTATACAGGTACATTTTTAAAAATTTAATTTTATTTCTTCTATGAGAGGTAGAGAGACAGAGAACAGGCTCTCCCAACAGGGTCTCCATATTATGACCCACCCTGTGCCTCAGCCGGGTGGACCAGGGGCACACATGCACACCCTTGGTATGCAGAGGCCCCTGAAAAGGCGCCTGGGCCTTCCCTTCTGGGTCTGGTTGCATTATTGCTGTGCCACTCTCTGGTCCTGCTTACAGGTAAATTTTAACTTATTGTGGATTACTTCCTTTCTAGTTCAGTAGCAATGTTGTGAGTAGGCATCAGGAGAGATAAACTGTAAATCCTTGGGATTAATTTTCACAAGTGGTATCAAGAGTGAAATAACGGGAACACGTCGATGGTCTCCATGGCACTGCTCTTTCACCGGGGAAGCTCTGTTCCACTGGGGCAGGGGCGGTGTCTGAGTTCTGTTCTGTGGTGCATCAGGCCTGGCACCTGCTAGCTCCCTTTCACGCCTAGTCACGCAGGCCCTTTTCTTTTTCTGCATCCCCGTTTTCCTCTCCGTAATTGCCTTCTCAGGGTCCCAGTGTCTTAAACAAACCATTAGTAAGATTCAAGTAGGTCACTCAAGAGTGGGACAAAAGTCAAGGAGGCGGTGATGAGCAAGGCGTGCGTTAAGAGAGGAGCCAAGTGAGCAGACGGCCTTTGCTGGCTTATGACGGGCCTTGCCAGTGACGAGGAGCACAAGATGGACTGCCCACAGGTACCAGCGAAGGCCCTTCAGCAGAGGGGTCTGCGTCCTGACCACGCAGACTACCATCTGCAGCGGGACAGTGGCTGAATGCTCTTGCAGAGACCTGGAAGAATGGGAATGAATGAAAAGGCAGTCGTTGTTTGGGATGCCTGCATTGTACCGCGCTCTGTGCTAGGCACGGCGTGGACACTAGTGGACAGTGCAGATTTAGACCTGCCGTCAGGACCCGCTGCTTGTTCTCATGACTGTCGCTTCCAGCGAAGCGAGAGCTCTGGGCTGTGGAGATCGCGTTCGTTTCTTCCTGTCTCGGTGGGTACTTGGCACGTGGGGGACGGACCCGGAGCGCTACAAATCCTGTAGCTGGAATCGAATCTCCTTGCAGCAAAACACAGAGGCGTGAAGACAAGGCTGTGAGGCTGCGATCTTGCCCTGAGCGCCCGTGGGCGCCGCCGTGAGCAGCGCGGGGGCGTGTCCTCCCCGGAGCGCCTGGCCTTGCGCCCAGCAGAGCCGCAGGACGAAGCTCTCCCTCCCTTGCGCTCTCAAGCCAGCCCAGGCGGTGGCAGAACGCTGAGGGCCAGAGCGCAGCCTCGCAACCGCCCGCAGGCCTGCCGAGCTCTGCTCCTCCTCGCATCGGGCGGGACTGCCGGAGGTGCCGCCCTGTGGCCGCGGCTCCGGGAAGCACCCGGAGCTAAGAGAGACGGGTGGAGCCTGAGCCGCGCGGCTGCGGCCAATCGCGGAGCGCGGGGGAGGAGCCCCAAAGGGGGAAAAAAGAAAGTGCGGCGGAAAGTAAGAGGCTCGCTGGGAAAGACAGCTTGGATCCAGATCCCCGGGGCTCCTGTGCGGCTGCTGGCGTGGGAAGGAGCCGAGTGCTGCTGGCGTGGAAAGAAGCCGAGTCAGGCGACCCTGCACGCAGCCCGTCGCTCTGGCTGCGCTCGCTCCGCTTTCCAGGAAAGGTGAGTCTCGCGCTGCAGTGAGGGCTCGGAGCACCCACCCAGCCGCAGGATCTCAGGGCAGAGGGCTTCTGAGAGACTGTCTTGTTCAGCCGTCCTGTTTTACAGAAGAGGAAACTGAGGCATGGGGCGAGGCAGCGGCTGGCTAAGTCCTTCATACTTCCAGGTAGTGCGGTGACCGGGAGCGAGGCCGCGGCTGATTAAACACCTCCAACTGCTGATTTGTGCTGCGGCCAGGGTTCGAACCCAGCTGTCCAGAGCCCCATCTTTGCTTTGTAGACAGGGATTTAAGTATCGAAGTCGTGGGAAGGCTGCGTGCTTTCTCAGCCTTTGGGGGGCTCCCTCGGTCCCTTTCCCCGCCATCCCCGCCGTGGCTTCCCCGTCGCGCTGCTGTGAGCGGTGAGCAGAGCAGGAGGCAGGGTGTTCTCGCATGCCCACTGCAAGCCCACTCGGCAGCACGTTGTTCCAGCCTGAGCCTGACAGCCTGCCTGCAGCCTCGTTCCCTCTTCCTCTGACCTCCTTTCTCGGAGGGATGCTCCTTCACAGGGTGTCCGACTGGCTCTCGATGGAGTCCGGGGAGCGATAAGGGACCTCGGGCGCCGGCGGTGGCTTGTGGTACTCACAGCCTCTCTGTGGCCCTGGAGGAAGTGGAGCCGGTAGCCTATGGGGCACAGGATGCCCCTCACGTAGGAAGAGCTGGCCTCATCGACTCGCCCTGTAGCCCCTTTCCACTTCCACGAACTGGGAGGAAACCAGGAAGCTGAGGTAAAGAGAGAATCACAAACATTAAAGCCAACTTCTGCCGTTTCCTTTAAGAACCAGTCCACAGCCTGTCTTCCCTCCACCTCTTGGTTGTGAAATTGTGAACCAGGACTCCAGGGGAAGCGTTTTTCAGTTCTGCTGTCCAGAGTCCTGGGTTAGCTACAGGCTGAGAAAGGAGGACTCACCTGGTTTTAACTTCCAATCTGCCATGTATTCACTGCGTGAAGGTTGAAGTTACCCCATCTCTCTGATATTTGTTTTTGTTTTGTTTTCAACTGCAAAACAGAGATTATAATGGCCACAGTGAACTCTTGCAATAGTTGGGAGGATGGAATTGGACATTCCAATAACACGTTTAGCACAGGGCCAGGCCTGGTACCTAGTCAGTTCAAAACTGATGGCAACTCTTATACATTTTGTTATTAGTAGCCATGGGTTTTCTGAAAGGTGGGTTACTATTTTAGAGTTACTTTAAAAAATATACCTGGAAATGTGGTAGTATTTTCTTTGGAGTTTAGGTGCCTCTGGTACCGTGTTATCTGAATGTTACTTGCATGTGACTTAGCTCAGGGATGCTTGACTCAGAATATGATATCGATGTTTCTCAGTGATGTAAATTTCCTACTCATTTCTAGGCCAAAGCTCAGACCTGTGAACTGCCCTGATAGGCGGCATCCTTTATTTGACGAGGGTCTTGAATTTAATGAGAGGTAGAAAGGCGAGGAGGAAGTTGGAAATTGCAGCTTTGTTACAGACTGTTCTAAGCCTTCTGTTTCTGCTTTCTTAGGTCAGCCAAGGAACTTTACATTTTTCAGCTAGTTATCGGAAAACAACAAAATGTTCATGTATTTCTCTTGGATAGGGCAAGGATGCTATTAAATTCAGTCCTTTCTGGGCATAAACTTGACTTATTTCAACTTTCACATAGCTTCCTGTATGACTGTACAAAAATTGAACACCTTCCCTCATGTGTCCCTCCCCTGGTCATGATTTTATTCTGATTGACTTCCTACAATTATTTACTAGTATCTACTGAGTATGCTGGAAGTACCCAAATGAGTGTCCAGCATCTGTAAGCGGCTGCCTGCTTCACAGTCGGTAGCATTTGCATGCAGTATTGCTGAGCGCATGAGAGCAGATAGGATGCATTTTGAAGGAAGGTAAAGGTAAGACTCTGGTGGTGCCTGCTCAGGGACCTCTGCACCGAGCGTGTACAGAGGATGGGATCGCTGCTTGCTCCGTTTGCATGCCTTGTGATGAGCTCGCTGGCTGGGATACATCTGAACGTGTGCCTGAGAGGCCGGGGACCAGTGGGAAAAAGGAAAATGTTCAAAATAAGGTCAGAACAAGGGGATGGAAAGGAGATAGAAAACTAATTCCTTTTGGTTATGGTTCTTTGAAGAAAGGATATGCAGCTGTACCCTTTCTCCTTATAAAGATTATTGTTTGTTGTTACCAAAACCACATGTGTGTACTGAACTTTAAAATTTCCCAAGTGCATTCCACATATCAATATTACCTTCCTTGCTGCTTGCAGTAGCCCTGGGAGAAGGACATGGCAGGTGTATTAATAGTGGCAGGAGCCCGTGTGTTGTAGTCAATCCTACTTTATTTCAAATTCCAACTCTAATACCTGAAGAGCTGGGTGATACTGAGCAATTTATTTCCCCTTTTACAGGTTCTGTTTTAGCCACTGCTAAAATGAAAAAAAAAAAAGAAAAAGAAAAACCCAAAAAAAAAACAAAAAAACTTACCCTAAGGATTTGTATGAGGATTAAATTAAACGGAATAAAGTCATGTACGTGAAGTGAGTAGGTGCTCATTAAATGATACTTTTTTTTTTTAACAAATCTCAATTTATTGAGAAGGAAACTGAAATGCGACTCAGACATGATGGGTTGCCAGGGTTTGTGGGGTCAGTAAGCTTCGGCCCGTGAAGATAACTCACCCCTTTTGACTTCTATATAGTTCAGAACTTTATCTGTTATACTCCGTGACCTCTCTGATGAGATATTTAACAATTTACTTCAGTTGTTATTGTGACCTTATTTGGCTGGTGATTTCAGAGTATCCTTTTTGTCAAAAAGTGCTATTTGCTTATTCAGATGACAATATTTAAAGACAACTCTGTAGAGGTTAGTGAGGATGACGCTCAGGGAGTTTAAAGAGATGACCTCTAAGGCAGCCTTCTTATTGCATGTGTTTGATGTAATATGTCATTAATTTCTAAGAAAAAGGAGACTATCAAGAGAGATTTTAGGGCTTTTGGTGCCATGGTAGATGGGGTGGCTGAATCTAGATTTGACAACACAGTTCAAATCTAGACCTGGAGGCTTGAAAAATATGCGGGGCACGTGTGCTTGGGTGCCCAAAATCCCGAAAGGAGAAAGGGAAGAGAAAGGACTGCGGCATGATCATCTGCCCTGGAAGGGTGGGGGTGCTGTTTCACCTTGTACCCCCTCTCCGTCTCCCTCTAGTGAGTACATGTGTCATCTAGCAAAAATTTTTTAAAAAGACTATATACATTTTCGATTTGTGGTATGTTTTTCTTCCTGTTCTGAGCAGTTTCTTTTCTCTGTTCCCTGTACTATTCTGAAGGCTGCAAAGAAGATCGCATAACAGATGCGGAGTGACCATAGGCGTGTGTGACTGTCCCCAGTTCTGTGGGGACATGTGGAGTGGAGAGACCTGTATCGCAAAGCAGCACTTGGAGAAAAGACCGCTTCTTGGTGGTGGTGCTGCTCGGGAGCGTCAGTCCTCCTTGTAGAAAGCGATGGCTGTAGGTCTGTGTGGGATGATTGATGTGTTTCTAGCCCGGGCACGAGGGCCATTTATCCACTGAGACTCCTCCCAGATCGTCAGGTTGGTCTGCTTTGTAGCAGACAGGCTCCTGCCCTTCTGGGAGAAACATTCTGCTCCTTGCTTTTGGCATTTGGGAGCACATATTTGCTTTTGCCAAAAGGTAGTCAGTTGGCATCGCCCTACCTGGCACAGTTAGGAAAGTAGAATGTGGCCGAAGAAAACCCGAGGAGAAGGCAGAAGAAGAAGAAAAAAATAATAGTAAAGGTTATCTCCATTATACACACAGTTTCATCTGTTGCTCCACTTCGCCGGGCTTTTGCTGGCGACACAGATGTAAGATCTGGTGAGTCACTGTTGCCTTGCCTGGGAAGTATTAAAGAGAGCCACCTACTGTGCTCTCTTTGCCCATTTTGGAAATTGTTCTGTGGGGGGAAAACACACCAAAGAACAGGAAGTTTACAGAACACTTGGTATCTGATATTTCGGAGGATAAATTCAGGTTACCTATTCACTTGCTCTCTTTTGTTTTTTTCCCTGAGAACCCACGGTTTACTCTGATGGAGTTGTTAAGAGACCTCCTTCCAGCCTGACTTAATTTGAACTGTCTCTGGTAGCTTTGGTGGAATGGATTTTAGTGTCTGGCAGCTACCTGAAGCAGGTTATTCTATAGGCATGACCCTAGGCTTGCAGTGAAGAAATACAACTGATGGCTACTTAGAAACTCAGATCCCTACCTTGGTACCTCATTCATGGGAGGCATTTGATAAACACGAATTCTTCTGCCAACAGTTACTTCACTTATTAGTTTGTGAAATTATGATCATCAACATTCAACAGTTACTCTTTACTGAACTAGTTTGTGCTGAGTGTTTTAGATAAATCATCTCATTTAATCTTTGCAATAATCTTCTCTCTCTCTCTCTCTCTCTCTCTCTCTCTCTCTGTGTGTGTGTAGGGTTTAATTTTACTTTATTTTTTTGAGGAAACGAGTTAGTTGAGTACAGGTTTAGTAGTATGGCCTGTCACATAGAACAGAGCAATGCTGAGACTCATCTAACTTCATTTTAAATCTAGGAAGGACCTTAAATTGTCTTGCTTCAGGACTAGAACTAAGGACCTGGACTAAGATAGATGACCTATTCCGTTTTCATCCTGCCGCTCGAAACCTGCTGTTACCTTGCCTGGGACTGGAAAGCCTGTTACTTTTGGGCCTAATATGTGGGAGAGCTAGTCGAGACGATCTGTAAGGTTCTTCTGCTACAACGCAATTATGTATTTTTCCTTAAGATTCCTTCAACTCTGAAATTCTGTAATCATATGTCTGCACAAATCACTCTTAACAGGGAAAAGAGAATAAGGAGAAAATATGCATACCATTTTATGCCCAGGAGATGTATTTTCCAGCCATGCAGAGGAGGGCAGGAGAAATAGGCATTCTTTGGTGCATGTGCATTTGTCATTTCATTTAAACACAAAAATAGCTCTCGGATGTATGTTATTGTCTGTCTTTTATAGGCAGAAGGACTGAGGCTCAGAGAGTGCTTCATACTTGCCCAAGGTTATCCAATTAGTAAAGATTAGAACCCGTGTGTGCCTGGGTTCAAAGCCTTTCTTCCACCCTACTGTGTTTACAGACACTACATCATGAAGTATGAGGGCTTGGATAATGAGGTTCCTAAGTGCCACCTCCCTGTGTCCTCGCCCCCCATCCCCCTGAGATGGTGTGATAGTACAGTACCCTTTCCTCTTCTTCTTCTCTTTCTTTTTCAAACAGGCCACTAAAATCCTTTCTGATTCTTCCTAATCCATGCAACCCCCTTAAATGCTTGTAACATGTCTTCTATCTCCATTATGACTCTTTCTCATGGACCATTAGTCTGTCTTCATTTACGTCCATGGGTTTGACCAGCACCTACACATCTTATTGTGGCCTGTGCCTGGTACAGTGCCTT
The DNA here is from genome assembly GCF_000334495.1 of Tupaia belangeri chinensis. NCBI lineage: Eukaryota > Metazoa > Chordata > Mammalia > Scandentia > Tupaiidae > Tupaia > Tupaia belangeri. The sequence continues at coordinate 1,440,430 of NW_006160028.1, read as the reverse complement.
GTACAGAAAAAGCACAAAGTAAGTAGATGGTGGATTTACACTATGTCATGCAGGCCCAGAACTGACTTTCCAGTTTTCTCATACTTTATCATAGCATTAATTATCACAAAGGTTGCCTCAACGGACTCACAGGCTATTTTAATTTCCTTTGATTTTTGTGGTCACAAAATCAGACAAATGATAAGGCATTACAGACTCAGAGAAGGTGGGACATCACTGGCCCAATGGTAGAAAAACACATTTCGATCTAAATAATAAGGGGAGTTTTGTAGAAACACAGTGAAGGATGACAATGAAGGGCATGTCTGCATCCATCGACAGCAAGACCAATGTCGAGTGTCATAAATAAATTACCTGAAAGAAAGTAGGAAGTTTCCATGGAAGTGGACAGCTGCAAATCCCTTCTAGCTCAAGATTTCTAAAAGCAGTGAAGAGTTTACGTCAGTTTAGCTATTATTTGATATAATTGGCAGCAGTGGAACATGAAGACAGGTAACCTTTTATGTCTGCTTTCTATCTAGCAGACGGCCGTGGTTTCCACCTGTCTGGCACTTAAGTCCTTGTGATTACACTGGCTTCCTTCTCTCCAAATCAATGGTAAGGGCCACGGAAAAGAGAACCAGTCATCTTATAAGCTCTGATATCTGAAAATGTTCTTGTCATAGAGAGCACGATTTCTTACGCCAGCCATGGTTAGATGCTACGGTGACTCCAAATTATGGCTGTGTAGCACAGTGGGCGAGGACGGTGGCCTGACCTCCCTGGGTTTGACTTTGGACACGTTTTTTGGTCTACCTTTTCCTGTTTTCATTATCTGTAAAATGAGGATAATAAAATCTGTTTTGTCCGGTATTAATAATGTACAGTGGCATTTGTTAAGAGCGCTGTACTTGGAGATTTTAACCTTTATTATGTTTAGCACCAGCAATCATGATCCCATTGCATCGTCCAAATGCATACTGGATTTGAACCTGGAAGGTTTAGGTTCAAATAATAATTTTTGTTTCTGTGAAAATTTAAGCTCTCAAAGTGCTTGTTGCTAGGCACGTATATACAATTATTGTTATTTTACTTACAATAACATTGAAGCAATTAGGACCATTGTTACCAATAACATTTTTTTTTTTTTTGAGAGGTTTTTGCTATAGGGTGCGTGTGCTCGCCAGAGAGACAGAGAGCGACAGAGAGACAGAAAGTGAGAAATCATCCCCCAGGGGGGATGGCCACGCCACAATCCCTTCTCCTATATTCTCCTCTCGGGATCTTGGGTGTGCACGCACATGCGCCCGGTGTGAGTTTAAGACACTGGGTCCAGGACTCAAACCAAGGTCGACTACGTGGGAGTCCAATGACATAGCCATTACGCTAACTGCTGGTCCCACCAATAACATTTTAATCCTGAGTCTCTGAGACACTAAGTATTGCTAAACCCATGCAGCCAGTACATAGGGCTGGGAGTGGACCCTTGCTTTTGAACTTCAAGACATGCTTTTCTCCCTCAGCCATTTGGTCCAGCAGCTGTGGTACTGGTTAGTTGCTGGCCCTTCCAGGCCTCGTTGTTTTCACTCCTAAAACAAGGAATTTAGACAAGTGCTCTCTAAGTTCCAGTGTACTATGAATCTGCAAACGTAGAGTTAAAAACTTAGGGAAGGCCATGGGGCTGGCAAGTGGCATTGTGGTTAAGGGCGCTGGACTCCCACATGGCCGACCATGGTTTAAGACTCGGACCTGGTGGCTTGCTTTCTCACTTCCTCTCTCTCTCTCTGTCTCTCTCTGATCAAACTGGAAAATAACAATGATTATAATAATAAATAAAGTGAAATAAAATAATTCTGCCTTGAAAACCTAGGGGAGAATCTCCACCTTTTCCACAGCGACATCTGGACATCATGGCGTGTGAAGTATCCTATGTCCCAGAGATCTAGGAGCCTTGTTGGCCTAAGCGAGAATCGTAACTGAGCGCTACATCAGGTGTCCCTTCCATAAAGATGCCTTTATGTCATTAAGGATGTCATCCTACCGCATGCCTATCATGTGCAAACCAGTCTCCCCTACCTCAGGATCCAGGTATGGGGATAGCAGAAAACAGACTGCTGGGTCGAGGATGTGGATATATCACTTAGTGCTTGGGACAGAAAAATAGAGCTATTTTTTTCCCCTCCCTAATAATGCAGGCTCTGCGTCACCATTAATCACCCTAATTTTCTACAAAGAAATAACGGGATTAAAACATTTAGCTTTCATTTCTATTTTAGCATTACATATGCTCGTTTCCTTTCTGTCTTGTTTTGAGCTTTTGGTGCCTGTGGAAGACACTTGGATCTTATAGAAATATAGGAGATTTTGCAATTTATTAGAAATGGTGCAGACTTGTGAGTGGTAAGGCACACTACATACATAATAGTTTTCTGGAAGATTAGACTGCACTTTTCCAATTACATAGTGAGACAATAGTGGGGGCAGGGGATTGAATGGTTGAAGTAGGCAGTGAAAAGTTTGCAGGCTTGATGTTAAAGAAAAAGTTTGCAAGCTTTGGATTCAGAATTGAATTTGAATCCCAGATACTGCTTGCTTGTCCAGTACAGACATAGTTTTTTCATTTTGTATAATAATGTGTTTTATCTATGTCCTAGATGAATTGATTTTAATAGGTAGACAGGTAGGTAGGTAGGAAGATAGAAATTTATCTATCTACGTGTGTCTATATCTGTACCTACCCATAAGTGAGGCTAAATTAAGATAAAATATATTAAGCCTTGAGCAGTTGGTAGGTGGCACCTAGAGGGCACTCAGTATATAATCATTCCTCCTTCTTCATGCAGCTCTGTTTCCCCAAGGCCTCAATCATTTGAAAAAACTCAGAGAGGGAGAGTATATCCAGAGATGCCTCTGTTGGTCTAAGATTTTGTGCCCTAGTTTAGCAAACAATTGGGAGTATAAAGGATAGGAAATGAATGGGGCATTTATCCTGAAATATTTAGATACATATATAGAAAGCTTTAGGTGAAGGCAGAATTAGACCAGTGATGAACGGGTGCATGGATCATCTTTATCAGAAACATCTGGATGGCTTGTTAAGAAAGCATGACGTTGGGGCCAGCAGGTGCTGTAGTGGCTAAGGTGCTGGACTCCTACATGGCCGGCTGCAGTTTGATTTCCACACCTAGTGGCTTGAAAATCACTCCAGGCATGTGTGCGTGCATGCTCAAAAATCCCGAGAGGAGATTGGAGGAGAAAGGACTGTGACAAGACCATTCCCTTCAAGGGGGGACGATATCTCACTTTTCCTTTTCCCTGTTTCTCTCTAGTGAGCACACATGCCCTAAGGAGAAAAATACAAAAACAACAAACAAAAAAGCACGCTATCTAGGTCTCTACCCTGAGGTCGACACCACTGCATTAGAATCTTCAGAACCGAGAGGTAGTAAGTTGCAGGCATCTGAAGTCTTTTTGCATGGGTTCAAATTCTCTTCCAGCTGCTCCTGTGAAAGTTATTTAGCATATCTGTGTAAAATGATGATATACACAATACAGAACTCATTGGGCTGTTTATAGAACTAAATAATTCTATTTTTTTCTCTTAACATTTTTTTCTTTTAAATTTATTTTTTACATTAATTCACTATACATCATTACAGCATACAAATGAATTTTCCATCCAAATACACTGTATATTGGCTCAATCAAGCACATCAACATACATGTTATCAGCAAATAATTTTCCGTTTCTTATGTCTTGTATACTTTTTTTTTTTTTTGCCATCCTTGATTCCCTATCCCTCACCCTCTGCCATGTCCCACCCTCCTCCCACATTGTCTCTGGTATCCATGGTTGCTTTCTATGCCTCCCCCCTGCCCCATTTAATTGATTTTGCTAATGAACTTAATTAGTATAAATATTTCCAATAGCAAGGGCAGCTGATATATACCTATACATGAACCCAAGTCTGACTTTAGGCATAAACCTCAGTGAGTAGAATGAACATACTGTAAAGTAGTACCTAGCTGGGACTATATAACCCCAGAACTAAATAATTCTGAACATACAAAGTTTTGAAGATGAGCAGCCCATGGTGTAGTGGTTAAGATGGCTGCATCCTCCATGGTGTACTGATCAGTTCTTGTACCAGACTTGGTGGCTCGAAAAATACAACAGGTGCATGTGCACACATGCTAAAATCCCGAAAGGAGGGAGAACAGAGGAGAATGGATGGCAACGTGACTATTCTCCATGATGGGGTTCTTTCCCTGCATGCTCGCTCGCTCTGTCTCTCTCTGGCAAGTGCAAGCACCCTACATATTGCTTAATTTTTTTTTAGCCTGTCTTTTGTTTATTTTTGAATTCAATTCCTACTAAAATGTGAAGTCCAGAGTATAGGGACATTCATTTTGCTTACTGCTGTGTCCCAGGTGACTGGGATAGTGCCTAGCAAATAGCAGATGTCCAATCACAAATCAATGGTGAATAAATAAATGTATGGATAGATGTCAGTGTGATTATTTATGGCCCCCAAATAGAAAGAAATACATGGAACTGAGTAAGGGAATAAATTATGTATATAATGTAAAATAAAATGTATAAACATACTTCTATACATACATGTACATATATGTGTGCACAGATGTATGCATGTTTGGAATGTTAAATATTTATGTCTTTATGATTTATGTATGTGTGTGTATATACATACATACATATAAGTGCCTATGTTTATTAGAATTTGTGTAAAACTGTGTGGGGAAGCAGTGGTGTCGAAGCACTGCCTTTGTGTTAGTATGTTGTAGTGATAGTTTGGGAGGAAAACGAAATTATGTGTATGTGTGTAAACAGACAACAGGCAAGTAAATGGGGAAATGTAAATGATTTCAGATGAAAAATGAGATGAAGGGCCAGTTTGTTACATAGTGATTAAGGCAACTGGATCCCCCATGGCTCACTGTGCAGTTCAAGTCCTGGACTTGGTGGTTTGAAAAACATGCTGAGTACATGTGCATGTGTGCCCAAAATCCCTAGAGGAAAATGAAGGAGAAGGGATTGTGGTGTGGTCATCCTGCCTAGGGTGTGTTTTCTAATTTTCCTTCTCTTTCTCTCTGTGTCTCTCTCTTTGTCTCTCTATGGTGAGTGCACGTGCCTTGTAGCAAAAAAAAAATAAAGAAAAAAAGAAATGAGATGAAAACAGCAGTAATATTGGAGGAATGTGAAAGAGAAAATTTTAAACAGTGAGTCAGGGAAAACATCTCTGGGAAGGTGACATCTGAACTAATAAGAACATCTGAGTAAGAGCCAGGATAGGCGGAGGTCATCGTTGAGTGGCAGGGGCCAGGAAAGACGGAGAGAAGGGTAGACAAAAGGCCCTGACGTAGACAGTGGGCCAGCTGCACTGGTACAGCAGTTACACAGCTTTCTGTGACGCCGAGGTCACAGGGCACGCTCTCAGGTTCACAACCCTAGGTCTTCCTGTGCACTCCGGGCCCACATGTGCCCATGATCTGAGGCTGGGAAATGTGAAGACCCTGATGGGGGCGCTAGCTGTATCTCTTTTCTCCCTCCATTTCTCTCTCCTTCTTTCACATTATCCCTCTTTCTCTACTGCTCATGAAGGAAAGAAAAAAAATAGGCAGCAGTTAGATCAGACGGGCTTTGCAGGTCATGATAAGGAGTTTAGATTTCCTACAAAGTACAGCAGGAAGTTACTGAAAAGACGAAAGCAGAATGGTGACCGGATTTAACTTGTTTGGAACCTTGAATAGAAAATGAAGAAAGATGGAGGACCTTCTTTATAAGATGAGAAGATAAACTGCTCTGATCTCACATGGGCTGCTGTGAGCAATGAGAAACGATTTGGTTTCACTGGTGTGTCATTCATGGTGTCTTGTTTCTATTATAATATCTTAACAGAGAAAATTAACTGAAACAGGGACCTGCAGTTAGCGTAATGGCTATGTCGCTGGACTCCAATGTAGTCGATCGTGGTTCGAGTCCCGGACCTGGTGGCTTAAAATTCACGCCAGGCGCGTATGCGTGTGTGCCCAAGATCCTGAGAGGAGAAAGGAGGAGAAGGGATTGCGGCGTGGCCATCCCCCCTGGGGGGTGATTTCTCGCTTTCTGTCTCTCTGTCTCTGTCTCTCGCATGCGCCCTATAGCAAAAAGCTCTCCCCCCCAAAAAAATAAATAAATAAAAAATAAAAATAAATAAATAAAACCAGCAAGCCAGACTCTTTTGCTTTTCCTTGAATTATACCATTCTATTTCCAAATGAATTAAGTAATGGATGGAAATGTATGCATTGTTGCTCAAGTCAATTCAGCTGGGAAGTTGACAGGTCTTGTGTAGGTGTTTTATGTAATCAGTCCCCCAAAACATTGGGCCCAGAGCTATTTCCTTATAAACCTTTCAGGTATCATTTTCTGCAGTCTGCTATATTGAAGAGTGGGCATGTGAAAGGCAAATTTAATCCCATACAGGATCAATTTTTTCATTCTGGCTTTATAAGTTTAAAAGATACCTAATTCTTACAGAAGTAGCTTATAGGTTATCTCTTCCTTCCCCAAAGAGTCTTTACTGGAACTTGTATGTATAGTTTCATGCTTTCTAATAATATGAGTTAAAACATAGCTTGATAATGTATGCCAAATGCTATTTCAAGTGCCTTATAAATATTCACTTTTTGAAACCTGAGAATAACCCTATGATCGCTGTATACTTTATAGTTGCCGTTTTAGAGAAGAGAGAACTAAGGCTCAAGTCCACAGAGCTACTTGGTGGTAGAGCCTATATTTGAACTTGAGCAAGCTTAAGCCTTATACTATTCTGCCCTATGATTTTAAGAAGTGGCCCTGCATATTTATTCATCTTTATTTGTCTCATTTATACTGCCTTATATGAAAGACTAGTTCAACAGCATTGAATCAGTAAATAAATACATGACCTATATTTTTATACTGTATCATTTCATAAGTATACAGTGATAAAAAAATAAAATAAAAATTGGTTTTAGACCAAGGCAGGCTAATAAGGTCTATAAACCTGTTTTTTCATCTGTGTTGTTGGCACAAAGACAGGACTATTGTAAGGATTAATTAAAGTATGAATATAAAGAACTTATCATAAAATAAGATAAAATAAAGAGACTCAAATGAATACAATCAGAAATAAAAGAGGAAGCATTACCGTTCATTATACAGGAATGCAAACCATGAGAGACCACTGTGAACAATTAATATATGCCAACAAAGTAGACACCTGAGAAGAAATGGATACGTTTCTAGAAACAGGTAAGTTACCAAGACTGAATCATGAAGAAATAGAAAATCTGAACACAGATTAAATCAGTAATTAAAAGTTTTCCATCAAAAAAAAAGTCTGGGCATTTGGACGGTGGTGCAGTGGTCAAACCCAATGTTCTGTGAGGCCGATCAACATGGGAAGTCCCCAGATCCAGGTGCAAGTCCAGACACCTTCCTGAGTCTGCCAGACATGTGCCATGATCAGGGGGTTAGCTAAGAGGTGGGGGCGGATCTCACTGTCAACACCAAGCTGGGTTTGCTGCCTCTTTCTGTCTCTCTTGCTCATGGAAGAAATAAACAAATTTTTACAATTTTTTAAAAATAGGAAAGCAAAATCCAAGACCCCATAGCCTCATGGCTGAATTCTACCAAACCTTTAGAGAACTAAAACCAATCCTCCTCAAATTCTTCTAAAATAAAACTGAGGAACAAATACGCCCAAATTCGTATATATATATATATATATAACAAGAAAGTGAGAAATCATCCCCTGTGGGGATGGCCACACCGCAATCCCTTCTCCTCTTGGGATTTTGGGTATGCACGCACACGTGCTTGGTGTGAATTTAAGCCACTGGGTCCTGGACTCGGTCTGCAGTCGACCACATGGGAGTCCAGCGATATAGCCATTACACCAACTGCTGGTCCCCCAAATTAATTTCTTTTTAAAGAGAGATTTTTTGCTATAGGGTGCATGCACTCGCTGGAGAGACAGAGAGAGAGACAGACAGAAAGCGAGAAATCCCACACAGGGGGTGACCACACCACAATACCTCCTCTATTTTCTCCTCTCGGGATCTTGAGCATGCACACACAGGTGCCTGACATGAGTTTAAGTTGCTGGGTCTGGGATTTGAACCGTGGTCAAGTACATGGGAGTCTGTCGACGTAACCATTACACCATCTGCTGGTTCCTCACCAAATTCATTGTACAAAGCTAATATTACCCTAATACCAAAACCAGACAAAGATATTATAAGACAAGAAAACTACGGGCCCAAATCACGAAAGAACATAGATGCAAACATTCTCAGTGAAGTACTACAAAACCATGTTCAAAAGTACTTTAATATGAATGTTCATCATGAGCAAGTGGAATTTATCTCTGGTGTACAAGGTTGGTTCAGCGTACACAAATCAATAAATGTGATTTATCAAGTTAACAGAATGAAGGGCAAACACCATGCATGGTATTTGAATAGTTCATATACACTTATATATTTACAAAAAACCTGTGTGTGTATTTTAAATTTTCAAGCACCAAAATAAATATACTTTAATTCCATTTTTCTATGAACTTTTTAAAATCTTATATGACCATATGTGCGTGTGTGTGTGTAATATACATTTGACACAATTTAAAATGCTTTTACAATACAAATTCTCAACTAATTAAATACAAGAGGAATATTTTTCAACACAATGAAGGCCATATCGACAAGTCCACAGCTAACATTATACTTAATGGTGAAAATTTGAAGGCTCTTCCTCTAATATCAGGAGCAAGATAAGGATAACTGCTGTCACCACTTGTATTCAACATAGTACTGGAGGTCCTAGCCAGAATAATTAGCAGAGAGAAAGAAAGAAATGTATAAGGGATAAACTAAAATTGTCTCTGCTGATGACATGATCTTACAAATAGAAAATTCTAAAGGACTTGGTAAAGTTGCAGTATACAAAATAAACTTGCAAAATTTATAGTGTTTTTATACACTACCAATAAACTATCTGAAAGGAAATTAAGAAAACAATTCCATTTACTATAGAAATTTTAAAAAGTTTCCACTTAACTACGGAAGTGAGGTATTTTTTACTGAAAACTATGACAGTGAAAAAATAAATTGAAGATGACATGAAAAGTAGAAACATATCTTGTATTCATGGATTGAAAAGAAAATGTTAAAATGTCCACACTGAGGGAACCAGCAGTTAGCATAATGGACTCCCACGTAGTCGACCGCGGTTTGCATCCCGGACCCAGTGGCTTAAAACTCACGCCGGGCGCATGTGCGTGCGTGCCCAAGATCCCGAGAGGAGAATGGAGGAGAAGGGATTGCGGCGTGACCATCCCCTCTGGGGGGTGATTTCTCGCTTTCTGTCTCTCTGTCTCTCTCTGTCTCTCTCTGTCTGTCTGGCGAGCGCACGTGCCCTATAGCGAAAACCTCTCCAAAAAAAAAAAAAGTGTCCACACTGATCTGGGTCTCTTGCCTATAACCCCAAAAGCACAGGCAATGAAATAAAAAATAGACACATGAATTCCATCAAATCAGAAAATCATCAGTATAGTGAAGTTAAACAGTTAATAGAATAAACGGACAACCAACAGATTGAGAGAAAATATTTGCAAATCATACATTGAATATGGGGATAATATCCAGAATATATTAGGAACTGAAAGAAATCAATGACAATTATCCTATTAAAAATGGACAAAAGACTTAAATAAACATTCCCCAAAAGAAGGCATACTGGGACCAGCAGATGGTGTAATGGTTATGTTACTGGGCTCACAACATGGCCGACCAAGGTTCAAGTCCTGGACTCAGTTGCTTGAAGCTTGAAACTCACGCCAGGTGTTGTGCATGTTTGCCCAAAATCCCGAGAGGAAAATGAATTGTGGTGTGGCCACCCCACCTGGAAGGTGATTTCTCACTTCCTGTTTCTCTGTTTTTGTCTCTCTGACGATTCTATGCACCACATAACAAAAATCTCTCTATTAAAATAGGTGATTTCTCACTTCCTGTTTCTCTGTTTTCGTCTCTCTGATGAGTGTATGCACCACATAGCAAAAAATCTCTCTATTAAAAAAAAAAAAAGAAGAAAGAAAGAAAAAGAAGACATATCAACATACCAATGGCCAAGAGATATGGAAAAAAAATGCTTATTACCATCTCTATTCACTGGAAAAATGCAGATTAAAGCCACAGTGAGAAATCATCTCACACCTGTTAGGTTGACCATTATCAAAAGGATGAAAGGTTAGTGTTGGCAAGGATGCGGAGAAAAGGAAACCCTTACACACTGTTAATGGTATTGTGAATTAGTACCGCCATTTGGGAAAACAGAATAATATTTCTCAAAACCTAAAAATAGAATTATCACGTGATACATTAGTCCACTTCTGGGTATATACCCAGAGGAAATCAAAGCAGTGTGCTGAAGAGATGTCTGCCCTTCTGTGTTCATTGCAGCATTACTCACTATAGCCAAGAATGAACTGTCCATCAATGGATAAACATATTACAGATGTGACACATGCACACACACACACACACACAGTGACAGGAATACTTTCTTTTTTAAAAAAAAAACAAAAAACAAGTAATCTATCAGTTGCAGCACTATATAGTTGAGCCTAGAGGACATTATATTAAATGCAATAAGTTAGATACAGAGAGGCAAATGCCACATGACCTTACAGAATATAAACAAATTAACTCATAGAAGTAGAGCAGAGCAGTGGTTACCAGAGGCTGGATGGGTGGGGATAGATGAGTTAAGGGGGAATGGTCAACAGGTGTAAAGTTATAGTTAAATGGGAGAATTAACTTGTGTGTTTATTGCACAGCAAGGTGACTATAGTTCATTATGATGTGTTGTACGTTTCAAAATAGCTCAAAAATAAAGAGGATTTTAAATGTCTTCACCAGAGAAATAATAAATATTTAAGGTGATGGATAAGCTAATTAGCTTGATTTTATCATTCTGCAATGTATACATGCATCGAATAAGCCATCACATTTTATCCCATAAATTATATAATTATTATTTGTTGACTAAAAATAGAATTTAAAAACTACTGAAGTACTTAGCATAATGCCTGAACATAATTAGTACTCTGTCCATTTGAGCTGTTTTCATCATTTTATGAACTAAAATCATCTCCCCTGACATGTTTATGTGTATATATAGAGGCAGTTTTTAAGCTGTGCTTGCTTTATTAACTTCACTTCAAAAATCAAAGCCAAAATTCTGTATGATCAGGGATACTGATTTTGTTCCAGGTCCGTTCTGTTGCTCTAGGCAGAACACACATTGTGGATTCTGGAAGGCCCTCTTACAGGAACAAGGGCCAGCCCTAGTCCTGGGCGCCAGAGGTGCTGTGTGACTGCCCGTCTTTCTCCTCCAGAGAGCTGACACGTCTGCAGGAAGCCCTTCCAGCTCTGCCATCCTTCTCTCCAGTCTGGGTCTGCAAAGTTATTTTGTATTCCAGTGATAGCCCCAGAATATTCTGGGTAACAAGGGAAAAGCAGCAAAACACTAAAATTTTGCCCCAGATAACACTAAGTGAAGCTAATTTACAGAGCTTGCCGGAAGTTTAGGACCCAGTATTGATCCAGTGTGCCCTGTGTGCCTGGAGCTGCGCCGAGTGCTTCATTTTCATCTTCTCATTCAAGCGGTACTGCAGCTGATGCAAATGTTAAAGTTTAGTTGTAAGCCAAATTAACAGCTAAAAAGAGAAAAACTTAAAAGTGCTACTGTTGCCCCCATGTAAGTATCAGTGAGTCGTGATGAGAAAATCAGATATTTCTTACTTGGGCTTTGCCACAGTTTTCTTCAAAAGCAAATTATGCAGGGTTGCAGCACCTTTGGAGTCTCTAGAGACCTCCTCTGCAGTGAAGACAGGTTTGGCAGAGGAATGAAGCAAAGGTTGTGTGGAGAAGGCCGGTTGACAGTTTATTTTGCCCTGGAAAAAGCTAGTAACAGTGAGCGGAGTCCTGTTTGGTTGGTTGCATTAGATCACTCCATTGTAAGAAACCAATATAGTATTTATTTACAATGACTTTTCTTTTGGTTATGACATGTTTCAAAGTTGTAAGCTTCATCCTCCCAAATGAAGTTCAGCTGTTTCAGTAAAACAACAAAATTCGGTGACTTCCTTTAAAAAACTGTGTGCATGCATGCTCACACAAACACACACACATGTGAGAACAGCAGTTCGTAGTTGGCACTCACAACTTATTTGTTGAGTGAGTGCATTAAAAAATAAATAACATCTTTTTTTTTTTCCTTCTGTGAGAATGAGAGTTGCTGTGGGATTTTATTTAAAATGTTGACATTTCAAAATGCATCTTTGAAAAAATGCTTCACTTCAAAACAATTTCAGAAGAGGACTGCTATAAAATATATGTCATTACTTAACCTTGGCTATTAAAGACAGTTTATTGGAGTGGCCAGCCGTTCCTTTAGAATTTACAGAGGTGAGATCATTTACCCACATCCTAAGTGGCCCCAGGCTGGTGCACTTGTTAGCGTAATCTGATTTTTCATAAATTTCTGTCCTTTCTCTCTTACTGTCTGCTGGTCCTTGTTTCAGCAAATCTCGCGTTAGCAGCTTTCTTCCAGTCCATGTACAGTTAGTAGTGGTTGCTCTTTTACTGTGGACTAAGGAGCAGGGTCACGAGTTTATTAGAAGCATGAGTATGACAGGAATAGTGTTAACTGTGGACAAGAGACCCTTCTCTAAGGGAAGGGAGTGGGATGGCTTGGTGACTGTAAAACGTCCTTATCCAAGTGAGGTGATCCCACACAGTAGCTCCGGGTGACAGTTGTCTGTGTTGGTAAAATGGGAGAGCAGCAGGGATAATTCCTTTGCATTTATGGACAGTAAGCATTTTCTGAGAGTCTCCAGCAGACAAGGCACTAGAGGGATATAGAGATTAAATTACAAGTACACAAATAGCCTAAGGATTTAGGTAGTTATGAAAGGTAAGATATGCACAGGGGTGAGACCAGCAGATGGTGTAATGGTTACGTTGCCGGATTTCCACATAGTCAACTGTGGTTTGAGTCCTGGAACTGTGACTTGAAACTCATGCTGTGTACGTGTGTGGGTGCCTAAAATCCCGAGAGGCGGATGGAGGAGCGTGGCCATGGATTTCAGTATGGCCATCTCCCCTGGGGAGTGATTTCTTTCTTACTGTCTCTTTGTCGCTCTCTGGTGAGCGCACATACCCTATAACAAAAATCTCTCTTAAAAATAGTATAAAATAAATAAAAAATATGCACAGGAGTTTATAATATGATATTTGAGATAGTGTAAGAGTGTATAACAAAAATTTTCAAGGGTATGTAATAAAACAGTGTGGTGTTTGAAAGGAATAGACCACTCTGTTGCTCAGGAAAGGGTTTATGAGGAAGCAGTGTTTGAGTTCAGTCTTGAAATAATGTATAGGTTGGACATAGAGAGATTGGTGAGGAGGAGTGCTATATAAATTAGGATATAGGGCCAGTCCTATGGCTTAGTGGTTAAGGGATCTGGATCCCACATGGCTGATTATGTGGTTAGAATCCTGGCCCTGGCAGCTTGGAAGACATGCCGGGTGCATGTGAGTGCATGGCCAAAATTCAGGCAGAACGAAGAAATATAGAAGGGTCTGTGGCATGACCACACCCCATTGGGTTCTCTCCCTTTCTTTCTGTCTCTCTATCTCTCTCTCCCTCTCTTTCTGTCTCTCCCTTTTTGTCTCTCTCTCTTTCTCTGGCAAATGCATATGCTCTCTGGCAATTAAAAAAATGAATTAGAGTTTGATCAGGATAGCAGAAATGATATGGATAAATTATATGAAATATATTGATAGGATTTTTCAGAGAGAATTACAGCTGTCACAGGGGATGGACAATTAAAGGCCCAGAAAGGGACAGTGGGCAGTCACAGGAAAGTCATTCACCAGGGACCCTGAAGGAGCTGAAGAAGTCTGTTTGTTGTCTCTGCCTGTGGTAGGCAGGGGGTCAGGAGGAGAGGTTGGATGTGATGTGGAAGAGAGTAGTCTAGAACCTCTGAAGACAGATTGTGACACTTCATCTCTCAGTGTGCTTAACTCAACTGATGTGGTTGGCCTGCGGAAGAGGTTGGCGCACTTAGCCACAGAGCTTCACCCCTGTCTAGACTGAGACTTGCAGAGAAGGGGTACATCTGATAGGAGTTGAAGGAGCAGTGGGTGTGACTAGTGCACCCAGGTAGGAGGTGAGCCCTGTGATTGGCAACAGTGTGTATGAACTGCAGTAGCACCTAGGGGCCTAGACAGGTGCCCTGAAGGAATTTCCCCAATCCTCATTTGGAACCATAGTGAGTAGGGAATTTTGGGAAACATAATGCCAGTGTAACTAAATGGACGTAGTTAAAAACTGCAAATGATACTCGAGCTGAAAAGAGCAGGATGAAAACAAAGCAAGGGAGGGACATAGGTGCCCTGACTGGGAGATGGCACATGAGCATAGGGATCACTGAAGAGCAAATATTAAAAATGTCACAGGGCTGTATTACAGAGGACTCCAAATACCCCGTTGAGGACTTCGCACTCGATCCTAAGGCACAGAGAAGCACCGAGTATTCTTGAGAAAGGAGGAGGCCCTGCCAGATTTGTCTAAATCACAGTCTGGCATTGGGTGTTAAAGCAATAGAGCTTAGAGAGGATGCTAATATAACAATCCAGGCCCCCCTCCAAAAAAATGCATTCACAAAGCCCTTTTCCATTCTCATTGAGGGAGATGACCCAGTGTCATTGTAAGAGGTTGTTCAAGACCATTCTGGGAATTAAAAATGGCTGGTGTGCATGGCTAGCCAAGGTGATTCTGTGTGTGGCTAGTATTGTCAACTGTAATGTCCTTGCAGCATGCTTAGATAACTGCTCTTTAAAATTCCCTGATGTTCTGCCTGTAGTATGCGAAGAGCAAGGGGACGTGTACATGTAATCATATCGACTTAAATGACATTGGCTCACGCGACCATATCAGTGTCATTTTGAGAGATGGTGAGATACTATAAAAACAGAGTTCCTTATTTGTAAACTAAGGCTTTCAGGCTTGACTGAGTGGTTATAACAATATTCCCTTCTGTTTGTCCAAATGCCCAGCAATTTACAAACTACTTACATGTTGTTTGATTCGATGAAAGCTCTGCAGAGTCAGTGTGGTGTGAATTGTAAGTGTGAACGCTGAGGCTCAAAGGTGGAGATGGCCATCGAGTGGCCTTGACGACTCCAGAGAGCTCACTGGAGTAGTAAAGGTGTACTCCGTGGGCCCCTTCCTATCGCTTGCTCTTCCATTTCACTTTATGCACCACTGACTGATAATCTTGTGAACATCTCTGGTCATGTTAGGTCTCTGTTCAAAGGCTGTCCATAGGTTTTGGATTTCTTGACTTTTTAGCACCTCTTTTCACCCAGAGAGCAGGCTTTTCATAGCTCAGATGTTCTGGGTCCTTACCCTCCTACCATATTTTTTTTTTCAGGTTTATTTATTTGCTTTGAGAGACACAGAGAAGAAAATGAACAGGTACCTTTGACCGAGTCTTTAGATGGTGATCCTCTTTCCCAGCCCTGTGGGCAGCTGGGATCACGGGCACCCCTGACATATTTGCCTATGGCTTCCTGCACTGCACAGCAGTGCCCCATGGCTGGGCCCCTGCTGTATCTTTACGGCCTTTCATCAAAGAACAGAACACTAAACACAGGGTAAAAAGGAATGTTTCTTTATAAAAACATGCTGAGCAGGGACCAGCAGTTAGCGTAATGGCTATGTTGCTGGACTCCCATGTAGTCGACTGCGGTTTGAGTCCCGGACCCGGTGGCTTAAACTCACCATGGGCACGTGTGAGTGCGTGCCCAAGATCCCTAGAGGAGAATGGAGGAGAAAGGATTGCGGCGTGGCCGTCCCCCATGGGGGAGTGATTTCTTGTTTTCAGTCTCTCTCTCTCTGTCTCTCTGGCAAGCGCATGTGCCCTATAACAAAAACCTCTCCAAAAAAAAGAAAAAACAAACAAACAAACAAACATGCTGAGCAGGTACCTTAGTAGCCCTGGGATATCAGGTAGGTCATGTTATAAGTCCTTCTTGTCAGCTCTCCTAGCACAGGGATCTGAATGCTTCGAAACCTTCTCCCTTAGCTTCCTGCTAGTAAAGACACAGCTGAACGGGTTCTCTTGTGTTGACTTATTTAAAACACACACTCAGAGGCAGCGCTAGGTTGTCTGAGACTTCAACAACCAAGGGAAATGAAGAGAATCTTACAACCTCCATTCAGAGTGCTGTCCTTCTCAAGGGCATATCACATTGGGGTAACTACCCCAGGTTCTTCTCCCTCTGGGGAGTCAAGACTTTTTTTGTAGTTAGTGATGTAGAGACATGGGACTCAGGGGAACAGAAGGAGGTATAGAGAAATCGAACTTGTCCAGGTGCCATTAATGGAATACACAGAATGTTTCTCAGAAGACTAGATCGCTAAGGTCAAAACAGCTAAACCCTTGGCTTTGCAGCGAGGCCATAGGGGAATGAGCTGTGTTTCGAGTGAGTCGATCCTATCTATAACTGCCCTCCCAAGCTGTAGTACAATGCACTTTCTAGCGTCATGTGCTGCTTCTCTTACCCTGGTTCTCTCACATAAAAAGTGGCCTGATTTCTCCCTACCAGCTATATAGGTTTTTGGCATCCTTGTATTTGCTGCAGTATGGAGGGGAAAGTCTGACAGAATCAAAGACTAGATTTCTAGTTCTAAGAAAAAACAAGATAATTGCTAAATTTGAGTGCTTACCCTGTGTCTGGTGCTTTATAGAATTATCATCTTGCTGTACTCCATGAGGGGCTTTACTGACCCTGTTCACCAAGAAAGAAACGGAGACGAAACATGGTGAAGTGGCTCTCATAGCTATAGGATTAGAGCCCAGATCTGTGTGATCCTCGTGCTTTGTTTCAGTGTGCTGAGCGGTGCCTCGTACCCCATGGTCCCGATCCAATTTGCCTCCATGTAGAGCTGAGCATCTTGTGACAGGTGTTTGGTGACCGCATTGATTTGTCTGACAATTCCCCGGAAACCCAGCTTGGACAGAGCCAGACCCACTGGTCATTTGAGTTTCTAGTCTCTTATTGCTTCCTTTTCTCCTTTTTGTTTTCAGTTTTCTTTTGAGGCCCAGACAGCATGGTAGGTGTCTTAATCAATTGTGGACAGTTTTCCCTATTTTAATGACATTTTTATCAACTGATTTAGTTCTTTTTTATTCTTTTAGGGTTGGTAAAGAGAAGTAGTGGAATACGTGCTTCTCAATAGCCTTAGTTTCCTACTTTCAAAAGTGACATCTACAGAGCTATGGCAATGCGGCTTTTGAATACTGGAACCGCTAGGTTAAATGCCCAATGACGTCTGCAGGAGCTGGGGGCCTTGCTTGGCATGGCTCCAGAGACCTCAACGAGGACAAGTGAGCTGAAATTACAGGGCGTCAGCGTCCAGCTCAGCATAATGAGACATGTATTACAGTTACGGCCATATGAACACTAACCTGGTAATGAGTTCACCATCACTGGAGATATTTAAAGAGAGCCTAGACATCCACTTGGCAAGGATGTTACAGGGAGATTTGAATATTGCAAAAAGGAGTTTGAATCAAAATGACATTTAAGGGCCTTTCCGGCCTGGAGATTCTGTCTTGAATTCACATAGAAACTTTATATTGGGAATAAAGGTTTCCCCTTGTTATAATTAACACCAACTAGTGATGTCGCCTCCTCCCTCCCCCCTGGTGCTTCCCGGTCTGAACAACTGCTCGATTTAGGAAGGGGACTTAGGATGAGGGAGGATGTGGCTCCTTCCCTCTTGGCAGCACTCCGTGTCAGAATGGGAGACTTGTGTCTGGGCCTGGCACGGTTCCGTCGAGCAGTCTTACCAGCCCAGTCCTGTCTGTGACCAGAGCACGTGGGAGGTACACATCTGGATAGAGAAACCTCCCACTGACTGCCAGATCTGGATTTTAAAATTTTAATTTCTGATGAACGCATTCTTGCCCAGGGCAAACCTTTTGGAGGAATGATGGCACACCCTGGAACAAGTTCACATCGGACCAGACAAGCAGCCCCTGAAAAATATTCCCTTCGTAGTTGGCAGCAAATGAGAAAGTGTCTTTGAGAGCAGTTTCTTCTTGGCATTTCAAAGGGAAGCCGCTTGCAGGCCAGGATGTCAGGAATGCAAAGCTCCTTTTTTTTTCTCCCCCTATTTTTTTTTTTAATTGGCTTACTAGTAATTCTGAAAGCTCTGCTGTTCAAAAATGTTAATCCTTTGATATAATGTCAGAATCGAGACAGTTCTTTGGTTCTCATAGGAAGCGGTGTTGGAGTGATAGGAAGTGTCCAGCAGCTGATTAACACTTTGATTTGAAAGAATAAAAGGAGAGATGCCGAACCTGGCAGTGGGTTCTACCGATCAGTGCTCCAAGTAGAACAGACAGTGCTTTTCAAGGAAATAAGGTGACCTTTCCCCTCAGGAGTTACACGGACATTACCGGATCTCCAGCGGAATTCAATGTTTGGTTTGTAAATGGACCCTTAGAGCCCAGTATGTTTTGTTCAAATCATCAGGTTCGCATAGCTAACTATGAGGTCTTATTCCTCAAAGGGAATCTTGAGAGATAGGTATCTTATGTCAGGTCAGTCTGATTGTCCCCAGGAAATAAAGATGTTAAAAACGCCATAGCTGTGAGGACTCTTTAGGGATCCAATCCAAGATTGTGTAGGAAGTGTGGCCAAGATTTCTTTTGTCCACCATAAATTTTCACAGTCACGGGAGGAGAACAGCAACTTCAGCTTCTTCCGCATCCTGCTCATTGCTCCTGAGCCCAAGTAGATGTCTTCTTTTGGTACAGGACCTTTGTCTGTTTAAACAGAATGCTGTCCCTGGATATAAGTGATGCATTATTTAAAAACTGCTGTTTCTCAGCAGTTTGTCAAAGTTTTGAGGCAGCATGGCTTCATCAGAGAAAGAGCTAACCTTGGAATCAAAAACTGTCTTCTTACATTTTCACTAGCAAGGTTTTGACCTCATAAAAGTCACCTCTCCTTCCTGGCCTCCTGTTTCCTTAATAGTGTCCCCAAAAAACATTATTGACTTCTGAGGGTTTTTTGATTTCCTAGGGGTCATCTTGATAAGAGGATAGATGAAGGATAAGAGAATGAACAAAAAAGAAAAGACAAAGAAAGTGGAAGGTGGGATTTAAAAATAAAAGTCTTGAGTTTTAAATACATCTCAGAAAACCTTTGTCGCAACAGAGATCCCAAATGTAGGAAAATTCGTCTGTATTGCATACTGCGGAGCGTATGGATTTCCCCGAATTTTAGAAACATGAATCACAGCCTCAAGGAAGCTTAAAGATCATCATTTTCAATTCACTCATTTTACAAAAAATCCTGGGTTCCTTGTTCAGAGAGCCTTGAACTCGAGTCTCCTGCCTCCTTGTGCAATATGCTTTCAGACACATTGTCTACTTAGTTTATTTAGCAATGATGAGTACTGAGAGAACAAATCAGACTAGATTCTCTAAGTCGAGTGATTCAGAACAGCAGAGTTGGGTGGACGAATATGCGAGGTAGAAGATTTGCTTGTTGTGCAAATATATAACTTAGTTTTCCCCTGGTAAATATGTAGGACCTAGGTTCCCTTTTGTGCAATTCTATTCTTGGCCAATAAATAATGCTTTCTTCTATGGGGATTTAGAATGTCTACCATCTCCAAGAAAATCTATGCTTTACAAGTCGCTCTCAATTCCCCACTGGGGTTGCTCATGTTCACATTTTTTTTTTTTTTTTGAGAGGTTTTTGCTATAGGGCACGTGTGCTGCTCGCCAGACAGACAGAGAGAGACAGAGAGATAGAAAGCGAGAAATCACCCCCCCAGAGGGGATGGCCATGCTGCAATCCCTCCTCCTCCATTCTCCTCCTGGGATCTTGGGCACGTATGCACATGCACCCGGCGTGAGTTTAAGTCACCGTGTCCGGGACTCGAACCGCAGTCGACTATGTGGGAGTCCAGCGACATAGCCATTACGCTAACTGCTGGTCCCCTCATATTCACATTTTTGATCTCAGTATTTCTTAAGATAAAACTTCAACTCTCTAAACATACTCTATGGTGGGTAAATTCTAGGTTGCAGATCATCGTGAAAAGTTAAGGTTTCCGTCCCAACTTACCAATTTCGTAATCACCGAGTAGCCACGAACACAGTGACAGAAGGTTTGCGTATCCTGTGTTATAGCTCTGATTATTTCCAACAGCTCACTAAGCTTGGATCAGTCATATTCTCTTTGTGCTTCCGATTTTTCAAATCCTTCTCAGCTCTCCTGATCAAAAGAGCAAAGATCTTGTAATTATTTTGATAAGATGTCTTTCTAGCTAGACCAGCTACACGATGCTATACTACACTGTTGTATTATAACAAGCATATTGTATCCTGTGCTGCCTTATAGTAAGTAACGTAAGACATTATACTTTCATTAATAATTCAGGGCCATGGTTTTAAACATCAATTAATTTTTACTGTACGTAATAATGTCCCTAGGACCTTTTGAAATATGAATGATTCTAACACTAAATGGTCCCAGAACCCTGTATTACTGTGTGTGTTTTAGTTATTTATTAATATTTTACTTTCCTTATTTGCTTTTTAATTTGCCAGAGGGCAAATGTGCTTGCTAGAGAGAAGAAAGAGAAAGCACTTCTCATGGGGGCTGCTGATGCTGCAATCCTTCTCCCCTCTTTCTCCTTTTGGGATTTAGGGCACTCAAATACACACGCCTGGTGTGTTTTTCAAGCTTCTGGATGTGAGAATGGGCCATGTGGGACCCCGCCCGCAGCTTTAATCACCACACCACTGGCTGGCCCTTGTTGGTTTTTAATAGCTCAACATTTAAACTGCCATCAACATGTTTACTTATGAAAAATCATTTGCCTTCCATCCGAGTTTGCTGTTTCTTCTCATTTTTAAGGACTCACATAACCAAGTTTGTAGATTAAGAGCCTGTGGCTCTATATTGTAAGTGAGGTTAATCAGTTTTTTCCTTTGCTAATTTTTGTTTTAAGTTGATACATCGTAGTTTACATTTAGAACTTGGGTTTACCTAATTCTTGGGTCCTGGATATTTCCTTGATAACTGACACTGTCTAGTAATTTAGTTACCAACAATTGATTTTGTAGGTTTCTGTTCCTTTGCTTTTCGATGTTAAGCTCCTTGGCAATAGACTCATTTCAGTTTTTCATTGTGATCTTCTGGATCAGTGCTAGGAACCCTATTTTTTTTTTTAATGAATTAGAAGAGAAATGATCATAAACTAAAGTGTGATATGAAAAGGACACATTTTTGAAGGCAATCTAAAACCTGCCGATAGGGGTATGATTAAACATACTGCGGTGTATAGATGGACAATGCAATTGTATTTAGCTACTAATGAGAATGAGGGATAATTATATAATTGTCAGAAATGATCTAGGCAAATGTATGCAATATAAATACAAAATAAAAGAAGCAACTCTTAAATACACACGTGCTTCAATTTTTGTAAAAAGAAAAAAGGTATATATGAAAAATAGAAAACTAACTCTATTGGGTGGTCCGGGAAGTCATGACACATGTTTAAATAGAAAAACAGAAAAATAAGCCGTGACTTCCCCGACCACCCAACAGTAGTTACATGTAGTTATTTTGGTGGTAGAATCGGATGAATTTTGAAAGAAGAGAAGTGGAACATAAGAATTTTCATTTCCTACCTAATAGAATTTTTTTAAAAGGATAAATAATAGGTCATAGCTAATTTTCCTCCAGCATGGCTATGAAGAGTTAAAAACAGGAACCAGCAGATAGTGTAATGGTTACGTCAATGGACTCCTACGTAGTTGACTGTGGTTTGAGTCCCAGACCCGGCAGCTTGAAACACGCCATGCGCATGTGCATGTGCGCCCAAGGTCCAAAAGGAAAACGGAGGAGAAGGGATTGTGGCATGGCCATCCCCCCACCCCAAGAGGGTGATTTCTCTCTTTCTGTCTGTCTCTCTGGTGAGCACACATGCCCTAAAGCAAAAATCTCTCTTTAAAAAAAGAGTTGAAAACATATAGCAGAGTCGAAATTTTGTTACGGTGGACACCTGTATATCTACTTCCTAGATTCTACTGTTAGTGTTATGTAATAATGGCTTTATCACATGTCTATCCATTTATGCATCTGTGAGTGATTTTTAAGATATTTAGGATTTTCAGACTTATTTATTTATTTAAGGCATTAACCTGGAGCCTCTTGGTACAAATGATTCATAACCTCTCCCAACGAGTCACGTTATGTTTAGAGATTTTACAAATTTGGACTGACACACAGAGAGTATTAATAGAGAAGTTACTAGACACCTTTACTTTAGATACCTTTTCTCTACCTTCTTTACCAAAACTTATGTCAGCAGGGGAGACAGTGAACTGGTCTACCAGGGTTTGCAAATTCCCTTTTTTCCCAGGCATCTTGTGAGTCTAGTCTGATCCTGATCACTTCACACTGACTCTCCACTGTGCTGTCACATGTAGATGTCTGCAAAAATCTATGCACTCTTAGAACCTCATTTGGTTTCCTGTTTCAGAATATTATGTTATGAAACTTTTTGAAAATGATCAGGTTTTGGGAACCAGCAGTTAGCGTAATGGCTATGTCGCTGGACTCCCACATAGTCGACTGCAGTTCATGTCCCGGACCCGGTGGCTTAAAACTCACACCAGGCGCATGTGCGTGCGTGCCCAAGATCCCGAGAGGAGAATGGAGGAGAAGGGATTGCGGCGTGACCATCCCCTCTGGGGGGTGATTTCTTGCTTTCAGTCTCTGTGTCTCTCTCTGTCTGTCTGGCGAGTGCACACACCCTATAGCGAAAAAAAATCTCTCCAAAAAAAAAAAAGATCAGTTTTTTTTGTGGGGGAGAGGTTTTTGCATGCACACGCGCCCGGCGTGAGTTTAAGCCACCGGGTCCGGGACTTGAACCATGGGGGTCGACTACGTGGGAGTCCAGCGACATAGCCATTAGGCTAACTGCTGGTCCCGAAAATTTGATCAGGTTTTAAGAAGAGAAATCATTTGTGGTTCTATTTCTTGATTTTAGAGTATTAAGCCCAAGCACTGTAAAGACCTTGGGAAAGACCATATTTTGTTTTGGTCCCACATAGTCTCATTTGAAAAAAGGTTATTTACTTGGGGATGGACTATGATTTGTAGAGAACCAAGTATGGTGGAAAATAATAATGACTTTTTAATAATAAATATCAAACTGTAGAAAGTGAATAGCCTTAGACCAGCTCCAGATTCTAGTACCTTTAATTCTGCATAAGTTATTTTAGCAGCTGAAATTTACCTGTCTTCTTTATAATCAGATGCCCACAGTCCCATGCCATCTCCCCAAACAAGGCAAATCCATGCAATATCTGCATCATTTCTCTCTAGCATATCATTGCAGGCCTATTTCCCATAATTCCTTGCCCATTGCCCTGCAGTTACACTCTGTTCTTACCGGATTTCTTGCTTTCCTCTAAATAAATAATACCCCATACATAATTTTGCTTTCAGGACTTTGCCAAGTTATTTTCTTCTTGGTATTTTTTCTCCTCGTTACTTCTTTCTGTCCCTCTTCACTCTCCATTCTCTCTGTGTGCTCCCTCTAGACCCCGCCTGGCCACAAGGACACACGCCATCTATTAACCTCTGCTCCTCTCCCTGTTTAGATGCAAAAGTCTTGTCTATAAAACCTCTCTAACCCTCTCAGTTAGAACGAATCATTTCTAACAGCATTTCTACAGCTTTTCTTAGGTCTTGTCACATTTATGTATGGTCTGTGGGGCCACAGCAATAGGCAGGGGTCGATGAGAAATGCAGGTTCATGGGAACAGCAGTTAGCAAAATGGCTATGTTACTGAATTCCCATGTAGTCGACTGCAGTTCGAGTCGTGAACCCAGTGGCTTAAACTCACACTGGGCGCGTGTGCCTGTGTGCCCAAGATCCTGAGAGGAGAACGGAGGAGAAGGGATTGCGGTGTGGCTATCCCCCCTGGGGGGTGATTTCTCGCTTTCCGTCTCTTGCTCTCTGGCAAATGCACTCCCTCTATAGCAAAAACCTCTCAAAAAAAAAAAAAGGAAAGAAAGAAATGCAGGTTTATGAGTCTCGTCCTGGACTAACTGAAGTAGAATCTCGTTTTACTCAGACTTCCTGATGATCCTTATGCACATTCCTACCCAAGAAGCGCTGTCTTAGAGCAGATGCTCAGCTTTGCCTTCCTCTGGGTTGCTTTCGTGTCAGTGCAACTGCGTCTTGTGATCAGGGCTGGTGTTTGTGATTTGTGTTTTTAGTTGCAGAGCACAGTGGAGCGCTTCACACACAGTAGGGAGACCGTAAGTGTAGATTATGGAGTGAAAGCCCATGCTTTTAATGAGGAGGGATGTTGACAGAAATATACAAACATAGGTTATTTTCATGATTCTTGCCAGCAAGATATCTTTCAAATGGTCTCATTTCCGTTACTGTCGTCGCTGGGTTTTTTAGACCTTGACACAAAGAGGCTTACCCCATTATGAAATCTCACATCTTTGAGAAAAACCACAATGCTGTGGGAAATTAGAGCTCTGAGAAGCTCAGGTGAATTCACTGCCCAAGGGATTATATTTAAGACGCAGGGAAGCGCTTTGTATCCATATTTATTAATAGGGCTATATCTGTACAACTGCCACAATTGTGTATTTGTTTGACAAACCGGAGGCCTGATCGCAAAGTCAGCACCAAGTCCAGAATCTCCCGTCGTAGATATTTTCATATTCATATTCCTTCTCCTGATGTCTCCATCTTCCCCGCTTTTCCTAGTGTTTCTGTATGTCTTACTGTCACTTTTGTCTTCTCCTCTGGTCTCTACATATTTGTCCTGTAGTTTTCTTAGTTATTCCACTCGTTTTTTCCAATACTCAAAACATCTCTAGTATATAACTCTGGTGATATTTCAGAAAACGCTGAGTCTTGGGACCAGTAGTTAACGTAATGGCTATGTCACTGGACTCCCATGTAGTCAACCGCGGTTCGCTTCCCGGACCCAGTGGCTTAAAACTCAGGCCGGGCACCTGTGTGTGTGTGGCCAAGATCCCGAGAGGAGAATGGAGGAGAAGGGATTGCGGCGTGGCCATCCCCCCGGGGGGTGATTTCTCGCTTTCTGTCTCTGTCTCTCTCTGTCTTTCTGGCGAGCATACGCACCCTATAGCAAAAACCTCTCCAAAAAAAAAAAAAATGCTGAGTCTAATAAAATGACAGTATGACTACACATAATAAATGCATAAGTAAATAAAATAATACATAAGTAACAAAAGGTAAAATAAATAATATCATGAAGTTAACACATATATTTTTAAAAAAATTGCTCTTGGGCACATGCACTTGCTGGAGAGAGAGAGAATGAGAGAAAGAGGGAAAGTGAGCAAGCAGTATTCATGAGGGGTGAGCATGCTGCACTTCCCTCTCCTCTGTTCTCTCGGGATTTAGGGCATGCGTACTTGCCTGCTGTGTTTTCTAAGCTGCCAGGTCCAGGACTTGAACCACTCAGTTGATCATGTGGGATCCAGCTGCCTTAATATTTATACCACACCAGCTGGCCCAGGAATAAATATTGTTAATAAAATTATAAATGAAGTAGGCAACATAAAAATGAAATAAAGAAATGATTCTTCAACATACGTAAGAACAAGCCCAGGGGAGACTTGCCTTTTTTTTCTTTTTTTAATGTTATTAAAAGCTAATCTTCGGGCCAGTTGGCATCTTGTGGCTTGAAAAAACATGCTGGCATGTGTGCTTGCCTGCCCAAAATCTCAAAGGAAGACAAGACAGAGGAGAAGGGATTGTGGCATGACCATGTCCCATGGGGGTGCTTTCTTGTCCTTGGCTCTTTTTCTTTGTCTCTCTCTGTCACTCTCTGGGGAGTGTACGTGCCTTCTGACAACTTAAAAACAAACATAAATCTTGAATATGTGATGCTTGTTAGATCTTTTACATTCTTTTTATTTTATTTATTTATTTTTTTTGGAGAGGTATTTGCTATAGGGCACATGCACTCACCAGACAGACAGAGACAGACAGAGAGATAGAAAGCGAGAAATCACCCCCTGGGGGCATGGCCACGCTGCAATCCCTTCTCCTCCGTTCTCCTCTCGGGATCTTAGGCACGTATGCATATGCACCAGGCGTGAGTTTAAGCCACCGAGTCCGGGACTCAAACCACGGTCAACTACATGGGAGTCCAGCAACATAGCCATTACGATAACTGCTGGTCCCAGATCTTTTATATTTTTTTAGATTGCTAACATCATAAAATTATTTGAATGCTTCTTTATGCTTGATTTATTATTATTTTTTTAATTTACTAGAATACATGTGTATTCACCAGAGAAAGAAACAGCAACACAGAGAGAGAAAGGGAGAAAATGCCAATCAATGGGACATGGTCCTGGAGCACTCCCTTCTCCTCCATTTCTCCACCCTGTGGGGCCTTGGGGTGTGGCAACTTTTTCAAGCTGCTGGGGCTAAGATTCAAATTCATAGCTGGCCGTGTGGGATCCAGCAGCCTTAATGTCTAGGCCAAGAAGCCAGC
Organism: Tupaia belangeri chinensis; assembly: GCF_000334495.1. NCBI lineage: Eukaryota > Metazoa > Chordata > Mammalia > Scandentia > Tupaiidae > Tupaia > Tupaia belangeri. The sequence goes on along the minus strand of NW_006160028.1, from coordinate 1,413,738 downwards.
TGCTGCGTTATACTTTAATTTTTTTTTTTTTTTGAGAGGTTTTCACTATAGAGTGTGTGTGCTCGCCAGACAGACAGAGAGAGACCGAGACAGAAAGCGAGAAATCACCCTCCCCAGGGGGGATGGTCATGCCGCAATCCCTTCTCCTCCATTCTCCTCTCAGGATCTTGGGCACGCACTCACATGCGCCCGGCATGAGTTTTAACGCACCGGGTCTGGGACGCGAACCGCGGTCGACTACGTGGGAGTCCAGCGACATAGCCATTACGCTAACTGCTGGTTCCCAATTTTTTTAGAAGATATTTTCTCTGTCTGTACTCTACATTGGGCAGTGTATTAGATGTAAAAATCAATTATAAAAACAACAACAACAACAAGCAAACAGAACTCATTTTGTCTTCAAGCCTTCTAGATGCTCATAATGAAATGGAAGAGATAAGATGTGCCCACATAACCAAAAACGAGGTGGAAGGGGTAAATATAAAGAATAAGCTAAAACTTGGCAGAGTTTTTCTTTACAAAGGAGGTAGTGGATATGTCAATGGAGGAGACTGGGTATTAGAGCATTTTTATTTATCTATCTATCTATCTATCTATCTATTTATTTATTTATTTATTTTTGGAGAGGTTTTTGATAAAGAGCGTGTGTACTCGCCAGACAGACAGAGACAGAGAGACAGAAAGCAAGATATCACCCCTGCCAGGGTGGATGGTCACACCACAATCCCTTCTCCTCCTTTCTCCTCTCGGGATCTTGGGCACGCATGCACACGTGCCTGGTGTGAGTTTAAGCCACCAGGTCTAGTACGCTAACTGTGGTCGACTACATGAGAGTCCGACGACATAGCCATTACGCCAACTGCTGGTCTCTGGGTATCAGAGCACTGAGGGACTAGTTTACATGAGTTCTGAAATTCCTATTTGTCATATTCACATTCATATTTACTGTACCACTCTCCTCCTTCCCAAGGTTTCTAGTGCCACCCTCCTCCTTCCCAAGGTTTCTACTGCCTTCTCTTCCCTTTTATCCTTCCATTTCTGTCTGGTGGAGGAATGTCTGTGTGATGTCCATTCTAAAAGCCTCAAAGGCACAGAATTCTCTTTTTGAAAGTCATTTTACAAACCTTTTTCATGAACCTTTTCAAACCTTTTTCATGAACCTGTCGGTAGGGAAATCCACCCTGTCCTTTATACACAATTTTTTTTTCCCGTAGATAACTGATACCCACACATCATTTAAACATGTCTTTAGTTTTTCCCCAGAAGCTTATTGTGCTCTTTCTTCTGATTGTCCTACTCGTTCGTAATAACAGAAAGTAGTCTTTCTTGTGTTTGTCCATATTTTAGTTTTTCCCCCTACAATATTTTTTTGAGAATTATAATAAGAGTTTATAGATTTGTCAAGTGTTAGGGTACTAAAATTAAAAAGCAAAAATCTTCTCCCAGCTCTGAAACTCTTTCCACAAGAGTAGAAGAGAAAGAAAAAGCTTTGATTATTGAAGAAGCATCAAGGCAGAAAGCAGTGCGCATCCACAGGCAGTCCGCTAGGGGACGGCAGAGAGAAGTCTCCCTCTCTAGACCAGCAGCCCATCCATCCCATGGGAGTTCTCTAGGTAAACAGTCACCTGCCCTCAGTGAGAAGGCTTCACAGCACCTTTTGCCCACACAGTTCTCCTAACTTTCCCTGGTGATTAGGGTGAACATCTGTGTTAATTTGGCTTTATGCAGAGGAAAAAGAAACTTCTCATCTATTTAGGACAGGAAGCAGTTTTGTTAACTTGAAGCAAAGTGCTCCCCAAAGTTAGGCTCCTACTTTCCCACAAAAACTGGGAGATAGGGGCACTATCTCCTTTCATGTTTAATTTGCAAAGACATGGGCCTCAGGTATTGGGGGGAAAAAAACCACCTCTCTGTCTCAGTGCTGACAAAACCTTTCTAGCCTTGAAGATAAATTAGAGGATTTATATACATTTCAAACAGAGGAGAAAGTACTTAACAATTCCAGGTTTTCTAAAGTACTTGCTCTGAGAAGAAAGGAACGGTAGGGCGGTCTTTCATTTTCCACAAGGAGAATTAAGAAGATAGGTTTTATGAAAAGTAGGTCTTATTTCAGTAAGTTTAACTAATGCAGTTCAGGATTAAAGTCTTTTTTTTTTTTTTTTCAGAGTTTGCATCGACCAGAGATTCAGCTGTGGTTTATTTTTGTGTCATAAATTGTATACTTCCATTATAGAATCTGATTTGAAAATTGATGGGCATTTCCTTAATTTTAACTGTAAAAAAATGTACATAAAATTTACCATTTTAACTTTGAAGTCTGTTGTTTCGTGGCATTGAGTACATTCACATTGCCATGCAATTACCACCCACCCATCTCCAGAACGGTGTCGGCTTCCTCCACTGAACCCTTTAAACATTCACTTCCCAGTCTCTCCTCCCTTGGCCCTTGGCAACCACCATCATTAGCATTTTAACCTTTCTGTTACAACTGTCCATAAAATGTCAATATTCTGCCTACGGGCAGTAAGTGGAGAGTTGCGTTTGCCAGGACTTGAAATAAAGGTGTTTTCTTGGGGGAAATGATTGGGAAAAACGTTAAAAGCTTTGAAGGTAGTGCCCCACTTATTTCTACAAGTGATGTTCAACTAATTATAAATCATCTAAGTCTGCGCATTCCCCCAGAAACGTCTCATTTGTGCCACTCCATTACTTTCCAAATAATAAAAGAAAAGCTTTTCTAGTGGAATATATTTTGCCCGTAATTCAAGGATTTTACTAATGTAGTTTTGGCATTTTCTACGACCTTTGCTCCAGTGAATTTTTATCTTTCTTAATTGATCTTTTGGAATATGTTGTGAAACACAGCAAACTAAATATTGAACACTTCCTTCCTACATTTTGTCTGATTGCCTGCCGTGGGTCCTGGGGAGAAGGATGTAAGAGAATCAGGACAATCTGCTGCAGTTAGAGAACCTTATTTAAAACCAAGCTCTGTTGCTGTGATATCTTAAATTAGACCCTTCGCCTTTTTGTGCCTGATTTCATCATGTGTAAAACAAAAAGATGTCTTTCTTTCTGGAGAAGTTGGGTGAATATTGAAGTAAGACATGACATAAAATACTGTGTGTGCCACCATAGCCTGAATTATTTCAATTGAGTTAGATGCCTAGGATATAGTAGGAATTTAGAAAACACTTGATGAATCCAATGAACAGATATTATTCTCAAAATTAAATTTTCCAAGATTCTCTTTTTTCCACATCTCCTGGCTTGTCTTCTAACTGCCCCACTCCTTGCTCTGCTTTGGATTCCCGATCATATCATCCTCTTCTTATTGAGGGTAGGGGGGTTGGGGGGGGGGGTAGAAGTGGAGTTACCCACTGGAACATACACAGTCAAGATGAAAGGAATTATCTTCTTTTGCCCCACATTGGCATGCCCAGAAAATAATGAGCTATAATAATGTTGAATCAGACACTGTGAATCCAAATTAAACAACATTCAGGGTCTAACCCAGGAGTTCCCTGTAAGAACACTTGGGTGGGAGCTCACTGGGGAGCTCTCTTGTTCAGTGTCACCCTGCACATGATAAATGCAAACATAGGTACTAGAAAGCAAAACCAAAGCTTCCTCTGACAACCGCAGATGAGAGTCCCAGGGTATCCTGTTGAATGTAAATTGCGTGACAGATTTTAGTGAGAAAACATCTCCCTAAAGATGAGCTGGAGAAAGAAATGAGTGTTGAGAGACCAAAGGTGTGGAAAACAAATGAAGGAGTTATAGTATTTTCCTGGACTGAGAAATAACCCGTAGGATCACTCTGTTCAGAAGACTGCAATCATTCCATCAGGAGTCCAGAGTTCTTTCTGCTTGTCAGGCCTCATGTTAGGTCCTGAGGGGCACAAACGAGAGGTAAACTCTGTCCAGACGATCTTGGGAGAGCAAGGTATACACACTTAACTGTAATGCAAGATAAACAAACAAAAAACGCACTCTTGAGACTATAAGGGAAGCCTGACAAAAGTTATGGGGCAGGGGGAGAAATTCCATCTGAGAGACAGGAGGGAGGTTTCAGGAAGGAACTGGTTTGAAGTAGGTGTTGGCAGACAGACGGTATTTGCACATACAGAGAGGGGATGAAGGACGTTCCAGGCAGAAGGGATGATTAAAGGCATGGGGGTGATTTATAGCAATATTTATGTGTATACCTGTGGTGAGATTCCAAGTTACATGAGAAGGAATGATGCAAAAAAGAGTCGGAAAAAGGATTTAGCCATCTGATCCTGCAGGACCCGGAATCACATGAAGGGCATCAGGGCACTAGAGTGAGGATGTGCTAGCAACATGTGGGAGAGTTACTGCAGTCCTTGTCAGTCAGCCTTTGTAGGTGCTCCCCATGGCACCTAAAACTCCCCTAAGGCTTTTGCAGCTTTCTTGCTTGTGGTGTGGCATATATCTCTCCTTTTAGATTTAGTAGACAAATTTCAATCTGGTTATTTATTTATTTATTTTTTTATTTATCAGTGGATGGAAAGAATATTTACATGCAAAAACTATTGGTTTTTAGGTCAGCCTAATGAATACATGTATTTCCTCATCTATCTCTTTTCCAGAAAGGGCAGAGTAATTAAAAATAATAGTGCTTTTCTTTTTTTTTTTTCTAGCATAGATTAAGTTCACATAGGTGAAAAGGTTATTTGCCAGGTCTCTTCATGTGTATTGACTCCTTTTATAATTGGGGGCATAAAGAATTTCCTCTGTTTTCTGACTCTTTGTCTGTGATGTTTTATGTTCTTATTTGGCAACAGTCTTTACGTCTCCAAAATATTGGAAGAAGTGAAATAATAATCAACTCCAATTAGCTTTACTGGTTGAGCGTAGCGTTATCATATTTAAAGCTACCAGCGTGTCTTAGGTCTCATTTTAGCTAGTCATTATGCTATTGTTCCTTCATGGGCTTGCCACAGGAATGGATTAACAAATTAGAAAATTGATTTGAATGTCTCACTTTTTTACCAATTAAGAATTTATGACCATTACTATAAAACTACCTCAACTAGGAGTAACACACCCCACGAGAGAATTTGCAGATGTTTCTCAGAGCTCGGACTAGTGCTGGGGTGTCTTACACAGTCAAAACCTCTTTTTTTTTCAGAAAGAACTTCAGTCAGCATTTTAAGACTGTGCCAAAGATTCTATTGCTTCGAGATATTATTAAACAAGAATGCCTAAAGTCAATTAGGTTTAAGGAGCACTATAAATTATTCTTAAGTAATTTAGTTTCACAGTATACATTAGCATTCTAAAAGGTCCTGAAGTGTCCTATAGAAAAAGATAACTGTTTAACCAACTATTAACCCTAATATTAACAACCTAATGTTCCTCTAACTTTTTTACATGTACATATGTATATGTGCACACAAATATATAATTTATATATTTTTTCATTTTTTATATTTAATCACTGTAGATCTTTATAAGGTTCTTGCCACCATTCATATTAGTCAAGTCAAACACATTACCATAGCTAGCTACCATCAACAGATAGTATTTTTTTTTTAGAGAGATTTTTTTCTATAGGGTGTGTGTGCTTGCCAGAGAGAAAGTTAGGAATCATTCGTGCTCCCCCCCCCCTTGGGAGGGTTGGCCATGCCATAATCTCTTCTCTTCTGTTCTCCTCTTGAGATCTTGGGCACCCATGGACACACACACACCTGACATGTTTTAAGTCACTGGGTCCGAGACTTGAACTGTGGTCAACTATGTGAGAGTCCACCCACATAACCATTATGTATGTCATCTGTTGGTCCCCCATCAACATATAACTTTTTATTTTTTGTTTGTTAAGTGTTTCGTTTGCATTTTCCCGATCTCCTTCCTCTCATCCCTGTTACCCACCCCCTATTACACACCTGCTGTCCTGTCTCTAGTTTATCTACAGTTGCCCTCTTTGCTATTACACCTTCCAGTCTTTCTGTTTCTACGATAGAGCACATTTGGTGTGCGTGTGTAGATAGATAGATAGATAGATAGATAGATAGACAGATAGATATGGTTATTATTTTAATTTCTTTTATACATTCAATCGGTATACATCACTACAGCTAGTAAAGTGAATTTATCCAATATGAATACACTTCAAAACATAACTTTTGAGAACCTGTCTATAGAAGCCCACGTGGGATCAACATGTAGCCTTTGGAGGGTCTAAGTTAATCCAAGAATAAAATGTAAAGATATCACGAGGGTTGAATGTCTTGAGTGTATTTATTAGGATTGTGTATTGAATTCTTCCTCTGTCTACCTACCAGGTTTTATGTGAGAAATTTTTATAATTGGGCGATCCTTTAAAATCCTGTCTGCGTCAACTAAGCTGCTGCATTGGATATTATTTTCCTGAATCCGAAGAAACACCAAAGGGGACTGACATAATAAGACATTAATTTCAGTTGCAGAATGCCAATGTTGCCGACCCTGTGGGGTTATTGCAGAGTGAGATTAATTATGCAGATCTGCCACCCCAGGCTTTGGAGTTGAAGTACCCTGTTGTAATTCACTGCAGGATCACTCCTGTAGCCAGCATATTGATATGATTATTATTCCACCAAGGTTTTATCCGCCCCTAGACAATTACAGAACCACTTACCAGCATCTCTCATTGACTTCTTATTTAAAATTCCCAGGGCCATAGCAGGCATTCAGATCCTTTTCTTGGAGACAGCTACAGATCAATGGCATGAAGCAATATGGGCTTTTCTTTAGGACATGACAAGTGCTAAGATGGTTTGCCAAGAAGAAGACAGACGTTTACACTCCTGTAGAACCCTGTTTCTGCTTTCTCTTGGGATTTTGGGAGGTCTCTCACCCAAACTTTTCAAGTAATGATAAAAGCAGAGAAAGAACCTACAGCAGAAATACCAAGAGATATGCTGTCAAGGTATTTGAGTTTGGACACGCCCTTTCCCCCATTTATTAGCTGTGAAACTTTGGAGAATTCGATACTCCTTCTGTACAATGGGATGGATAGTAAATGCCAAACTTTTGGCAGTCTTAAGAGATTGACGTGGATGTATGTGTTTCAGATCCTTTGTGAATGGCAAGTGTTTTAAAAATATTTTTGTGCCTCCGTTCTTGAACTGCCCGTGTCGCTTAAATGGAGCGTACTTTTCATGGCCTCATTGCTTGGGTAATGTCCTATTAACTCCTATAATCTCTAGTACTGGCACCTACCACAGAACACGGTTACTGTCAATGTATTTCATTAGCAGCTCCAAGGAGTGTATGTCCTTGAAATGGTGTGTAAAATAAAATTCCTATTCTTTTAATCCCAGAAGGCACATGTGCACACACCAGAGAGAGTGAGAGAGCGGATGAGCCCACTTCAGCCTGGTCATACTAAATACAATCCTTCTTCTTCCATTTCTTCATCCCGTCAGGATCCTGGACATGCACACAAGGGCCTGGTGTATTTTCCAAGCCTCTGGGCCTGGATTGCAACCATAGTAGGCCATATGGGATCCAGATCCCTTCATACAGGGCAGAATTACTGCACTGCTAGCATTCCTATTTTTTTTTCCTTTCTTCCTTTTTTTCTCTCTCCTTTTTAATAATCTTTAAAAATTTCAAATTTTGCTGCAGAGTGCATGTGCTCACTAAGAGAGATGGAGAAAAAGTGAGAAAAAGCAGTCCCCAGGGGTGATGGCCATGCCACAATCCCTTCTCCTTTCTCTTGGGATTTTTGGGCATGCATGTGTATGTTCCCTGGTGTATTTTTTAAGGCACTGGGTCCAGTAGGTGGACCAGGCAGTTGGCCATGTGGGACCCAGCTGCTTAACCATCATGCTACCTACAGGCCCTGAAATTCCTCTTTCTAATCACTACCCCTAATTTATGGTTTTAGAGACTTCATACATGCAAGAAAATATTCAACAAAATAGCATTATTTGGCAAGTTCTCTTTCTTTATGTCCGGTGGTAAAAAGTAGGCTTGTTTTGTTTTCATGTTGCCCTGAATGCCTTTCTTCCATATACATGGCTACATTTTTGAATACCACCTGTCTTCAGAGTATAGCTTAATGCTACTGCAAGGAGCCTTCCCACCCCACCCCTCACCTCGCCCCTTTCCTCTTCACAGAAATCGCATTTCCTTCCCCTAGTAAAAACAGGTCATTCTTTTTGCTTAGTATGTCAGTTGCTTTGACTGATTTGTATTCTTAATAATAGCATGAACACCCTAAAAGAAGTTAATTGCTTGCCCAATATTCCATAGGTATTATGTGGCAGAACCAGGAATTGCAATTTTTATCTAACAGAATAGACTGTTGAACTATGAGGTTATAATTAGCCATATGCAGGTAGGCGGTCCCTACTTATGTTTGAGTTCTGAATTTCCGAGGGCATACTCATCCATTGACGTTCAGCACTGGAGCTTCAGATTGTAGGTAGCTATTACTAATTAGCTTTGCATTGGGGGAATAAAAGCTATGGTGCAGGCACAAAATGCCCCTGTCGTACTCTTGTCAATAGTTTTATTTTAATATATGTTCTGCTCTCCTGCTCAATTTGCTTGTCAAAGCCTTTTACAAGCTCCTATTAAGAACTGCTTGGGCACTTCTGTATGAGGGAGGTCACTGTGTGTGGGTGTGTGGATGTGTGTGCGTGCATTCATGCTTGTGTGTGTCTGTGTGTGTTTTGTAGTAGCTGTTGGGGACGATAAGATGTACTTGTTGAAATGAGGGTCACTTGTGTCTTTAGTGGTTTATGGATCAGTAGGTAACAGCACTATAAAATTCCAGCTCTTTCTGATGAAAGCGGGATTGCGTGGTCTTGCTTTAGATTCAGTCAAGTCGCCGAGTGTCAGATGCGTATAAAAACAACTGTGGCCAGGTTTCCCTGCCTCCTCTCCCCCTCCGGTATGATCTGGTGGGCTGAGGTCACAGCCCAGACTATGAGACTGGTGGGTGCCATTGCCATCTGTCAGGATGATCCTTGTGCCCAAAAATTAGTGAAAGAAGCCATAGAATTTTCTCAATGGGGACACGGACTCACACAGACCTCTTCAGTGTTAGTTCATAAGGGGATTTTCTTTAACACTTTAGATACAGAGGCATGATATTTCCTTTAAGCTTTGCTCTTTCTTTTCTTTTTTTTTTTTTTCTTTTCGTTTCTTTCTCTTTTGGCTTATGTGATTTCCCAGGATGTTATCTTTGCCTTTCAGGAACACGATTGGGCATGGGTCAGGGAGGCCACCTAATAGGCTATTTTTTTCCCGGAGATTGAGAAGGCCTGAAGGGAGAGGCTGTCCTGAGTCCCCTGTGCTTTCTCACAGGTGGCCCTCTGTCAGCCTGTTACACGGCAAATCTTTGGTGCAAGTTCTAGTTGAAGTCTTGACTTTAATACCTTAATAAAAGTGACTGTAAACGTTGAGGCCCAGGACAGTGAAGTGCATGGGCAGAGTCACACAGCTAGTTAATGCCGGAGTCTGGACTAGAGACCAGGGCTCCTCCTACCTGTTTGTAATTGCTGATGCCCATGCTCTGGATGCTGCGGCATCTGACTGAGTAAGGGGGGCCTGCCCGGGGCTCGTGGGCCTCCCAGGAGGTGGAGAGGTGAGCTCTAGTCTGCTGGATAATCTTCTTTAAGCCATTTATGCAGAAAACTTCATCAACATTACCTCATGTAATCTTTAGAGCATCTTATGGGTAAATATTTTTTATCCTCATTATATTGACAAGGATATCAGGATCCAGAGAAGTTAAGTAAATTATTCAAGGACACACAGTTAAAAAGTGACCAACAGTAAACTAGAACAGAGGTTGACCATGTCCTTGGGAAATGCTCTTTCCAGTACTTAGAAATTGTTCTGTCTTTATGTGTGCTTATTGTGTAACAGCCTTGGACACTGTACTGTGGATATAAATTTGGAGTCCCAGTCTAAAACTGGGGGTGACAAGACAAAAACAAGACAGGTCAGAGCAGATCCTTCCAGATAAAGACACTTACCTGGAGTTAAAATTAATATGTATATTAAAATATTATAAATTTATAAATATTGCACATATACACGTGTGTGTGTGTGTGTGTGTGTTTGTGTGTGTGTGTGTGTGTGTATTTCTGGCCAGGGACAAGATAAGAGAAAACCATGAATTGGTTACAGAGGGAAGAATGGTTACATGAGTCTGTGGGACAGTTCTCATCATGCAGTTGGTGAAATTATGATGTATTCGGTCATTTACTCTCTTCTTCTTTTTTTCCACGTTTTTCCTTTTCTTTTTGTTTTGTATGTGTTTGCTTTGCTGCCAATACTGCAGGATCCCTGACTGTAAGAACAGTGTGTCTATTTCTATACACTGCACAATTTCTATAAAGTATGTGGCTCAGTAAATACTCCTTGATTTGAACAAAATGTGTTGTATAGACTGAGAATCGGAAGTATACAGTGTTTTCAGTGAATCAGTGAAACTCGCCCACGGTTTTGTTATTTGTGACCTTCCGAACAGTTTGCAGAAGGTGCCTTTCTCTTGAGATTCTCACAGACAGGATCATGATCTTCAGAGCATCCCTTCGAATTAAGATTATTAGTGGTAATGTCCTTCCATGAAATTTACGGGGAGAAAAATCTCAGATGGATAAGAAACTTTTCTTTGCTGGGAAAGGCCATTAATTTCCTAACCTAGATCTTAGTCCACAAGGCGATAGACTGTGTCTGTGGTGGTTCTAATCTCACCTAATGCCCTACTTGAACCTCACGCATCATCCTGTTAGCCAAATGAGTTCCTCCCTCCTCTCCCATGCTTTGAAGTAAATAAATGCCTCTGCTACATACAATGTTGTTCCCTAGAGTGTGGGTTTTTATAGGCTTCGGGGCATGAGACGGGCAGATTTTGTCCTTCCCCCTTCTCCAGGTTATATCCAGAGCTTGATAAATATGTGTTGAGTGGATTAGAAGGAATGCTAGATTCTCTTGTGGTACATGTTACTTCCAGCCTTCAAGTTTCCTGAGATGACTCCCTGTCATATTCTGTGTTGGATTTAACCTGCTTTCTTGTTTTAAAAGGATATACGTCTGGTTGGCCTCAGAGCATGGCGGTTCAATGTTGTGCCTTGGGAGCTGGTTCCCACATGGCCAACTATGGTTCAAGTATCGGCCTTAGTGGCTTGAAAAACATGCCAAAACATGCCAAGTGCATGTGTATGTACCCCGAATCAAGACAGGATGGAATAAAGTAAAAAGGATTGTGGTGTGACCATATTTCATTGGGTTCTTATGTACCCCGAATCAAGACAGGATGGAATAACGTAGGAAAAAGGATTGTGGTGTGACCATATTTCACTGGGTGCTCTCTCTCTCCCTTTCTGGCAAGTGTAAGCACCCTCTGCAGTTTTTTAAAAATTAAGAAAAGAATGTACATGCTTGTATGTGTGTGTGTTTTATATACGTGTACACACACACACACACACACACACACACATAATCTCCTATACCTTTGTGTAACCTTTTCTAATTGCTTTAAAAACCATTTAATTTAAATGATATAGCAATAACTTGTCATTTTTTTTAACAGAAGCATGACATATTAACAGTGAAGTACAATAAATATTAAGTGTACTGCTTGGGTTTTTTTGTTTGTTTTTTTTTTTTGAGAGGTTTTCGCTATAGTGTGTGTGCACTCGCCCGCCAGACAGAGAGAGACAGAGACAGAAAGCAAGAAATCACCCCCTGGGGGGATGGCCACACCGCAATCCCTTCTCCTCCATTCTCCCCTGGGGATCTTGGGCACGCACGCACACGTGCCCGGCGTGAGTTTCAAGCCACCGGGTCCGGGACATGAACCACGGTCGACTACATGGGAGTCCAGTGACGTAGCCATTACGCTAACTGCTGGTCCCGAGCTTGTTGGTTTTTTGAAACTGCATCATCGTGTAACCATACCGGATTGAGAAATAGAACATAACCAGCCTCTAGCAGGGCCTTCTTTCTTTCCCCATCCTATCAATATCTCCAAAGATAATCCATCCGTTTTCTGATTAGAGTTAAGCAATTTATAAAATATTTTTTATTTAGAGCTCTCTACTACTTCAGCTTCTTTAATACTTAAATGAAACAAATCAAAACCATACAGTTTATTTCATAATAAGAATCCATTGTCATAACACATAATAGCAATACAGCAATTAACAACTGCAAAGTCTTTTTCCACATGTCACATTTGACCCTCTGCAACTGCCCTGTGAGATAATCGGGACTTTTTACTCTTTTTGAAAAATAGAGATTTGAAGCCTAGAGAAAAGAAAATCTCCTGGCCCATGACTTTTTTAAGTTCAAGTTTCATCATAGAGCCCATGACAACAATCTTCTCTACGTTGTAGTGGCTTGACTTAACAACTGCAACTATTTCCTTTGAAATATTTTGGAAACAGAACATTACGTTTGAGCCTACGGCACACAGAGTAGGATAGTACAAGTGTTGCCCAATAGTCAATGGGCTGCTTGAGTCCAGTAACTGGGGCTCCCCTAGGGGCCAGCAGGTGGCATGGTGGTTAGGGGTGCTGGACTCCCACTTGGCCGGCTGTGGTTCAAGTCCTGGTGGCTTCACTTTCTCTCTTTCTCTCTCTGTGTCTTGATTGACTTTCCCTTTCTCTGTGTGTCTCTCTGGTCAACCTAAAAATAACAACAATAATAATAATAAAGTTAAATGAAATAATCCTAAAAAAATTTAAAAATGCAATAAAGAATATTGATGGTAGCTCACATTGTGTACTGTTCAAGAGCTTCTCTAGTGTTTCATGGGATTGTCTCACTTAATTAGAGCTGAGGACAACCAGCACTTACTGAGTGTTCTTCACGTTCCTGGACAGTACTAAGTACTCTTCAGAAATTATCAAGGACATTCCTCTCAACAAATAGTAAGGCAGGTAGGTATTCCTTTCTATGATCCCTTAGTTTCTAAGTGGAGAATACTTAATCATCAAGTTGTCCACCCACTAGGGAGAGGGTACAATGGGACACACTTGCTGACCTCATTTAGAAGAATCCACCAGCCTCCAGAGCATTAGTCTTGGATTCGTCACCAAGACAGCGAGCCTGTGATAACTCACTGAATATTTCTCACTTCTTCTCTCAGGCCATCCAGATCACACAGTTAAACTTTGAATTCCAAGTTCAGTGCTCTTTTTAAATTGCTACTTTCCATTCTTCTCACTGAGAACCCAAGTCTAGTTCTCCTTTGTGAGGGAGGGGACTTTACATGTTTCTTCTCTCACCCCACAGAGCTTGTTGCTACTCCAAAATTAAAGAACAAATGAAAATCAACCTGCTTACAGTCCATTCCATGCTTCTAAAGATGGCAGGTGGCATAGTATGTTATAGACCTCCCTCAGAGTTCCAAGCACTTTGAAGCTATTTAGTAAGTAGGTAGAAGGCAATAAAATTTAAGAGGAGCATCGTAATGTTTTCTGGTGTGAGCTGACCTGGCTTCTTGATCAGTGTAGGCTCACAGCACTGGCTTGGTAAGCTGAAAGGTGGTACCATAGTTCCTTGATCTCTATGCCTTTACTGGTAGACTTTGCTAGAACATCCAGTACTTAATGATGAGACCGTGTTATTTTCAAAGTGAATGTTAAAAACAGAAGCCATACTTAGGTTAAAATAGCTTTTATTTATTTAAACTGTCTAAGAGGGTTCACAAGTTATTTGTTGAGCTTTTTAAAAAGAAAAATAATATCACTTAAAAATATATTTTCAGTTAACATGCAGTAAAATTGACCTTTTTTTTTTTTTTGGAGTGCAGCTTTACGAATGTTTACTCAAATATCAGATCATGTAACCATCACCAAGTTCAGGACACAGAACTGCTGTCTCCTCCCAAACAGCTCCCTGTGCTCTTCCTTCACACTCTCTCGCTATTCCCAACCCTGGACCAATTCCCTTTGCTCCAATTTTATCTTCTCAAGAGTATCATTTGAATGGAGTCATGCAGTAGAAAACTTGTTGTGGGACCAGCAGATGGCATAATGGCTAAGTCACTGGGCTCCCATGTAGCCAACCACTGTTCGAGTCCCAGACCCAGTGGCTTAAACTCGCGCCAGGCGCATGTGCGTGTGTGCCGCACCATGATCCAGAGAGGAGAATGGAGGAGAAGGGATTGCAGCCTGGCCATCCCCTCTGGGGGATGATTTCTCGCTTTCTGTCTGTCTCTCTCTTTCTGGTGAATGCAAGCACCCTATAGCAAAAACCTCTCCAAAAAAAAAGAAAGAAAGAAAAGAAAATGAAAAAGAAACCTATTGTAACTGGCTTCTTGCACTCTGCACAAAGCAGTTGAGATTCATGCAAGTTCTAACAACATGCAATATACAAAGCTCATTGCTCAAAGCAATAGATGAAGAGTATTTTTTTTTTTATACACAAGGGTTTATTGACCTATTCACCCATTGAAAGTCATTTGAGTTGTTTCCAATTTTAGGCAATTAAGAATAGAGCTCGGCGCGTGTGCGTGCATGCCCAAGATCCCGAGAGGAGAATGGAGGAGAAGGGATTGCGGTGTGACCATCCCCCCTGGGGAGTGATTTCTCGCTTTCTGTCTCTATGTCTGTCTGTCTGTCTGGTGAGCGCACATGCGCCCTATAGCAAAAATCTCTCCAAAAAAACAAAAGAACAGAACTCCTAAAAACATTCATGTGTGAACATTCTCTTGATGTGTGATTCCTCCAACTTTTTCTTTTTCAAAAGGCCTTTCCCTTTCCATGTAAAAACTATAATCAGCTTGCCTATATCTAAAAATATTCTTCCTGAGATTTTTATTGGGATTAACTAAATCTATATGTCAATTTGAGGAAAACTGCTATCCTCTCTATATTGAGTCTTCCAACTCATGAATATGATGTCTCTTCTATTACTACTGTAAGAAATTACCAAAGATATAGTTGCTTAAAATAATACTCATTCTTTATCACAGTTTTTTTGGGCCAGAAGGCCAAGGACCATGTGGCTTAGCTGTTTTTAGGAAGGTTTTAGAAAGCTAAAATTGGAACTCTGAAAGGCTGTGTGTCTTTCTGGAAGCTCCGGAGATGAACGTATTTCTATTTCTTTAATAGGTATAGGAATTTTACAGGTGGTTTATTTCATTTTTGTTGAGCTTTGGTAGTTCGTTGTGTTTGAGATATTGGTCCATTTGGTCTGAGTGGTGGAATTCATGTGCCTAAAGTTTACAGTATTGTATTATTACTGTTTTTATGTCTCTGACATGTCTCTCTTTTATTCCTGTTTTTAGTGATACAGACCTCCTTTCTTTCCCTCTTCCTTCACCTGACTAGAGGTTTATCAGTTTTATTGTCGTTTTGAAAGAACCAGCTTGTTTTTTGGCATTTTTTCCTATTTTTCCCCCTGTTTTTAAATTCTTTGGTCACTGCTCTTCATTATTTTCTGCATTTTGCTTCCTTGGTTTATTCTTCTCTTGTTCTAGATTTTTTATTATTTTTTTCTTTTTTTAAGTTTTTGCCATAGGGCAGATGCACTTGACAGAGATAAAGCGAGAAAGAGACAAGGAAAGTGAGAAATCACTCCTTAGGGGGAATGGTCATGCTGCAATCCCTTCTCCTCTAGTCTCCTCTCAGGGTCCTGGGCACGCACACACATGTGACCCGTGTGATTTTTCAAGCCACCCAGTCTAGGACTTGACTTGTGGTTGGCCACGTGGGAATCCAACACATTAACCACCACACACCACCTGCTGGCCCATCTTCTAGGTTTAAGGTGAAAGATTAGGTTATTGACTTGACACCTTCTTTCTTTTCTAATAATAATGTTTAATTCTAAAAATTACCCTTTATACACTGTGTTAGCTACATCCAGTACATTTGATTTGATTTTTTTATATTTTCATTTTTATCCAATTTAAATTATGTTGTAATTTTCCTTATAACTTCCTCTTTGAATGTTTGGATTATTGAAAAGTATAACTTTTAATTTTGAAGTGTTTGGATATTTTTCTATAATTTTTCGGTAAGTGATTTTTAGGTTAATTCCTTTAAAAAAAAAATTAGCCTGAAAGCATGTACACTCACCAGAGAGAAAGGGAGAGACAAAGAGAAAGAGAGAAGGAAAGGGAGAAATCACCTCCACATGGAAGTGATCCTCCACAGTCCCTTCTCTTCCACCTCACTATCCTGTTGGAATCTGGGGCAAATATGCACATGTACCTGGCATGTTCTCCAAGCTGCCAGGGCCATGATTCAAAACAAAGTCAGCCACCTGGGGTCCACCTCCCTTGACTACTAGGCCACAGGATGGGCTCAGATTTTAGTTTATTTTTATGATTAGAGAGTACACTTTCAATTTCTTCACATTTAGTAAGATTCAACTTATGGCACATGATATGCCCTGTCTTGGTGCCTGCTCTCTGTGTACTTGGTTAGAATGTGCTATTACGTAATTTTAAAGTTTTCAAATAGTTGCTCTGTACATTAAGGCGTGTTTCATAGCTGTGTTCATTGGTAAAGACAGGTGGAGTGTGCTCGCTTCATTTTACCCGGAATCAGAGCCTTTTCTGTCACTGCCAGAAATTTCGTTTGCTGACAAATATTTAGTGGATTTCAAAATATTATGTACAAAGAATTGTTTTATAGTTTAAAAAAACTATAAACTAGATAAAATATCTAAGATTTTTAAAAAAAGCAATTTCTTAAATATTATGTACAAAGAATTGTTTTATAGTTTAAAAAAAACTATAAACTAGATAAAATATCAAAGATTTAAAAAAAAAAAAAACAATTTCTTAATGAATGCTATCTGTTTCACTGTAAAACAAGATAAGGAATAGCTTGTCCGGAGTCCTTCAGAGGAGACTCGTTTGTCCTATTTTAGGTAGGCACAGATGCAAGACCTACCCCAACATTACCGACAGCATAGAGAAGGGAAAAGGGAGGAGGTGGATGGGATCAGGACAGGATCAGCCCTCAGTGAAGTGGTTGGACTATAGGGTTGGTCCTACATGGGGACAGCCTTCTGGGATTTGTGCCGTGGTGTTAATGGCCAAGCTTTTAGTTAGGAGGTCAGAGCAAAGAGCATCTACCAACCATCACAGGAATGAAGCAGGTGGCATAGCTTCAGGGTTACAAGAGGTTTATCCAGCTTAGAGCAAGGCTCTACAGGAGACAGAACATAGACTCCTGGAAAAGAATTGACAAGCACCAGGCTGGAGGCTCTACCCCCAGTGAGGCCAGAGGGCTTCTTGGAGTGGATAGTATCTGAGAACGGTGTTCTATGTGGAGTCAGGAAACTGAGGGAGATCCAGTCACATGGCCTGGTGCAAAACTCCCATGCCAAAGGAAGGCGAGCAGATGGCCATCCAGAGCAAATACCAGCCTTGGGGCAGCAAACCTTGTTTCAGCCTGTCTCTTGCGGACCTGGTGAGAAAATTTGGGGTTTGGAGTGTCTCAGAAGTAAGGGGAACCCAAAGCTGATCAAGCCTAGGGGATGCAGATAATAGAAAATTTCATACACAGGACTGGACGAAGATGCTAAGCACATGTTAGCAGTCAGCATTAACACTAGTATTGATTATGTAGAACTGAGTACATATTGGAAACTTCTTGCTAGATGCTATAGACATCCAAGCTGATATCCTGGGAAATAATAACATTAAATATGAAAGAAGCCTAATACATAAAGGAGGAAGTACGAGCATTATCACAGTAAATAAAACGAACGATGTGGGAAAAGCCCAGGGGGAATATATCGTGTGATTCCAGTCATCTGAAGCATGGGCAAGGTCTGCAGACCCCATAACGATGATCTAGAAGTAAACTGTCATTCAGACACTGAGAAACTGTGCTTTACAAGTAGGTTATTTTTCCTTTCCTTCTTTCTGACAATTTCTTCATCTCTGACCCAGCCCCGCTTCACGCTAAGAAACAAGAACCAAAAGCATATTGCTGTCTACAATGATCAAATTCTAAGACGAATGCAAGACAATGTTAAATGAACCCACATTCTTCCAGAGGTTTCAGACCAGCCACCCGCCTCCTGCTAACCTCGGTGTCTTTAGTCTATCAAAACCAGCCTGCAGAATCCCACTTTCTTTCCGGTCTGCTTTATTCTGATTTATCGCTAAGTGCGGCTGACCCTGAATTGGTCACACAGGTTATTTGCACACAGGTTATCTTCAGATGAGCTGTACTTTGATGACCTGACCTGTTGCCTCTGGCATAATCCAGTTGCTCTTGGGAATATCAATTAAGGCCCTCAGTCACACTAATTAGAATGTCTTCTCAGTGCTGCCTTAGGAATTCAGCAGCTTATAAACAGGCAAATTGGGAAAATCTGAAGACATTCGTGAGTGCATGCCTGTATGTGTGTGTGTGTGTGTGTGTGTGTGTGTGTGTGTGTGTGAAGTAAAATAGCAAAAGCAATTTGGGAAGCCAGAATGCTTTAGCCTATCTGAGTTTGGGGCCTGAAATTGCTGTACCCTAAATCTGCAATGAAATATCTAGTTGCTTTCTGCTGACAAGGATTAATGCAGAATTATTAATTACTTTTATTAATGACTTGGATGAAGACATGGGTAGCATACTGATCGAGTCTGTAGATGACACAAAGCTAGGAGGATAGCAATTATTGTGATGACAGACTCAGGAGCCAAAATGATTTCAAGACAGAATTTAGTGGCAATCCATCCGTCGCATGCCTGGCAGAGTGACCTCTGTAAGGTACAACTTGATGATCGATCGTATCACTCCTCTGATCGGAAAACTTCCGTGGTTTTCTATGTGCTGTTTAAGTTGAATTCTGAGTCCTTAGCCTGCTTTTCAAGGCCTGGCCATATTTTGATCATAATGCTTTCTGCATGTCAACAGGATCCTTGATAATTCTTTTTCTAATACCCTGTGCTTGAGCCAAACTGAGTCATGGATAGACTCTTTCCATTTATGTTCCATGCTTTGACTACCTTTGAGCACTGTTATCCACTCAGAGCTTCATTTTTCTCACACTTCCTTCTGCCTCAGTTCCAGATATACAAACCACTTCAAAAGCTACCTCTTATGGCACAAAGAGCTGTGGTATTATCTGTTGAAGATATTTCGTAGTTTTATCAACAGCACTAGGGAGAAATGTTCACCTGTTGAAATATCCATTTTGTAAGACAAATAATAACGTGATTGAATATATGGAAGAAAATGAAATGAAAATAATAAAAAAAAAAAAGCTACCTCTTGTGTTTGTCTAGTCTTTGACTGCTGTGGCTGGAGTAATCTCTTTTCTTTGCTAATCGTTGGAAACACTTACCTGTCTCTATTTTTATCACGTTTTACTTGGTATTGCAGTTATTTTTTTGGATACACATTTTAAGTTCCTGCCTGACTCTGCCTGGTGTTAGAACTTCTGTCTGATAAATCTTTATCTCCTAAGGGCCTCTGCATATGTGATATCAAAAGTGGTTTGCATGAGGTCTCTTTCTACTGTGGAGAAATGTCTTTAGAGAAAGTCCCACGTCTTGTTCACTAGATGTTCCTGCGGTTTTATCATAGCAACTTATAAACAAAATGCTCAGTAAAATGTTTTATTGAATAAATGAATGACTGACGGATGTAAGATTCCCCGAGGTAACGCAGCTGAATTGGAAGGGTATAATGTGGCGAGAAAGAGATGTTTAATCTCTGAGACGAAGTGGTTGTTTGTGATATAATAAGTTCACCTGTGATTTCTGTACAACCAGGCTAAAGAAGGAGGCATTATGTGAACCAGAGATTTTTAGAGCTGTTTAGTCAAGAGAGGTGGCAAGAGTTGGAAATTTGGATCATACCTGGAGTGACCACACAGCCTCCATTACTTGGACAGATCCAGTTTATACCTTTGGTTTCTATGTAGCCCTGTTACAAATGCATTGGGCCAACCAGTGGCACAGTGATTAGTGGACTGGATCCCACAAGGCCCACTGTGCAGTTCAAGTCCTGGACCCAGCGATTTGAAAAACATGCTAGGCATGTGTGCATGGTGCCCAAAATCCTGAGAGGAGAAATGGAGGAGTGGAAATAGTGGTGTGGCCATCTCCCTGGGCATGCCTTCTCTCTTTTGCCCTCTCTCCATCTCTGTTTCCAGCAGAGCACCAGCCCTCTAGCAATTTTTATTTTTTAAATGTGGCTCATTTTAAATGATGTTATATGGTCCCCCTATTTATGGAACACCTCTTTCGCTTTTTTAGTCTGATGGGTCTCTTACTTGTAAACTTGTCACATTGGCTCTTTGGGATAGTAGACTCTATAGTTGGCCTGATGTGGTTATAAATCCCACTTCTGACACATACTAGAAATACGATCTGGACAAATCCCCAAGACCTCTGGAAACACCTTCTATGGTTGCTGTGTTCCTAGCAGAAAGCATAGCTCTTGAGCATGGAGTTATGGGGTCATATCGAAGTGTCAGTGTTCAAAACCTGACATAGGTCTTACCCATGGCCACATATGTCCAGGGTGCTAGGAAAAGAAATACTTCCAGAGTTGTTAAATCTCCAGCTCTTCTGCATTAAAGGTTGCACAGCCAAATGTCAGGGCATGGTTCTTGCTAATTGGCAGTTTCAGCTGGCTATCAATAACAAGGCTAAAGATCACAGAAATTGGACTCCTGCCACGTCATTTGTCCCTTCTGGGGAGAAGAAAGCAGAAATATCAGGACATGAGATTTACATATTTCGCTTTAATATAAATCCAGAGAGCAGTAGATTACAGACCAAATCTGAATGGAGGCTTTCTAAACTTCCTATTCATTACCGAGAAGGAAAAATACCCGAATCATGAAATAGTCCATACTGGGAATAGAACAAGAGAATGAGAAGAATAAGAGGGGGTCATATTTATCTGTCAGAAATGTGACTTCTGGTTAAAGAACCCAGATGAATATTTTTTAGAATATTTTCTAGGGAGGCAGCTATAATTTGGTAAGAGACAGTTTTGGAGCCAGACAGCTGACATTTGGTCATGGCTCTACCACTTTGTAGCCAATGTATTTTGGTTTTGTTATATAAACTTGTCCGAGGTTCCTTATCTGTTTGTAATATGGGGATTCAAAAGCAAATGACAACAACAACAAAATAAGCAACAGAAAACAAAATGTATCTTATTGATTGGTTATGACAGTTACATTTGTTAGTATTGTAAAACTATTAGAAAAGCTGCCATCTGTAGTCCTTATGCCTACACACTAGGTATTACTTAAGCACTCAAGAGTAATAAGTACTCTCCCTCACGCTGTGTTTATATTTACAGGATGGAACTTCTGTGGTGTTTAATGAGTCTTTACTTCTATGGGATCGTACGAAGTGATGCCTCGGGTAAGTGAATAGCTTTTGACAATCTGTTAAGATGTAAGCCATGCGTAACCGAACGTGCACTCTTTGAGCCTGAATTTGAAAGAGCATAATGTTGTCTCTTCTCATTGTCTTCTGCGGTGGCACAGTCACAGACGGGGCAGAACTGTGAAATTTGAGTGCCAGGAGAACTGCGGATCTCTCCCTTCTCAGATGGACGTAATGGCCTTGGGGTAGTGGTTTAGGGTATATAACTACAGACACTTTTCAAGACCTTTACACTCAAGCCAACTCCAATACTGTTTATTTTCTACTCATTTGAAAGACATATCTTGTGCCAGTAGTAGAGAAGGCCACAGTGGTAATAGCCCATGGAGACTTTAAAAAAAAAAATCATGACAGGTTTCTGTTATAGTATTTCTGTACAGGAAAGTAAGGCATTGTCTTTGGTTGTGTTCTTTGTGGGGATGTTGCTTCGTGGGCAGAGACGGGCAAGAACTTTGGTGAGTTTGACTAACCAAACTCAGTTGTCACGGACAGGATCACATGAAATTGGAGCTGGAAGGACATGATCTTTGAAAGGCCATCACTTCATGTCACCTCTCACCCATAGAATTGCCATCACTTTAGGTCACCTCTCACCCATAGAATTACTGCTCAGAACTATCCTCTGATATCTCTGACTGGTGATTGTTTAATCGAAGCCTATTATGGTTTTGGAGTGGTCAAATTCTTAGAAAGTTTTTAGTATATAAACCTGAAATTTGTCTCTTTGTCATTTTCATACATTTCTTTGGTTCATCTGCTTGATGGAAACAGAAAATGCCTAATGTAGTGTTTTTCTCATTTTTGTGCAGGAAACCTAGGGATCTTCATCTTAAAAGGCTTCCCATGTGTAATTTCCCCATATATTGTGAGCCATAATTTGAATATTATTACTTTAATTCCTTTTTGATGTGGAAAACTTTCAGAAGTCTTAAAATGATCATAGGCCAGCCCATTGCCAAGTGGTTAGGGTGGCTGGATTTCACGTGGCAGACTGCTTGGTTCAAGATCTAGACCACTGTCTTGAAAGACAGCTGAGCATGTGTATGTACACACCCAAAATCCCCAAAGAAGGAAGAGATGGAGGAGAAGTGATTGTGGCAGGACAGTCCCCTATGAGGGGGAGGGGTTACTTTCTCTCTGTCTTTCTCTCTCTCTTGAGTGCAGGTACCTTCTTGGGAAAAAAAAAAAAAAAAAAAGAAAGAGTCAATGATTATATAACTATGACCCTAGCATCCTATGGTGTATGCCTTTATTCTTCACAGGGCATGGATTGGAGCCCTCCTACCATCCTGATCATCTTTTCTGGGTGCATTGCAATTTTTCTGTGCCACTTAAAGCATTGTATTAGAAACCAAAAATAGCACTAAAGGAGGGGTATAACTAGGACAGTGTACAGCTCAAAGCCTAAAGTGGAGTTAACATCTAACTTTGTTGGCCCTTTGGGGCTTCACAGAACAACCGGGGTTGGTACCCAGCTGGGATGCACCAGTCTACAGCTCTGTGGCTGCTAAGACCAGTACCTGGAATTTCACTGGTGAATGCCTATATGTCCTGATTTCTAAACGTATTGACTATAACTCCTGATTATAACTTGTTCTTATTTGTTTTAATTCTGTGTTTAGATGTTACCTGTTCACAAAGACCTTTCTCGACTAGCTTAACTAAAATAGCCCTGTCAATCACTCTCTACCCCTTTATTCTGCTTAGATTTCTTTATAATATTCATCATTTCCTGGCAGTACTTTAACTCTGTTTCTCTTCTTTCCTCCTCCTTGTTCTTCCTCCTTTTTTTATTCATCCCCTGTCCTCCTCACTTTTTCTTCTTCCTATCCTTCCCTCTTCCCTGCATCTCCACTTCTTCCTTCTTTCCTTCCTACTCCCTCTCTTTCTTTTCTGTCCTTCTTCTCTCCCCTCTCTGCTTCTAAGCCACCCTGAGGAGAGAGACTTACCCATTCTGTTTGTTACCCAAACACTTGGTATAATGAATGGCACATGGACACGCTGTAGGTGCTTAAGACGTGTATGTTAAGTGAGTGAATATATGTCCATTCGCATGTCTTTTTTCCCCTCCAAATTGGCTAGTTTTATCATGGAAAACATTTGAATCCATACCAGTAAGTCATCTTTGTAATTTTACATCCTATCTTACCTTGAAGGAAGAGGAGGAGGTGACAGTGGTGCTCTTGTCAAGAGATCAGGGAAGCCCCTCAAGATCGTGAGCACGGTGCTCCCCAGAAACACTGACAGTGTTGCTTTTTTGAATGACCTTTACTGTAATCTTTCCAAGGACCCCCTCCCCCCATCCCTATCTCATTTGCTATTGGTAAGTCAGCTTTCCACCCAGGAACTGTGACTCATAATTCTGCCAGGGGAAGCGAACTTCTTGAATAAGATACGTTCTCATACCAGCCCCATTGAGTCACCCTGGGAGAGGAAACATGTTGTAATCCCCTCGGCCCATCTGGCACATATTCATCTGCCTTCCTTATGAAGAGGTATATTGTCTCTGCTTCAGTGATGCACTTCCAAGTTGGAGGGAGAGGAACAAAAAGGAAGTGTTGTTGACAAAAAATAAAAGAGGCAACTGGTTCTGTGCTCCTAGAGGAAAAGGGGGATCCATGCGCATCTTGAGAGATCAGCCAGCCTCTGTGTGAAGGTACTTTTCCAACAACGTCGATGCCGCAGACCTGTTTGTCTTTCATGAGGCTTTCCCTGTACTTCAGGTTTCCGTTGTAATGGAAACATAAACTGATGGGAGGAGCAGAGGAGGACTATCCTAAAAACCCAACGCTGTCTACCTACATGCAAATAATATTATAAGAGGTTTATTTTGTTGTGGGCCTTTGATGTGGACCTTCTTTTAAAGAAAGACCCAAATTAAAAAAAAAAAAAAGCGAGCTAGTGAACGAGAGAGAATCCTAACAACAAAAGAGTTTAGTGCCATGCATGAGTCTCAAGCACAGTGAATTGGCCTTCAAGGGGCTTTCCCTGTACTTCAGGTTTCCGTTGTAATGGAAACATAAACTGATGGGAGGAGCAGAGGAGGACTATCCTAAAAACCCAACGCTGTCTACCTACATGCAAATAATATTATAAGAGGTTTATTTTGTTGTGGGCCTTTGATGTGGACCTTCTTTTAAAGAAAGACCCAAATTAAAAAAAAAAAAAAAAAGCGAGCTAGTGAGCGAGAGAGAATCCTAACAACAAAAGAGTTTAGTGCCATGCATGAGTCTCAAGCACAGTGAATTGGCCTTCAAGGCACAAAATTCTAGCTTTACACCATGTGATTTCCTTATCCCCTCAGGAATGGGCGAGCAACATTTTATTTCAAGTGGTGAGAAAAGAAAAAAATTAAAACACCAAAACAAAACAAAGCAACAATAACAACAACAAAGGGAAATCAGCATTTACTCCCTCTAAGGAGTTAAAACTTGGAAAATTACAGCAGTGATAATACAAAGCCATGGTTATAATGAAAGCTCCTGTACTGGTAAAACAGGTTACATTTTACATAGTTCTCATTTCATTCTCACACCTACATCAGGAGGTAGCCAGAGCAGAGTAACTCATTTGTTTGGATAAAACAATTTAGGAGCGGTTGAGTGAATCACTCAAAAGTCACATGGTAATACTTAGCCTAACTGTGACATTAATTTTCATTTCGTAAGTTCCATGTTATTTTTACTAAATATTCTCCCCTTGGGCTCTACTAGGATGTAAACAATTTAGAAAAAAGATTAAGGTCCAAGGGATCATAGGCAATCGTTTGGCTAATGATTGGAAACTGCTCAGTAGTAGGTTCTGTGGTTTCTAGATAAGGACTACCTTCACACTCCCATCACCCTTCTCTCACCATAAGACTTGTTCAGGAGGAAATTACTGTAATCCTAACCTCAAAACTCAGTATTTTCATGTTTGCTTGATATAGTATTAAGCATTTTCACTATCTCAATTCCCGCTAGCGAGAAGAAAACTTCAAAAAGAAAACTTCAGCTATCACACATTTTTCTTTTGGTGCACTTCATCAGCAACACATTAGAAAGTTGAACTATTAAAGCTGCCTTCAAGGGACCAGCAGTTAGTGTAATGGCTATGTCGCTGGACTCCCACATAGTCGACCGTGGTTCGCGTCCCGGACCCGGTGGCTTAAAATTCACGCTGGGCGCGTGTGCGTGCGTGCCCAAGATCCCGAGAGGAGAATGGAGGAGAAGGGATTGCAGTGTGGCCATCCCCCCTGGGGGGTGATTTCTAGCTTTCTGTCTCTATGTCTCTCTCTGTCTGTCTGGCGAGCGCACACGCCCTATAGAGAAAACCTCTCTCCCCCCCCCAAAAAAAAGCTGCCTTCAGAATAGAAATAAATATTCTAAAACGAGGAGTCTAAGTTGGGAATACAGTGAGAATGTTACCATATAGGACATGG
Organism: Tupaia belangeri chinensis; assembly: GCF_000334495.1. NCBI lineage: Eukaryota > Metazoa > Chordata > Mammalia > Scandentia > Tupaiidae > Tupaia > Tupaia belangeri. Next base: position 1,387,972 of record NW_006160028.1, on the reverse strand, counting down.
TGAATTTAAAAACTATTGCCATATCAGAATTATTTCAATACATATCACATAACAAAAAAGATAACACATTGCCTCCAAAAATACATATATAGACACATAGTTCTTTGAATATAGCTTTATATTTGAAGACAATAAACAGTTGAACATGTGCCAGGTACAGGGCTGGATTTAAAGCAGATTGTCATTAACTGTACAAAAAACACTGTGTGTGGGGGTGGTGGGGGGCAGGAGGGTAGGGAGGGTGGAGTACAGATCTCACACATTTTGTAGTTTAGGAAACAAAGAGCCAGAAGCAGACTAAGTGTCTGATGCTCCTGATGACACCCCTGATAGAGCTGGGTTTTCAAAGCCGCCTTGATTCTCAAACACAGAACACTTTCTTTTATACCACATTGCTTCTGTTTCAGTCTGTTTTTCTGTTGCTAACAACTGAATACCACACTGGGTAATTTATAAAGAATAGAGGTTTATTGAGCTCATGGTTTTGGAGATCTAAGAGTAAGGGGCTACATCTGCTGAGGGTCTTCTTGTTGATGGGGATTCTCTGCAGAGTCCTGGAGTAGCAGAAGATATCATATCCCATGTCAAGAGCTTGTGAGTGTGCATGTATGCATGCCCGCATGTGTGTGTGTGTGTGTGTGTGTGTGTGTGTGTGTGTGTGTGTGCGCTCATCTGCTCTGATCTCTCTTCCTCTTTAAAGCCACCAGGATAACATTATGCAGACCCCACCTGGATAACCTTATGTAATTTTAATCGCCTTCCAGAGGCTCTACCTTTCTATACCACGCTCACAGTAAGATTCCATCCTTTCGGTACCTTCACAATACAACCATTTTTCAGCCTGTGAATTTGCAGGGGTACACATCCAAACCATAGAGCACTCTCCCTCAGGACATTCTGCTGATGGAAGAGAGATCATGTCACTTTTTTTTTTCCTTTTTTTGGAGAGGATTTTGCTATAGGGTGCGTTCACTTGCCAGAAAGACAGAGAGAGACAGAGACAGAAAGCGAGAAATCACCCCCCAGGGGGATGGCCACGCCACAATCCCTTCTCCGCCATTCTCCTCTCGGGATCCTGGGCACGCATGCACATGTGCCTGGCATGAGTATAAGCCGCCGGGTCTGGGACTCGAGCCACGGTCGACTACATGGGAGTTCAGTGACATAGCCGTTAACGCTAACTGCTGGTCCCATGTCACTCTTGGTTATATGAGATTTTCAGGGAGTAGGAGTAATCTGTTGGCTTACTGGGAGTGACTTACACAGTGTAAGACAAGTAAGTAAAAACATTGTGGTATACCAATAGTTGATGTTAAGATCTGTTTCACTCTGAGTTGTTCAGTTGTTTTAAAGAAACCATTTCATCACTTTTTGTCACTATATGTCTGTATAAACCAAACCAACCAACCAACCAACCTACCAACCAGCAGACCCTAACCAATTTGGATAGGTACATTCCTTCTATTCATTAATTAAATTGTTTCTAATAATTGTTCTCATAAAAATCTTAAGAATCATTTCACTTTATTGTAAAGAACATGAGTTTGACCATTTGAGTAGAATCCAGTGTGAATAGAGGAAGTTTCTCTTTTCTTTCTTTCTTTTTTTTTTTTCCAAATAATCCATACAATGACCAGAGAGAGAAAGAGACAGAGAGAGGAAAAGTGAGAAATCACCCCCCACCATGAGGGATGGCCATGCCACAGTTGCATCTCCTCTACTGTACTCTCAGGATTTGGGTCATGCACCCCCGACCATGAGGGATGGCCATGCCATAATTACATCTCCTCTATTGTACTCTCAGGATTTGGGGCATGCACACACATGCACCCAGCATGAGTCTCAAGCCATAAGGTAGCAACGCTGGCCATGTGGGATCCAGTGCCTTATCTTCCACACCACCTGCTGGCCTTAAATGAAGGTTCTTATTTTATGGTTTTTATAGTAAAGTTTGAGAGAAAAAAAGAGAAAATAAATACCAAAGAGAATGAGAGTACGGGGAAATTTACTAATCTCATTGGGAAGTATTGGGGATGATTTTTCCTCCTTTCTAAGAGGAAATACATCTCTCATTTGGGAACGGAAAAATGCAAGCCACTGACTCATTAGCTGGGGTGTTTGGATGTAAGACTGAAAAGGGGGCCTTGGGAGCAGACTGTGGAGGACAGGACTTCCTTCAGGTAGAGAGAGATTATTTGCCCTTAGTATATTTAAATATAGTTCGGTACTTCTTCCTCTTCTTTTTTTTGGTCTTACGTCTGCAAGGACACATGATATTTTTAATGCTATGTAATGTAACAGTTCTTTCAACTTTTGGTAAAAAGTTTCATTTGTTGCCAGCCCCAATGGCCTCATTTTATTTTGAATGTGCTTTTTGAAAATCTCCACACTTAGATGTACTTGTGACATTCAGTCTTGTCTCTGTTGCCCATGGCTGGTCATCCTGAACGCTCTTCATTTCTATGCAATTTAGTCCAAACATTTGGAGAATGTATGAAGAATACAATTTCATTTTATTCTTAGACCAAAAGGTCATTGGAATTACAGAATTTCATCCTGTTGTCCTTTAAATGCTGCTTCTTGGGAGCAGATCTTCTCTCTCTCTCTCTCTCTTTTTTTTTAAGTTGCATTTGTATTTAGAAACATACTGATACTTATTTTTAAGTTACTTATACTTCCCAAGGATAGGTGTTCTGCAGCCTGATTTAAAAGAGATTTGAGTACCACAGTTTACTGGGCTGATGCTGTCTTTGCAAATAAATAGCTTCTTGTATGACAGTGATAATTCTATGTTTAGAAAAATGACCTGATTCTTCCTTCACATGACTGTGTTAGTTAAGAGAATTCATTAATTTTTGCAGAGTTTTTATGGGTGCAAATGACTATAGGTAGCAAAGTTTGATTTATAAAAAGTTTTTTGTCCTTTGGTTGGTTGTTTGCTTTAGACTGTGTCTTGCTGTTGTGATCCTCCTGTCTCAGCTTCTCTGAGTAACTGGGATTACAGGTGCACTCTGCCTGGCCTTTAGTTAGACCAGGAATTGAACTTGCCTCCCACCATGGAGTTCCAGCCTCTAGAACACAGAGTTTTAGCAAAACATTTCATCAGGGCTAATATCGTGCCCTTTGAATCACTCGTGTTTCTATTTCCCTGCCCCCTACAGTATTTGTTTCTGCCACGTTGGAATAAGCCTCAGAGACCCAGAGCTCCACAGCAGAAACATCCGGGCCTGTTTCTACTCATTTTTGCGTTGCCATTTAAAACATTTCTCTGCTGTTTAGCTGATTAACTCTTTTAGGAAATAAAATATATTTCCACCCAAGGTAGCAATAGAGTGATTGCTTTATTTTTAATACTGGGTACTCCCATCTTTCATTTGTTTTTGAGTGACAGAGAGAAAATGGATACATTTTACAAATTGTGTGGGGACCTCAGTCAATTGCTTCAAATACTTGTCATCCAAACCTATAAAAAGTGATGTATAGAATTATATCATTTTGTTTTTCCCTGTTTCAGAGGCAGTAGAAACAATGAAAAAATCAAGATGGCTAAGAAAAATGAGAGAAAAGAGAGAAAATAATCATACCCATAGAAATCTATATTTGACTGTCTTTTATGTTTCTATGAATTCCTTTTCTCCTGCTGCTGTAGGAACCAAAATATGTGGTATAACGGTACTTTATTGGGAAATACAATAAATATCATTTTCCTGCAGTATTTGTGGGTTCTGGATTAATAGTTTAAGGCTCTTACTCATCAACCCACTGTTTTCCCTCTGAAATATTTTCTTATTAAGTGCTCTTTGAAGTAAATAAATAGGAACGTGCATTTTGATTTTTATACTAAGCTAGCATTTGTATTTTCCCCTTAGTTTATATAAGAGAAAACTGTGGTCCCTTTAAGACTTGAGCTTGTGCCATGCCAGTGAGATGAAGCAGGTGAGACTGTGTGCCAACTCTGCTCCCTTGATGGACGCTCTGGGGCCTGCTCCGTAAGCGTTGATACTTGAGAGGAAAGAAACAGAGAGTGAATATGTTCATAAGTCCCTAGTGGTTTTTAATAAAAATTATTGCTCCTCAGTAATTTATTTTGGTGGATTTTATTTGGTTCATAATTACTTTCACTTGCATATCAACTATAATATAGTCAAAATATAGAACATTCTCATTCTTTAAAGCATACACAGATATAGAGATTATTATTCCCAAGTGAATGCTGACAATTCTTAAACGTTTTTATTTAAACTTTTTTTAGTGTTTTCCATGAGTGAGACACACCCCCCCACATCCACAGTCATACAGAGGACCCCCAGTATGATCTTCATGCCATATTGGTCTCCCCCCAAATTTCAGCCAGTCCTGGATCATGGGCATGCACGTGCCTGGCATGTTCATGGTCTCTAGAACATGCATTATTTCCTACAGTTTTGTTTGGCCTTGTTCACCATAGATTTGTTTCATGCTTAGATGCATAAATCTAATAATTTTGAATTAATGCACCTGAATTAACCTGAAGGCACTATCCTTCTTAGATCCTCTGGGACGTCAGGACTGCCCCAAGTTTGCTTAATGAACTGGCTTTTACTATTCAGAGAGAAAACATTAATTTTTATCTTTACATTTTCTCATTTGATTTTTTTTTTCAGAGAGTTTTTTTCTTTTTTAGCTATAGGGCGCGTGTGCTCGCCAGAAAGACAGAGACAGAGAGAAAGAAAGCGAGAAATAACCCCCCAGGGGGGGATGGCCATGCCACAATCCCTTCTCCTCCATTTTCCTCTCGGGATCTTGGGCACGCACGCACATGTGCCCAGCATGAGTTTAAGCCACCAGGTCCGGGACTCAAACCGTGTTCAACTACATGGGAGTCCAGTGACACCCAGTATGATCTTCATGCCATATTGGTCTCCCCCCAAATTTCAGCCAGTCCTGGATCATGGGCATGCACGTGCCTGGCATGTTCATGGTCTCTAGAACATGCATTATTTCCTACAGTTTTGTTTGGCCTTGTTCACCATAGATTTGTTTCATGCTTAGATGCATAAATCTAATAATTTTGAATTAATGCACCTGAATTAACCTGAAGGCACTATCCTTCTTAGATCCTCTGGGACGTCAGGACTGCCCCAAGTTTGCTTAATGAACTGGCTTTTACTATTCAGAGAGAAAACATTAATTTTTATCTTTACATTTTCTCATTTGATTTTTTTTTTCAGAGAGTTTTTTTCTTTTTTAGCTATAGGGCGCGTGTGCTCGCCAGAAAGACAGAGACAGAGAGAAAGAAAGCGAGAAATAACCCCCCAGGGGGGGATGGCCATGCCACAATCCCTTCTCCTCCATTTTCCTCTCGGGATCTTGGGCACGCACGCACATGTGCCCAGCATGAGTTTAAGCCACCAGGTCCGGGACTCAAACCGTGTTCAACTACATGGGAGTCCAGTGACATAGCCATTACATTAACTGCTGGTCCCTCATTTGAGTTTTGAACTTAAAAAATGATCTGGTATCCTAGAGAGAATTAAATTTCTCTGATGCAAGATGTTTTGATTTTTGTTTAGCTTGATTCTAAATGTGTCTTTAGCATTTTTGAACTGTTCATGCAAAATGAGAGAAAATAAAAAGAAACAGGAAAAAGGGAGAGAGTAAAGTAAGAAAGAGAAGAGAAAACAAGAGAAGGATAGAGAGAAAGATAAAAATATAAAGAGAAAAATGAAGATGCAGTGATAATCTGAGGGATTTGCTGGATTTTATGCAAACCTAGTTATATACCTTTTCAGATTACAAACAAACATAAAAAGCACATGTTTTTGCACCACACTTGAATATTCTTTTTTTTTTTTTGAGAGGTTTTTGCTATAGGGCGCGTATTCTCGCCAGAAAAACAGAGAGACAGAAAGCGAGAAATCACCCCCCAGGGGAGATGACCACACTGCAATCCCTTCTCCTCCCTTCTCCTCTCGGGATCTTGGGCATGCATGCACATGCACCCTGCATGAGTTTAAGCCACTGGGTCTGGGACTCGAACTGCGGTCGATTACATGGGAGTTCAGCGACATAGCCATTAAGCCAACTGCTGGTCCCTTGAATACTCTTTTTTTGCCTTAAGTTTGCACCAGATGGTTTCTTTTAGAATAGTTCCTTTCTTTCTGAGTTTATTTAAAATTTATTTTTACACTCTTACCTTCCCTTCTTCCTAGTATGTGTATTTATGTGATGAGAAGAAATATAAATCTTAAATATTAAATTTTACATCTAGTGTACCTTTACTTGCAATCAAGAGTCTTGTAGGAGGAATCTTCAAAAAGTCCCAGAGACATGTGTATTATGACAAAACTATTCATAAATTTCAAAATATTATTGCACTCAAATAAACTTGAATTTTCATTCCATATTTTTTCATAAACTTTTTGCATTTCCCTATGCTGCAGTAAGTGTGCAGCAGAATGGTGGAGGCTTAGAGCTTTGCATGGCCTTCACAATAATGAAGGAAGATGAGATGGCAGGCCAAAGTGCAAGACTCTGGATCCTCCTTTGCATATTCTTAAATTCTAAAGCAGAAACAATCTGTTTAAAATCCATGCTGAGCTGCGAAATGTCTTTGCTCTGAGCTGTGAAGTGTCTTTTCTTGCAGCAAGGCATTGCTTGAGGTCCAGTAGAGAGACTTTATTTAGCTCTAAGGGAAGGGTATAGCTTTGGTGAATAATTGAAATTGTAGAAATTGTGAATAGGGTAATTAGTGTATAGTTTTGGAGGACTTCCTCCTACTGCATAAAATGTTCTTAGATGCTAAGGAGGATTTTAGAAAGAAAGTGAAGACAGGGTCTTTGTTCCTGGTTGCTTTACTAAAACAAATTCTTAATTACCTCACCTTTATTTCGCTAAATGTCCTGTTATTAAAAAGGTTCTTTCTCTCATCTACGATGTAGTGATAATTGATGACTGCAATAATAGCCATGGAGCATTATGCAATATTGATTTTTTTAAATCACTAAAGGAAGATCATGTTAAGCTAAACATGGCTTTAAATCTCTTTTATTTTAATTTTCTGTACATTGGTAATGACTGTAGTATTGTGTGTGTGTGTGTGTGTGTGTGTGGGAAACAAGGGAAGGAAGGTGTGGGAGATATTATGAATTGAATCAGGAGCATGCCTGTGTAACATTACATACATTTCTGAACAGCCCTGTAAGATTGCAATGGCATTTCCTTTTTACCAGAGAGGAACTCCAGATTCAGAACAGTGGCTTAATCTGCTCAAGCTCACTACAGTTAGTAAGTTGGTTAAACTTCTATTAGTGATTGAAATTAAGATGCATGCCATTTTAAATATACCATGTTACCACGAACTTCTCCATAATTAAAACTCTTTGTTTTCAAAACATGTCGATCAAAGCTGTCTGCCGATAATTGAAGATATGGAATGCACGTACTTGAAAAGAAACATTCAACCAATTAACAAAACAGACAACATTGATGGGATTTTTCACGTTGGAAAAGCTTTTTGAAATGGTTTTGTTATAGGCTTCCTGAAACATATAAAGTACACTCCAATTGCATATATTCAGAGTATATACGTTTTTAAAGTTGATACAATTTTTTCTAAAGTTTTTTTTTTTTTTGGAGAGGTTTTTGCTATAGGGCGTATGCGCTCGCCAGACAGACATACAGAAAGTGAGAAATCACCCCCCCCCGGGGGGGGGTGGCCATGCAGCAATCCCTTCTCCTCCATTCTTCTCTAGGGATCTTGGGCATATCCACACACGTGCCCAGCGTGAGTTTAAGCTGCCAGGTCCAGGACTCGAACCATGAGTCAACTACATGAGAGTCCAGCGACATAGCCATTACGCTAACTGCTGGCCCCTCTAAAGAAGTTTTAAACAAGAACAAGTTTGCAGAGGTGTAAAGGAAAGGTAACTGAGGGCAGGTGCACTGGATTCTAGTAAAGTAGAAGGCTGTTAACTTCAGAATACTGCAAGGTTGCTTTGGCATGATTCACTGGCTTGAGTAACTGCTGCAAGATCTCTCTTACTAGGCGTTAAAAGGGCTTCATGATGATTGCATGTGGCCTAGAGTTGTGTGTGTGTGTGTGTGTGTGTGTGTGTGTGTGTGTCTGCTTACCCTGCTCTAGAAAAATTTTTCCAGTGTAAAAAATGCCAGTTCTTTTCTGCTAGATTTTGGCAGTTATCAGGTGTGAATTCTGAAATGTGATTGTGGTTTCACTCCAAGTTCCGTTTCATTTCTAATGGAACTGGAATGTTTTATTTTTCTCACAAACTGTCAGTTTTGTATGTGCGTGGCAACGAAGCAGCTAGAATAACTGTCACCCGGACTCAACAAGTACACAGAAGATTGGGCTGGGAGGTTATCACCAATCCATACATAGACAAACTATTTTACTTACAGCAAACTCTCCAGAATTGAATTCCAAGAAGGTTTCATGCACAAATCCTCTCCAGACCCACTGAAATCAGTTTTTTAATAGGCCAGTTATCCATTTGAAAGCCTGCAATACTTTTTGTTATAAAAGGATAAGTATTCTCCTCTTGTTTTGAAATGCACTTTTGCAATTTAATAGAAAAGGTTAAAGATCTCTATAACCTCCACATTTGAAGAGGCTAGTCCTTCATGATTAGTTGTGAAGTCCAGATCAGCAGCTGTTTCCCTAAGAGCCTGTTATATGCAAAATTATCACAGGCAGTGTAAAAACAAGTAAGGCATTTTGCATTCATCCATTCATAGTGTATGCATTTGAGCTCAACACTGCTTGCCTGTATTGTTAAGCAAGACAGAAATTATTTGTGCCCTGATGGAACTTACAGTCTCAGACCAGTGGCAGGATTGACATAAAGAAGTGAATAAGCACATTTTTATAAAAAAGATCTGTGATGGTTATCTATAGGGCATTATTTCAATAAAAAGTAATGGGATAATACTTGCCTTATCTGGAGATTAATGAACATCTGTTTAAGAAAATGGCAATCTATTGATAACTGAAGGATCAGAAAGAGATACCTGCATGCGAGGCAGAGGAAAAAGTCAGGGAGATGCATTTATGAAGACTCTGGGGGCATTGGGATCACTCTGCCAGTGCTGTTGGGTAGTAAAGAACTAGGGACAAAGGGGTGTAAGGTAAAGAGGAAGAGGTACTCAGAGTCCAGCATGTTTAAGGGTTTTGTTATATCTAACTTCATGGCCATGAAAAGCCCTTGGAAGAATTTGATCAGGCCCTGACATTAGGCGGCTAATCTACTCAACGATCATTCTGGCTGCTATGTAGGAAATAGACTGGAGATTTCAGTCTCTCTCAGTATGGTGGACAAGGTCCTCTCAACAACCCTTTTTCTATAGAGCAGCTAGAAATGCTACATTTAAAAATAAATGTCTTTTCAAATGAATTGCTGAGTGGGTAAAAAATCTTCAGAGGCCAAAACTGAAATGAAAACAGGAATCCAGAAAAGCAAGGAAGCTCTGCAGCTGGCGGCCGCTCATAGTGGCACCCGGAGTGGGAGGGAAGAGACATATTTAAATGCTAGGACATTTGGATAACTTTTCAAAAAGGAGAGTTAAATGACTACCTCATACCTTGTCACAAACAAATCACAGTTGAATTGAATGTTTAAATGTAAACAAAACAAAACAAAACCCTCTAAAAATACTGTATGAAAATAATTTAAACCCTGAAAGTGATAGCAACAAACCTTTTTATAATGTTGGACTACGACAAGCTTTTCTAGATACAGCATCAAAAGTACATGCCATAAAATAAACACTAATATGTCTAACTACAGAAAAATTGAAAAAAGTTAGTGTGGTATTAAAACATATTGTAAGTTGGGGGACAAATGAAAAACTGGGAAAAATATAGGTTTATGGCAAAGAGTTAATGTCATCAGAATATAGTTTCTACAAAAGAAATCGTTCCAAGATAAAATACTTTTTGGAGGGACCAGCAGTTGGGGATAATGGCTATGTCGCTGGACTCCCATGTAATTGACTGCATCCTGGACCCAGTGGGTTAAACTCATGCCGGGCACATGTGCATGCGTGCCCAAGATCCCAGGAAGAGAATGAAGAAGAAGGGATTGTGGCATGGCCATCCCCCCTGGTGGGTGATTTCTCGCTTTCTGTCTCTCTGTCTCTCTCTGTCTTTCTGGTGATGCACGCGTCCTATAGCAAAAACCTCTCCCCCCAAAAAAGAAAAGAAAAATACTCTTTGAAAAAATAGACTAAAGATTTGAAGCTTACAATTCAGGCAGTTCAGAAAGGGAGAAACAAATTGATCCCATTAAAGAGAACATCAAGTGCATGAGAGAATAGCTGCAAGTGAAATCAACAGTGAGATGCCATTTTTCACTCATCAGTTTGGTGAAGATTAAAGAGGATAGTCTTACCTAGCATGGGTCAAGACGATTGAAGCGACCAGACATGGTGTTCTCGTGCACAGTAGGTGTGAGTGTACCTGGAATAGGTTTTGTGGAAGGCATCTTGTTGGCTATTTATTTTACAGATATCACTCAAACACCTTTTAGCCTTGTAGGGCAACTTCTACTCATATAACCTAAGAAAATAATCAAAGAAATACAACAAAATGTATTCACAGCTGTGTTTTTCATAGGACTATTGACACAGTTAACACTGAGAACAATGTAAACCCTTCATTGATAAATAGTTATATCAGTAAAGTAGAATACAATAGGCCTATTAAAAATATAATACAAATTTACACTTGCTGATGTGGACATAAGTTCATGATAAATGTTTCTGTTTAAAAACCAGTACCATTCAGCAAGATGGGTATGGCACCTTTACAAACTGTGACAGTGTCTGCTGCTGTTCGATGGCACTGATTTGTAAGAGCCAGTTGTTCAGTCGTTTGAATCAGCTGTAGCATTGTTGGTAGTTTGAAACTGGTTTTGGTAAGAATGTCCACCCCATGGAATTTGGTGAACAGATGCTATACATTAGCCCCCTCGTCAGCTCCTGGTTAGTTTATCAACATACCACTGTGGGAATGCATATGAGCACACATGCGCACACATGTAGAAAACCTTTGGTAGAAACACACCGAATCTTAGCAGTGGAATTCTGTCTGGATTTATTTCTTCCTTTTTAAGATATTTTTCTTCTTATTTATGTATATGATAATCTAATACTATTTATAATTAGAAATAAAGAGTCACTTTATTTTTTAAAGTAAGAAAGAATGAAAACTTCAACTTCTGGAGTCCCAAAGATGGGAAGCAAGTACAATTATGACAGCTACTGTTTAAACCTTAGGTCTTTGTTACTCTTGCTAAATTGGATTTAATAACTTCTCCGGTACAGAAATGATCCAAATATTCAGGAAATGACCTTGTGAGATACTAAATTAGTAGCTTTGTGAGGGATAAGAGATATCACTATTGCCTTTCTTGCAGTATAACCATGGCTAGTATTTGTATATTTGTTAGGTATGTAAGATCAAGAAAATAAATATTAGTTAGCCTCACGCTTGATAGTTGAAATCAGTGAGTTCCTACTTTTCACCATCAAAGTTTGCCAGTACTGGATACTCAGTTCAGAACGTACTTACTTACCCTGATTCTTTCCTACTTGGCTCATTTAAACCATTGTACTGATTATGGACCTTTTCTGGATTTTCATTTGTTTGTTTTATTTTTAAGAAATCAGTTCTGTGAATATATTTAGTTATATATCAACATTTTAATATCTGTAGGCATAATTCCTATGGAATTTATGCTATTAATTGTGTAATTTTCAAATGAAGGACCTGGTTACTTCATTATTTAGTATCTGTCATTTTTATAATGAAAACTCCCTAAGGACAGGCACTTTATTCACCTCTATGTCATTAGTGCCTAGTAAGAAACTTTGGCCTCATTAGGTGTTTAGTAAATATTCAGTGAATGAGAAACTGGGTCTAGCCAACGTCTAAAATTTAATTCTGTACATCAGCTATGAGATTATTTTGTATCGGAGAACATAAGCAGGTACATCAGGAAGTTCTGAGAATGCTTAAGCTTTTATTTCTAGGGAGTTATTGATATTTGTTTTTATCCTGATCTTTCTCATTCTACACCATTTAGAAACAAATATCCACCAAATTCTAAATGCTGGGCATTTTGCTGAGTGAGCAGGACTATAGCCCTGTCTTTGGGCTCATAATCTAGCAAAGAATTGGCCAAAACCTCAACAATTACGCAATGTCGAACATGGTTAGTGTCATCAGAGAGGTCTATGGTGGTAGAGAAGTATGAGAAGTTGATTCAAACTGAGGGGAACCATCTGCAAGAGGGCTTCAGAAAGTTTATGGAAAAATGAATTTAAAATTGTACTTTATTGGGAACCAGCAGGTGTCGTGGTGGTCAAGGTGCTGGACACTCCCACATGGCGATCACAGTCTGAGTCGCAGACCTAGTGGCTTTCCTTCTCACTTTCCCTCCTTCTCTCTCTCTGTCTCTCTCTGGTTAAATTAAAATGAATGGATGAATAAATACAGTAAAATAAATAATTAAAAAAACAGTACTTTATTTTGGAGAAAAAAAAAATTTTTGGAGAGGTTTTTGCTCTAGAGTGCATGGGCTCGCCAGAAAGAAAGAGACAGAGAGACAGAAAGCGGGAAATCACCCCCCAAAAGAGATGGCCATGCCGCAATCCCTTCTCCTCCATTATCCTCTAGGGATCTTGGACACACATGCGCATGTACCCAGCATGAGTTTAAGCCACTGGGTCGGGGACTCAAATCACTGATTATATGGGAGTCCAGCAACATAACCATTATGCCAACTGCTGGTCCCTTGAGGCAAGTTTTAAAAGAAAATCTATGTATAGTTTTATCATAATATATATTTTCCATGTACTTTTTGAAGAAAAAGATGCCTTTTGAAGTACCTTTGTGTTCTAGAGGTATAGCGTCCACTGTAGAGGCAGAGTGACTACTTGGAGATGAGTAGGAAAAGGTATTGCGGGCATTGCAGAATGGATCTGTGAGTACATGCCCTCCACCCCCAGTCTTTACAAGTAAGGCCTCTAAATAAATAAAGACATGAACTATACCTTTTAAGATTTGTTTTTATTTTGGTATTTGTTCTTAACATGTAGTCAAGTTTAATTTCTGTGGTATATGAAGTCTATGAATTTTGACAAACAAATGCAATCATGTAATAACCACCATAATTAAAATATGGGGGCAGCTTTGTGGCCTGATGGTTAAAGCAGCCAAATTCCAAATGGCTGACCATGTGTTTCGAGTCTCAGACATGGTGGTTTGAGAAATAGGCTGGGCGTGTGGGGCCCAAATCTCATAATGAAGAAGAGATGGAGAAGAAACTGTGGAGTGACCCTTCCCCGTGGAGAGGTGCTTTCTCCTCTCCCTTTTTCTCTGTCTCTATATCTCACGGGTGTGCAAGAGCATGTATCCTCTAGGAGGAAAAGAAAAAAAAAAGATACAAAAAAGCTTTCGCTACCTGCCTCACAATTCCTCTCAGGCTGCCACTGTGCAGTCAGCTCTCCCGTCTCCTCAGTCTCTAGCAACCACGATTGTTTTTTCTTCTCATAATTGTTCTTTTCCAGAATGTCAGATAGATGATAGATGGAATCATACAGGACCAGCCTTTTTCACTCATCATAATGCGTTTGTGATACATTCATGTTCTTGTGTGTATTAGAAGTCCATCCCTTGTTGCTGAGTAGCATTCCATGGCATGCATATACAAGAATTTGTTTACTCTTTCATTAAGTTAAGGATATTTGATGACCTCAAGTTTTTGGTTATTATAATTAAGGCTACTAGAAACATCTATGTCTGCTTTGTCTGAACGTTAGATTTATTTGTCTTGGGTGAAAACCTAGGACTTGTAAGGCAAGGCTGCATGGTAAGTGTAGGCTTCCCTTAGTAGAAGCTTGTTTTTCATTATTGAATTCCCATCTTTAATGAATGAAAGTTCCAGCTGCTACACATCTCACCAACACTTGGCATTTTCCATTGTTTTCATTGTTAGCTGTCTTAATAGTTATATATGGGACCCTTGGGAACGTCCTGACACAGTTTTGAATAGGAAAATATGCTGTGACTTTCTCAAAGACCTCATATTTTGTGTGATTTTATTTTTAGTTTGTATTCTTCTAATGACTAGTGATTTGGGCATATTTTTATGCATATTTGTATATGTTCTTTGATGAAGTGTCTGTTGAAATCTTTTGTCCCTTTTGACTGAGTTGTTTTCTTACTGAGTTTTGAGATTTCACTGTATATTGTGGACACATGTTCTTTACTAAATAGGTTATTTGTAACTTTTTTTTTTTCACTTATTTGTGCCTTGCCTTTGCAAGCCTTTCATTGTTTTGAATTATTTTAAGAGTTCTGCTCCCAGGCCTGTCACTGGATCTACCACTATTCTCTTCTCCACTCAGCATGTTTCTAGAGCTTTTGTACTTTCTTTTGTCATATCAAGAGGGATGTGTGTGTGTATGTGGTGGAGAGTAACCTATGAAGATGAAAGGACAGTTTTTCTGTTTATAAGAAGCCTTTAGTAGTTGGAAACAAAATCTAGGTATCCAAACATTTGTAACCCATGGGATAATGTCCCGAGGGCCATAGGAGTGTATGGAATAGCATACCATACTACACATAGCATTGTTTAAGGTTTCAGGCCTCACAAGAGAGGAACAATAATACTCTGGATAATTAGGACCCACAAATTGTAAAGAAGTAGTGCCCTCTCTCCAACTCCATGGATTGTCATTGATGATGAAAGGGGTTGGGGCAGGCATTGGGCAGTGTACTCTTCTTCATCTTGAAAAGTCACAGTTCCCTACCTCAATAATCATAGAGTAAAAGGACCACCTCAGGAGCTGTTAGCCTCATAGTATGAGCACACCCCCGTAGCCTTGTTGCTATAATTGTCCCTTTTGTCTTCATTTATCGTTTAAATAAACACTGAAATAAAAATTGGATAAAGGGACCAGAAGATTGCATAGTGGCTATATCGTTGGACTCCCACATGGCCAACTGCAATCGGAATCCCAGACCTGGTGGCTTGAAAATCACATGGGCGCACATGTGTGCATACCCAAGATCCTGGGAAGAAATTTGGAGAAGAAGACCATTATGGCACGGCCGTCCCTCCTAGGGGGTGATTTCTCACTTTCCCTCTCACTATCTGTAGATCTGTCTCTCTCAGGAGAGCACATGTACCCTAAGGCAAAAACTTCTTAAAATAATGGATAAAGAAATTTATTTTTAATAAAAAATATTTATGATAAACTATGTGGGCACTCATACAAGAGTAAGAAAGATGAGCACCGAGGCCAGCAAATGGTGTAGTGGTTACATCACTGACCTCTCACATGGTTGACCATGATTTGAGTCCCAGACTCAGTGGCTTGAAAACCATGCGGGACACATGTGTGTGCATGGCCAAGGTCCCGGGAGAAGAATAGAAGAGAAGGGATTGCGGCATGGCCATCCCCCAGGAAGGGGTGGTGGTGGAGATTTCTCACTTTCCCTCTCACTGTCTCTGTCTGTCCCTCTCCAGTGAGCACATGTACCCTGCAATAAAGAAAAAAAGGAAGATGAGCTCCTTTCACAAGGTCTTGTCACTATGCAATCCCCTTTCTTCAGTCCTCCAGCCCATGGACTCTTGGGTCCTTCTGCACACGTCTCATGTGTTTCAGGCTGGCTGAGCCAGGGACTCAAACTGTGATCACCATGTGGAATCCAGATTCTTTGAGCAGTGTGTTACCACTGCACCACAAAGCCAGCAGAGAAATTTCATTCTTTGCCATAGGGTGGGTGCCACCATACCCAGAAATTTCATTCTTAACACATGATATTGCACATGTATGTGCTCTATTCAATATCCTGGGCACAAACATATTTCCAAATTCATCCTTTATCTCTGTTCATAGTTATTAGTTAATATGACTGCATTCTTCAAGTACCATCAGTGGCTCTCAGCTGCTACCAAGATGAAGATTGTTCTTAGCCTGTATGACTCCAACCTACTATTCTTGTGCATTATTAAATCACTCCCACAGCCTGCAATCTCACACCGGCTGTGACTGATGGACTGATTAGCAATGGCTCCCATCAGCCTGGACTCCTCCCCTCCTATCTGCCATGGGACATTCCATTCACATCTCAAGCTTAAATCAGATGTCTTCTCTTCTGTGACGGCACTGTGGAACTCCGCTCCTCTCAGTCAGAATTAAAAACTCTTTCTACCATTTTATGGCATGTTGTGTCTTTTTTTTTTTTTCTCTTTAGCATTTCCTTCATTTGGCTTTGCATTGTGATGAAATGTTTGCCTGTCTACCCTTTCTAGGTAGTAACATTTTTGAAAGCAGAAACTGTTTATTCCATGTATTTCCTCCCCCACTGAAACCTGTTATAAACTGTGGTATGAGGTAGGTTGATACTGATGGCTGATTGATTGAAGGACATGTCATAACCTACAGTTCACCTTGCTTTGTGACCCAGACGAAAGAGGTGTCTGCGTGATTGTTTGTCATAACTGGAGGTGACAGGGTGATCTGGTGTGTTCTAAGCAAAGGCAGTCCTGTTTCCCTGTTGGCTTTGGTGATGTTCTCCTGTCTAGAATAGGAAAAGGGCGATTTGATTTTGAGTAATAAGCAACCCTCCTCTAGTTGTCTACCTTAAATGTCTCCCATTGTTCTGCTTAAGGTGATTTTCTACCAGCATGAAATGTTCTCCTTCCCAGACAGTTGATGGAGGAGCTGAGTCATGCCTGACTTTTCTTAATAAGACAGAGGCAGCTAACGCCCAAGGG
The DNA here is from genome assembly GCF_000334495.1 of Tupaia belangeri chinensis. NCBI lineage: Eukaryota > Metazoa > Chordata > Mammalia > Scandentia > Tupaiidae > Tupaia > Tupaia belangeri. The sequence goes on along the minus strand of NW_006160028.1, from coordinate 1,371,188 downwards.
AGCTGCCTTCGAGGACAGGCTGACATTTCTGACTCCTCTGCTTTTTAAAAGTGGGTGTTATGAGGAAAAGTTGAACCTGAAGATAGCTTCAACGCCTCCATTGGAAGCAGGACTAATCCAGACAGATGCGCTCTGCCCCACTGCCTCTTGGCTGTTCATGTGCCTTTTGATGCTTGGAACTGCTCATCAAGGACTTGTTAATTGCTCCTTATTAAAAAGACTCAGTCACTTTGTTCCACTTTCTATTAACAAAGTGCCCACCCACACACCCACTAGTGCCCACTCTTCTTTTCTAAAAACTGGCTTGATTCTGTGTTTTTAATATTAAGGCAGAGCATACTCTAGAAATTAGCATCGATTATAAACCCATCATATTGTAAAATGGAAGGGGTTAGGGATTGTCTAGTTCTACCCTCTTTTTTGTTCACTTTTGTCCTTTGTATGAGGGAGGTTGAGGGAAGAGAGAGAGCGAGTGATAGATACTTTTTGCCAGTGTCTTATCATGTCATGATCTTCCTGCCCTAAGCTCTCAATAACCTGGGATTTCAGGCAACTGAGGCCATGCCTGGAGTATTCAAGTTGGCCAAGAAACTAAGCCTGTGCCTCACATGCATCTTCTAGCCTCCCAAGTAGTGGTGTCTTTACCACCATAGCTGACTCTGGGTCTGTTCCTTTTATTTATTTATTTTTTACCACTGGACATGTGCACTCACCAGACAGAGACAGTGAGGGGGAATGGTTCAATCTTCTTACATTAGACATGCTGAATCTGAATCCCAGAGAGGGAAAGTTACCTAGCTAGTCAGCATTAAATCTCAAACACAGAAAAAGGCATTTCTCTGTTGGAATCACTATTTCCCACTCACTTCCTGTATAATCGTGTGGATATACTTTAACATAGTAAGACTCATGCGCCTCATGTGTTAAATGAGGGTAGTAATACATAAAACTATCTAAAAGAATTTGTTATGAAGATTAAAAGCAATAATAAATATAAAGCACTGAATACCTGGTATAAGAAAACATTCAATATTTGAGAGAGGGTGATATTTATAAAAATAATGATCGTCTCTAGCAAAATCAGTACAAGAAATGAGATCTTCTGACCCTATGTCATTGTTCTCCGAAGAGAATACGACTGTTAAAATGTGGGCCTCAGGACCTGTTTGTAGTGGTGAGGATGTTTAAAGATATCTGTCTGAAGAAAAATTCCTATATTTAAAGGAAAAATCAGTGGCTAGTTTGCTAAAGGACAAAAAAGAAAACAAAAGAAAGCAGAGTTTAGGACGTTTGTCAGCATAAACAATCAAAGTACGTAGAGCGTTTGAGGGAGTCCTTTATATATGCAGTCTCCGGAGTAGAAGCCCAGGTCTGGCCTGACCGGAGAGCCCGAGAAGGTCAGTGCAGACAGGACTGGTCCTTTCTCTGCTGTCTGATACCTCTGCGAGCTTCCCCAGTACTCTCAGCCTGGACCCCAAGGTGGGACAAGGACCCTACTTTTGTGATCAAAGGATGGAACGTGTCTGACACTGTTATGAAACCGTAAGTCACAGTGGTGAGGGAGGACAGCAGTGACTCACAAGGAATGAGTTTGGAACATCTTCCTACCTCAACAGGTAAAAAACTAAAAATTGGTGTTACATCTGTCTAAGCAGCCACTTTTAGTATTAAGTTTCTACAAGACAAGGAACTGCATCATTGGGAGTCTGGGAGTTCCCAGGAATGTGTTACAGACTTGGCAGTGTTGCTTTGGGATGCACACACACACACACACACACACACATGCACAAACACTATGTGTGTGTGGGTATCATGAAGCAATTAAAAGATCTTTTTATTTGACTGTAGGCCCCTTTCCTTTTTTAAATTTTAACTTTTTCCTTTCTGGTAATGACTTTGCTTTTCCTCAGTGACAGAACATTGGTGGCATAGTCACTGGTGAGTGTCAATAGAGAGGGAAAGTGGAGCTGAGAACGAGGATTATGCAAGACATCCTGATGCTGGTGTTTTTTTTCTTTTTTTTTTTGAGGGTTTGCTTTTGCTTCATATATGAAAAGTACATTCTGCCACTTTACTTCCTTTGGTTTAAGAGCTCTGGATTTCAGAGAAGTTGGTTTGCAGTTTTGGCTTTCTTTTTAGCAATAAATACACGAGGCAACATTTTTAACCATAGTTTATAGTGAGTCAAAAAAACTAAACATAAATGTAGATATACAAATTCAACTTCTGACATACCAGGAGAAAAGCAAAGCAAAAACCATGTAAGCGTCCAAAGGAGAGCTTGGTTGTTTTCACATGCAGAGGTATTGCTCATGAGGTGGGACCTAGGACTACGGATCTGGGAACTTTTTATCCTGACTCAGCCACCAACCCCATCCCTCATCTCAGGCATCCTCTCACCCCTCTTGTCTCAGAGGCGAATCTATGTAACATATCTTGGTACTGCATGGTTTTTTTAATTTGTCAGAGGGCACATGTGCTTGCCAGAGAGGCACAGAGAGAGAGGGAGAGGAGAAAGCCCCTTCCTGGAGCATTCCGGTGTGAGGAATGGTCGTGCTGCAATCCCCTTTTCTCCATTTCTCCCTCCTTTGGGATTTGAAGACACGTGCACATGCACCCAACATATTCATCAAGTCACTAGGTCTGGGACTCAAACCACACAGTCGTCCATGGAGAATCCTGTTGCCTTAACTGTTGGGCCATGGAGCTGACTGGGCGCTGAATTAATTTGAAGGCGTCTGTGCAGATGTGTTGTGCAGTGGTTTTTCAGAATGCATCCTGAGTTACAGTCATCTTAAATGCTCAGAAACTTGGACAAGGATTTTATCTTGGCATTTACTCTTTTGAAGACCCTCCCTGCTCCTCTCCTTGGGAGATGATGCTGTTTCCGAGATGAGTGGCCACTGAGAACTCAGCAAGACAGAACCGCCAGCTTTGGAGTTCTTCCTGCCACCTCATCTTCACTCACTGCTAGACATTTCTCCAAATCCCATTTCTCATGCTCTCGGCTTTTGATGCTTGCTTCACCCGATTTTCTCTCAGAATCTTTTGTTTTCTGCTTGTCACTACCCGCCTTCAAGAAAAATCTACATGCTTGACACATTATTAAAATTGAATGAGACGGCACCAGCATTTCACAGGTGATGCCTCTGTTAAACGCAGTGGCGGGATTTCAGCCTGCTTCTCTTCCCCTGGCAGGTGATGAAGATCGTAAGCTCTCTTTTACTCTCGGCAATTTCCTGAGAATTGCTGGGGAGGCTGCTGGCAAGGTGCACATGACAAGCTCTACAGTTTTTTTGTAGTCGTGCATAGAATAAGGCTACAGATCTTGAAGTGAGGGAACTGGATTGCTCCTAACTGAAAGTTGAAGGCCCCTGAGGTACTTTCCCTGAAGGAACCTCACTAACCCTCTGATTAGGAAGTGAGACCTGAGGTTGGAGGGTATAGGAACATGTGGGGAACCCAGAGGGCTTTACTTTTCTATCTTACTGTGGATGGAAAGGTGATGGTGAGGTGTCTTTGCTAATCAAGAATGGAGTCCACGCTTAGCCTGCTTTCTACATTTCAGGAATCAATGCTTAATATTTTTTTACTTCCCTGGCTCTGGTAATATGCAATAAAACTCAAATATACACAAAATAATTCACTTTTTTTCTGACTCTCTGGGCCTCAATTTTTTATTTGTAGAAATCAACATGAAAGGTCAGCCCCATACCTAATTGTTAATGGAGCCTAGTCCCAGGTGGCTGGCTGCTCTTCAAATCCCAGCCCCCACAACTTCAAGAACACACCAGGTACATGTGTGTGTGCGTGTGTGTGTGTGTGTGTGTGTGTGCTCAGAATACTGACAAAATGGAGAAATGGAGAAAGGATTGTGACATGACCATGCCCAACTAGATGACCCTTCCTCCCTTGCTCTGTCTCTGGTGAGCTCATAGAAACTGACAATTAAAAAGTAATCCACATAATTATAAGTAAAATGTAAGTTCTTGCCATACCAGAGTTTATATGCCTCTCTCAGCTATGAGATTATTTACTCCTAACAGTTCTGTGGGTTGGACACTTGTCCTAGTCCATTTTCTGCTGCTGTAACAGATACTACAGACTGGGCAGTTTATAATAAACAAAAATTTGTTTGGCTCACAGTTTGAGAGGCTGGGAAGTCTGAGAGTATGGTGCCAGCGTCTGATGAAAGCCTTCATTCTGTGTCATTCCTTGGTGGACAGTATGAGGGGAATAGAAAGCTCGAGACAGAATGGAGACTGGACTTACCTCTTATCAGGTATCCATCCCTGCAGTAACTCCCATGATCATGTCATCGATCCACTTATAAGGGCAGAACCTCTTAAAGGTCCTGTCTTTTGGTACCATCTCAGTGGCAATAACATTTCAACATGAGTTTGGAGGAGATATTCAAATCATAGCTGTATTTTTGTATTTAGTTTCATTTACTACTACATATGAGGGAACTTGAGATTCAGAGTAATTTTTAAGGGCCACACTTGTGAGCAGAATTGCCACCTGGCCTGCTTTTAGCTTCAAGGGTAAGATACATATGTATTACTGGGATGATGCAGTAGAAAGTCTCTTTCCTTTTTATATTAAAAAAAAATTGCTATGGGGTATGTGTACTTGTTGTAGAGAGACAGAGAGGAAAAGAGAGAGAGAAAGAAAGTGAGAAAAGCACTCTCTAGGGGGAGATGACCATACTGCAATTTCTTCTCCTCCATTGTCCTCTTGGAATTTTGGACACACATGCACATATGTCTGGTGTGATTTCAAGTTACTGGGTCCAGGACTCAAAATGTTCCGTTGACCACATGGGATCCACATGCCTTAATCACCAGGCAACTGGCTGGCCCGAAATAAATTTTCTTGAATGATAATTTGAAAGCAGAGACCATCCTTTTTTTTAATGGATTTTGCTCATAGCTCCTAGCTACCATAGGACCCTGAATAAATATTATGTACTAATGAAAATAAAGGAGTGAAGGATGCTTGATTATCATGTGAGAATATTAATTGAATGTTTACATCTTAATCATGGAGTAGAAAAAAATTGCTTGGGGAGAAAAAAAAAACACAAAAACCTGCTAATGACTGCTTAGAGTTTCCCCAGTGTACTGTGCCACGCTTGACAAAAGCCACTTTATTTATTATCACAACAGCCCTGCAAAGAAAATCCTTCCCCTTCAGTCACATGAGGATGCTCATTACAGCAATTTTTTTAAAAAGAAAATAATGGAACCATGGTACAGAGGCAGCACACCCCAAATCCATTCTTTAGCCTACCAACCCCGCCACCACTGGCATGGCAGAAGGCGAGCCTGTCCTGCATGGCTGTCAGATGATGTTCTTCTGTGTTTTTCCTTTTTATACGCAGCAGCAGGAAGCATAGCTCCTGGACCCATCTTGAACATTAACATACGATGAATCAGCGTCTTTCTGTTGGTGCTCCAAAACCAGTTGTGAAATGATCCTACAGTGTGGATCTTATAATAATACAATTGGTTAGGCTCGGAAAGATCCCAACTCTAAGTCATCTTATACATAATTTTATTTAGTAACTTCAATAATTATCTGCTTTAGCTCTGCTTTTGAATCTTGTTATCTTGGTTGTTTTTCTTTACTAGGGTTCACTTTCCATTTTCATCCCTCTTTGCTTTCTTCCCCTTTTCTTTGTTTTCACGTTTGCCTGATGTTCTCCACACATTCTCCACGCTTTTTCTTTTTTTCAAACTAGCCAGGCCTGCCATTTCTAATAACCTTCCATTTCTAATAAATATAAAATGATAGATAAAGACCAAGAGTCACATGGGAGATTGGGACGCTACTGTGGTAAAACTCATCCCTGGAACAATCTGTAACAACCTCTGCAAAGCTGAGCCTGTGCTTGAGAATGTCTCTCCTACTCCTCCATCCTCAAAGTGTTTTCTTTAATTTGGCGTCCTTTCCTTATCTGGCAAATATTAATACCCATTATCATCTGCTAAGGGCTTTTTCCTATTTTCGTCAAATTACTCAGTCGAGAATGCTCCCTGTTTTTTTGTGGTGGGAGTAAGGTATGTCTAATTATCTGGTCCAGGAAAGCCATCTGCCAAGTTATTAGCCAGAATGTTGAACAGTCTGAGTGGCTTGAGGATGTGTAATGGATGCCCACAGCCACCACTC
>NW_006160028.1:1350290-1364983 GCF_000334495.1 Tupaia belangeri chinensis | reverse complement strand
GGGGGGGAGAGGTTTTTGCTATAGGGCGCGTGCGCTTGTCAGACAGACAGAGAGAGACAGAGAGATAGAAAGCGAGAAATCACCCCCCAGTGGGGGATGGCCATGCCGCAATCCCTTCTCCTCCATTCTCTTCTTGGGATCTTGGGCACACACGCACACATGCCAGGCGTGAGTTTAAGCCACCAAGTCCAGGACTCAAACCACGGTTGACTATGTGGGAGTCCAGCAACATAGCCATTACACTAACTGCTGGTCCCTTCCTCCTTGACTCTTAACTGTTTTTCCTTGTGATGGCTTGAATGAGAAATAGGAACTTTTAGAAACATTTCTTGGAGCTTAGTTTGAGTATCTCACCCCCGAATAAAAAAATTAAACAAACAAAAACAAAAAACCCTCAAGTTTTAATCATAGTTTCCAGGGAAAATCTTACTATAGGTGAGTGGTGTTTGCAGATATGTTCAAAAACTGGTAACTGATTATTGGACATGTTAGAAAAATTGGTAGATATTTTACTTTTTTCCATCGAGGAACAAAGAAGAATATATTTTTTATGTAAATATTAATCAAAGAGACATAGAATCATGGGGTGGATACAACCTCTGGTATTGTTTAGTTGCCCTCTTATTGTAATAAAAGAACTAGGACATTGTGGTCAGTAAGGATGATGATCAACCATGAACAGAGACTTAAAACAACAGTGGTTGGGAGCCAGCAGGTGGCATGGAGGTCAAGGTGCTGGATCCCACATGGCCAGCTGCGTGGTCCCTCTCAGACCAGACCGGTGGATTGAGAATATTGCTAGAGGGACCAGCAGTTAGCATAATGACTATGTCACTGGACTTCAATAAAGTTGACCGCAGTTTGAGTCCCAGACCCAGTGACTTAAACTCACGCTGGGCGCGTGTGCGTGCGTCCCCAAGATCCCGAGAGGAGAATGGAAGAGAAGAGATTGTGGTGTGGCGATTCTCCCAGGGAGTGATTTCTCGCTTTCTGTCTCTGTCCTTCTCTGTCTTTCTGGCGAGCACACGTGTCCTCTAGCAAAAACCTCCCCCCAAAAAAGAGAGAGAGAGAATATTGCTGGATGTGTGTGCATGCTTGCTCCAAATCCTGAGAGGAGAGTGGAAAAGGGATAGTGGCATAGGCATTTCCCCAGGGGGGTGAATTCTCTCTCTCTCTCTTTCTTTCTGGTGAGTGCATACTCCCTATAGCAAAAAACTTAAAAAAAACAAACCCTGAAACAAAACGATGATTGAAACTGCGATGTTTCTTCAGCTTTAACGTGCATAGGGATAACCTGGGGCTTGTTAAAACTGCCCTCTTTAAAACTATGTACTTCTGTCACTTCCCCTCTCTCTCCTTGCCCCATTCCTGGTCCCCTTACCAGGTTCCATGTTTTCCTTTGTTCCACTGAGTGATTAATTTCCAGTGTATTATTTTCTTTTCTTGTGTAGCCTGTCAAATATTTCTTAGTCTCCCAATGTTGGAATGTGAACTCATGGGGGTCATACAGAGGTACAGGGTAAAACCCATTGCTTCCAAGATGGCCCACAGAGGAAGTTTCTGGCTTTACATTTGGGGACCTCCCTGAGTACCCCAGGAATCCGGGGGCCTGGCTGAAACTGGGGGTGGATTGCAGCATCAAACCTTGCTAGAAGTGCTGTCTCTCTCCCTCCTGGAAGAAATAAATATACTAAAAAATTTAAAAAAAAAAAAGGAAAGAAAGTGAGCTCCAGGCGATATTTGTTTTGTTCATCGATCGATACATCCCAAGCATCTGCTTCAGTATTTGGTATATGATGGTAAGCTCAATGTGTAGTTTTTAATTAAATGAGTGAAACTAAATAGGTGTTAGCGCTCGCCTTTGACTCATGCCTGCTATGCTCAAACCTCATGCCCTGCGCTCTGTGCCACATGTCTTGCCTATCAGGGCTCCTGCCGGTTTTAGGTCTGGTGCTGCTATGAGTTTGCCTCAGAAACATGTCCACACATAACTTGTTGGTTTTGTTTTATGATTAATTTTAATGGACACAATAAATGAACATATTTATGGAATACAGTGTGATTTTTTTCATACATAAAACACCGTATTAAATCAAGGTAATTAGCATATCCATCACTGGTTTACTTTGTCTTCATACGTTCATTCCATGTTCTAGCCAGTCTAATCAGTTTGGTCACAACTTGGAGTCTCTCTGATCCCTGTCCCACCTTACTATTTCCTGAAGAGTCATGCGTTCCATTAGAAAACAAAATTAAGTAAAACTTCCAGAAAGGATATAAAACCAGCTCTTCTGTTTGAGTCTGTCCCTGTCCTCACATATAGTTGTTTTTATTTTTGTTTTCCCAGAAGGCACTAGAACTCGCCAGAGACAGAGAGAGAGCTCACCTTCCAATGGGGCATGGTCACTCTACTATCTTTTCTCCATTTCTCTGTCCCCTCAGGATTTTAAGCACACAGGGACATTTCATCTGGATGATTTTCAAGTAGCCAGGGTCAGGCTCAAAATGAAGTCAGCCATGTGGGATCTGGCTCTCTGTGCACTGGGCTTAATCCCTTTGCTACAGGATTGGCCCAGGGATAGTTTTTTAAAGTACTCATCTACATTGGGTTTCAACTTGGAATATGAAAAGTAACTGGTTCTGAATTTAACCAAATCTCAGAACTAACACCTTCCCCTTCTACCCTGCTTATAATAATATTAATTTTTTTTTTTTTTTTGGCCATAGAACACGTGCTCTCACCAGAGAAAGACAAATAATATTATGGGGATCAGCAGTTAGCGTAATGGCTATGTCGTTGGACTCCCATGTAATCGCCTGCTGTTTCCGTCCCGGACCCGGTGGCTTAAAACTCACGCCGGGCGCGTGTGTGTGCATGCCCAAGATCCTGAGAGGAGAACGGAGGAGAAGGGATTGCCTCATGGCCATCCCCCCTGGGGGGTGATTTCTCACTTTCTGTTTGCCTTTTTCTCTCTGTTTGTCTGGCGAGCGCATGCACCCTATAGCAAAAACCTCTTCAAAAAAGTATTATGTATATGTATTAATACAACATAAAACTATGGTTCTCTTTAGAAGCTTGGTATAACAAACTGGTCCCTTTCATCCAGTTAATTTTGCAGCAATGTCTTTTATAAAGATTGTTAACTTCTTGATGGGCTAGGATCCATTCAGAAATCTCATGCAGATTCAACCAATGAACACTAAGCGCCTTTCATATGCTGCTTGGTCCCTTTAGTTCTCATACAAAACTATAACATGGGCAAGTTATACACATAGAAACTGAGTTTAAGAGAAGTTTTTGTCCAAAGTTATATGGCAAGTCACTGGTATATAGCAAATAATTATTTATGAAAAGTAATCCCATGTTAGGTTTTTCAAAATTCACATCGTTGCCCTTTGTTTTCTAACCCTGAGCCTTCAGAGTGTTTATACTTCCATGTCTCTCCACCCCAGCACCCAGCACAGTATCCCGCTCCCAGCAGGATCTCGATAAATGTTTCATAAATACAAGTATATGTACTGCTTTCCTGTGGGAAATACCCTGCTTTGAGTGTGTGAGCAGAGATTTGGGACAAGCATCCTAGATCTATGTTCAGGCGGCTTTTATTCGTGCTACCACTCAGGCAAAAGTAAGTCAATTAATCTCTCTGTCTCCGTTTCCTGGCATGTAATGTGGGAATGGGCATGAAAGCCCGAGAGGGTGTTGTGAGATTAATTAGTTAAAATGTATACCCTGCTATATAAATGCTAATTGCTGTCAGGAGCGTGGGCTGGATTTTCCAGTGACTTGGCTTTGCGCATTTCCATTAGTCCTCTGTGCCACCAAGTCTCCGTCTTAAACCCTTTGGCTGAGGGAAATGATGACTTTGTGCTTCTCCCAGGTTGAGGGGCCAATTCAGAAAGGATGGCCACTGTAGAATAAATGGGATAAGAAGGGGCATTTTAAACAAAAACGTAATTCACTGCGCCAGTAATTTCCTAAATTCCCTTTGCTGTTATTAGAGGCAAATCTATTTGCATAACAGCCTTTTTCCGTCTTTTCTGTAAGCAAGTGCCTGCAGTGAATCATATAATTAATTTGGTATTACATGACACTCTAGCCTGTTGCCATAGATTTTATTTTTATTTGTTCATTGAATAATTTAAAAAGCTTTGACAAATTACCCTCAGGTGGCTAGCTAGAGAAACTTAAAAACTCCTCAATCTAATTTTAAATGGGCTAATTCCCTGAAGAAAAAAAGCTCAATAATAATGAGTAGTACTATTATGGCTCATTTTTCAAATACTAATACATATATTTTCAGCACCTATTGTGAAAGAGTTTTGTGTATTTATTTATTTATTTTTGCAAGAGGGTGTACTTGCTGGAGAGAGACCCAGAGAGAAGAAAGAAAAGTGAACGTGTCCCCCCTGGGATATGGTCACACTGTAATTCCTTCTTCTCTATTCTCCCTTTCAGGACTTCAGACACACACACACACACACACACACACGCCCAGTGTGTTTCTCAAGGACTGGGTGTTGACTAGAACTCACCGTCAGTTATGTAGGATCCATCTGTCTGAACTCCCACACCATTGGCTGCCCTAAGTTTGATTCATTTTACAGATACATCCATTTGGCCCATGAAACATAATGTAAGGGAGATACCTAGCAGGTCTAATTATTTCTCTTCTCTTTTAAAAAAAATGTGTTGCGTTGAATTTGATTGAAAACATAATAAGTCTGTGGGATCTGACAAAAATCATGGTGATTGATCTCTGTTTAAATTTTGCTATTTAAAGACCTTTAACAAATTTTATTTTGAAAAGTGTCTGTGGTTGACTTTTTAAGCTTATGTTATGAAACAAAATTTCTGCCTTCCTTTATTACCCAACATAGGTAATATTAGTTGCTATGACATATCTCGGTAGCTTAACACGGTAGAAGTTTATTCTCCGTGTAAGTCACAGCCCCTAGAAGTACAGTGGCACTCCTGAACAGCTCTTCTCTGAGAAGTGGCAAAGATCTAGGCTCATTCCTTCTTGTGATGTTAACCTCAAACATTTCTGGCCTCCATGTCTCAATGTTAGGGGAAGAGAAAGCACCAAAGATCTTGCAGGGGGTTTAGGTTATACTGTACTTCTGGCCTTATTCCATTGGCCAGAACAAAAATCACAGGACCCAACCCACTTGCTAAGGATATGTGATTTTCACATGGGCTAAGGAAGAGAAAACAGTTTCCTGTGCATCTCGCCAGTTTCTACTACACTCGGTCCTGTAATTGCCAAAAATCTATTTCATAATTTTTCTAAATTCATCTGCTTTTGTATGTGCTTTGGTTGAGAGGTATGTTAGCTGTCCTTTTTTCAAAATCTCCTTATAGAGAAGAATTCTCCTATTGAATTTAAGAAATATCTATGTGTCACTTATCATCTTTCTTACTATTAATCATTGCCCAAAGCGTTAAAGACCTCCCAGGGCCAAAGTGACAATTCATAATTTGGGTATCAGGAAATCATCTTTAATAAAAGCACCATTAACCCCCAGCAGGGCTTCTTCATCCTCTCCAATTTGCTAATGTTCTTTTTAAGAGTGAATCGTGACAACAGAACTGTAATCTGTGACCTGTATTGGGGTGATCTGAATTGAGATACATCAAGAGTAGGGTTACTGGAAGGATGCTAATTTTTATTTAATGGTTTTGTCTCCAACATCATTCATTCATTTTTGGTCAAAAAGTACAGAATCTTGAGGGAGATGCCATTGAGAACAGCATAAGAATATCCTTGTAAAGGACTGGCAGGTAGCATGGTGGTTAAGGGCACTGGACTCCCACATGGCTGACTGCAGTTCAAGTCCTGAATCTGGCGTCTTGCCTCTCTCTCTCTCTATCTCTCTCTCTCTCTCTCTCTATCTCTCTCTCTTTCTCTCTTTCTCTCTCTCTGTCTCTCTCACTCTGTCCCTCTCTGGTCAAATTAAAATGCATAAATAAGGGGCTGGCAGATGGCTTGGTAGTTAGGGGCATGGGACTCTCACATGACCGACTGCAGTTCGAGTGCTGGACCTGGCTGCTTGCTTTCTCACTTTCTGTCTGTCTCTCTCAATAATTCTTAAAAGAATATCTTTGTGAAATAAGGAAGATAGTGACATCCAATTTCACCCAAACAACAAACTTAATTTGACATAATTCAAGATTGCATCTGCTGTCCAACTGTATCTCTCTTTCTCTCTCTCTCTCTCTCTTTTCTAGGTTTCTGTTATAGGATTGTACACTCACCAGAAAGACAGAGAGAGGGGAAGTGAGAAATCATCCTAGAGGCGATGGCCATGTTGCAATCCCTTCTACTCCATTCTCCTCTTGGGATTTTGGGCATGCACTCAGTCACACCTGCCATGATGTTCAAGCCACCAGGTCCGGGTTGCAAAATGCAGTTGATTATGCTGGAGTGCAGCGCCTTCCCCACCACACTATCTGCCTTCTCTTCTCTTTTAAACTACATACTTTATAATTCAGAAACGAAATGACTATTATATCAATGCATAGCAGCACAATTTTTGGAATTAAACACTAAAATAAAACCCTTTTCTAAAAGAAAGGGAGTATAATTGAGCTGGTTCGATGTGAGGCTGGCTTTGCCCATTGTATGACATGGTGGATATTTTCATCCTTCTTTTCTAATTCTTATTTTAATTATTTTAAAGCAAACCATGCGTAGAAGTATTTTTAAGGTCAGTATGTTAAACTATATATTCTTTCTACCTTAATTTTCTCCACTACCTTAGTTTTCCTTCTCAGAGGTAATCATTTTGAGGATTTTTATTCCTTCTGGCATTACCTACCTATATTTTGCTAACCCATTTAGTATATTTTCCGTTTTCTTAATTTAACCTTAGGCATTACCTTTTAACCTTGTTTTTAATATAGTAAATAAGGAATTATCTCTTTTTAATTAGTAACTTATCTGCTCTTCTTACCCATTCTTCACTACCTAATACTATTACATATTTTGTTGAAGCAATAATCATTTAATTGATATATCATTACATAATCATGAACTATGATTATATTGCCTTCCTTTTTTAATATATTCATTGTATCACTCTTCATATGCCTACTTTAATTTATATTTTTTGGTAGTCATTTTCATAATTTTTATTTGTCTTTTCCCAAAATTTTCCCACTGCTAATGACATTAGATAATCTACCAGTTAGGGACCAGCAGTTGGTATAATGACTGTGTTGCTGGACTCCCATATAATAAATTGTGGTTCGAGTCCTGGCCCCGGTGGCTTAAACTCACGCTGGGCTCGTGTGTGTGCATGCCCAAGATCCCGAGAGGAGAATGGGGAAGGGATTGCAGCGTGGCCATCCCCCCCGGGAGGTGATTTCTCGCTTTCTATCTCTCTGTCTCTCTCTGTCTTTCTGGTGAGTGCACATGCCCTATAGCAAAAACCTTTCAAAAAATTAATAAAAAAAGAAAATTCTAAATGTAAATATGAAGATTGCTAACCCTGAGCTTTTCCGTTGAATGCTGCTGCTCCACAATTTGTTAAGTAACCTCTGATATTAAGATTAAGCTTTTCATTTTATACTCATCAAATTTCCCACAGAAGATTCTTTCATTCTCCTGGCTAGAAATGAAAGTTCTGACAGCTATCATCCTTGTCTCTGTGTGAGGAAAGTTGTTCCGTACTCGAAGAGCAGGATTGAAACAAAGGATATAACTTTTTGATATAGCTTTCATCTGATTCTTCTTATTTTACCACTCTCCCCATATCTTCCATTCTGAGGTACCTGTCTTTGTCTTCCAAGACAGAATAGAATATTGGTTTTGGTAAGAAGCAAACCCCAGTTATCTGTGACTAAAAATAACATGCTGCATGCTGTCCACAGTAAAAGACCCAAGCTAAGGGAACGTCCATCTAATTTCTGTGCTTTCATATTTGCCAAGGCAGAAGAGGAAATTTAGAGAAATACATTCTGACCCTTAAAATATCCACCACAGGTAACACCCACTATCTCATTAGCCAAAGTAAGTCTTTTTTATTTCAGAGCTGCAGAAAGTGCAGTTCGTGCAGGTACAGTCTTAGACGTAGGGGATGGCCCAGACATGCTGGGTGACTGGCACTCGGGCCCTCCTTGTTTCCTTGCTGATGGTTCCTGGGTCTTTCCAGCATCTCAAATTGCAAATTGGCTTGTTCTCCAGCTTTCCCCTGCTTGTTGAGGATTTGTCTTTTTCAATCTGCTAAACTGGTTACTACTTTTCTATTTTGATGTCGCCATGGTCTTTTCTCCTGTTCTTACTGTTCTTTGAGATCATGCCTTCAAAATTTATTTTAGTATCAATGGAGCTTCAGAAAGGAGTGAAATTAGAGGCACATGATAATGTTTTTCTGAAAAACAGAGGTTGTAATTTTCTTTTTCTTTCTCTTTAATTATTTATTGTAATTTAAGATTTACATATAATCATTATACATCTTTGTAGGGCACAGAATGGGCTGTAATTTTCTAAAAACTGATGGAGCTAATTCTGCAACTCTGCATTGTTAATGAAAATATACTTAAAGAGTGTGATAAAATAGATGTTTTATTTTAAAATATTGACTACAAAGTATATTGACATGAATTTCCAATTCCTTCTCTGTATTTTGAATTTTAAATGATGCTTCAAAATGAAAGCAGAGCAACTAATAGTCGTTTGTTGAGTCTTGAAAAAATAGTTAAATTTTCCAGACATATATTACTTACTTAGGTGACAAATCCTTTTGCAAATCAGAAAGTTTCCAATTCTTTGCTTATATCAAAATTAAAGTAACTGTAAATTTAGTTGTTCTGCCTGTTATCTGCTGCTACAAAATGTCTTACCAACCACCACAAATTTCAGTGGAAACACTTCTTTTTTTTCTTTTTTTTTTTTTTTTTAATTACACAGGTATTTTTGCTCATGAGTCTATAGGTTTCCTGGCTTAGCTGATTTAGGTTGGACTTGCTCTTAATCTTTATTCAGTAATGAAAAGACCAGACAGGGTGCTTCTAGGGGTGGGCCAGCTGCTGGCTGGGCTGCCTCAGTGCCACTCCATGTGGTCTCTTTTTTCCTGAGCTTGTTCTTATGTTGGTAACAGAGTTCTAAGAGAAAAGCAATAGCTTTGAAGTCCCAGGCTTGGATTGCCCCACAGTCACTTTTGCTGCATTTTGTTGGTCAATTTATGTCAGGAGGGCAGCTCAGATTTAAGGGGTAAGAAAATGAACTCTCATTTTTTTTTGAGAGTTTTTATTTTTTATTTTCATCTTTTGCCAGAAAGACAGAGAGAGACAGAGAGACAGAAAGAGAGAAATTGCCTCCCCTCCCCCCAGGGGGGATGGCCATGCCGCAATCCCTTCTCCTCTCGGGATCTTGGGCATGCATGCACACACGCCCGGTGTGAGTTTAAGCCACTGGGTCCGGGACTTGAACCGTGATTGACTACATGGGAGTCCAGCGACATAGCAATTATGTCAACTGCTGGTCCCATGAGCTCTCATTTTTGATGGGAAGGTTCAAAATTTTAAATTGCTAGAGAGTGTCTTTACAGGAAGGAATGAGTACTAGGGCTGGTTTTGTAGATTCTGTATTCCAGAGTTGACAGGTGGTGAGTAAAAATAATTTTTCATGATAAATACATAAACTGGGCATATATATCTGAAGGAATTGAAAAAATTGAGTTACCTTGCTAGATCTAAACTTGTGTTCCTGGCTTATGAACAAATTTCCTCAATACTAACATATAAAACAAACAATTTTCAACTAATGACTAACATTCAAAAGTAGCCAGTCCATCCAAGACTATTAAGGCATGATTTCCCATAAAATTTTTACATTTTGTGCTTAATAACTACTTATAAAATTGAAAAATATTATTTAAATTGTATAACCATAATCTTAATACAATTCATTCCAGAAGAAAAAGCTTTTTAACACCTAGAGCCTTATTTGTTGTAAAGTAGAATAAAATGATGGGAAATAACGATCAATTATAAGACCGTATTCCATTAGAGGCTGGCTCTGTGGTGCAATTTGGTAATGCACTACTCAAGAGAACCCAGACCCCACATAACAGCCTCGGTTCAAATCCCAACCTGGCTAGCTTGGCACATGCGCAAGTGCCCAGGATCCAGTGGGCTGTTCCTGGATGAGGGAGACGGTGCTGTGACTAAGTCCTGCAGAGGGTGTTCCTTTCTCTCCCTCTTCCTCTCTCTCCCTCTCTCTCTTCATCCACATGTACACTGTTGTGAATGAAGAATAAAAGAAGTAAAGAAAAAAATCATATTGCATTGAAGTAAAATTGTGCATGGAGTTAGTAGAATTATAAGTTCAAGGTGAAAAAGGGGCAATGGGATTTATAACTATTAAAAGAAAGCTCGTTTACATATTTTTTAAATTGGTCCATGGGGCATCTCTGTTCCATTAGAGGTAATTAAAAGAGTGATGTAACCACTTTATTCTAAAATGTCATTCCTTTTTTTTTTGGAGAGGTTTTTGCTATAGGGCATGTGCGCTTGCCAGAAAGACAGAAAGAGACAGAGAGACGGAGAGACAGAAAACGAGAAATCACCCCCCATGGGGGATGACCACACTGCAATCCCTTCTCCTCCATTCTCCTTTCAGGATCTTGGACATGCATGCACATTCGCCTGGTGTGAGTTTAAGCCACCGGGTCTGGGACTCGAACCATGGACGAGTAAATGGGAGTCGTTACTAACTGCTGGTCCTCTAAAATGTCATTCCTTAAACTATGATACTATGTATACCCTTTCAATTATCATACTTAGCATGAAATGTTTTAGATGTCACCTGAAATGCAGGGAAGATTACATAGTTTAAAAACACAGATAAGCATGTATGTATGTTAGGGACTCAGGAAATTAGAAACCTGTTTTAGGACACTTGTTTTGGGGCTTACAGGACTCTTTCACCCTGACCTCGGTCCTGCCTTCATGTGGTAACATTTAGAGTCCTCGGTCCAGATACATCCTTAAGAAAAGATAAAAGGCTGGCCGAAGCGGGCCAGCAGTAGGGTTTCACTGGAGGATTCTGGTGCCATTTCAGAAGGCCCAGGTTTGCATCCTGGGTCAACCTGAACTTGCTGGGCACACACGTGATCCTCGCTGCTCAAAAGGCTGACTGAAAGATTGGGGGTAGCAGGGATTATGATGTGGCAAGACACTGTCAGGGGTCCCTGTCTCCCCACTTTTCTCTTAAGCGGGCCAGCAGTAGGGTTTCACTGGAGGATTCTGGTGCCATTTCAGAAGGCCCAGGTTTGCATCCTGGGTCAACCTGAACTTGCTGGGCACACACGTGATCCTCGCTGCTCAAAAGGCTGACTGAAAGATTGGGGGTAGCAGGGATTATGATGTGGCAAGACACTGTCAGGGGTCCCTGTCTCCCCAATTCTCTCTTTTTCTGTCTCTTTCTCTCTCCTCATGAAAAAGAGAACAAGTTCAAAACATTTTTTAATTTTGAGAAGTAATTTATTTTTATTTCTGAATTGCGCTTATTCTTCATTATAAAAAGTTGCCAATACCATCACACATGTCATTTGACCCCGTCGTGAGAGCTGTAGCACCTTTGCTTTGCTTCCCAGTGAGTACTTCTTCAGGCCTGCAGTCCTGCTGTTCAGCATGGCAGCCAGTAAACACAAATGGCTAGCCCGGATTCAGATGTACTAAGTGTACAATACATTGACTTTTGAGGTTATTTTTTAAAAAGCTTGCCAGAGGGCATATGCACGAGAGAGAGAGAGAGAGAGAGAAAGAAAATAAAATACAGTGAAAGTAAGAAAGCACCCCTAATGAAGAATGGTCCCTTTGCAATCCGTCTCTTCCATCATTCCCTTTTTTTCAGGATTTCGACCACACATGTACATATGCTGGAGTATTTTTCAAGCTGCCAGGTCCAGCGCTTGAACCACAGTGTAAGCCATGTGGGATCCAGCCCCCTTAATCACCACAGTGGATCTGAATTTTGAAAATTTTCATCAAAAAAAATAATGTAAATGTTAAATGGCTTATGGGGGGAGGTTATATTTTGGGTGTATCAAGTTTAACACAATATATCACTTAAATTATTTTCACTACTTTTTACTTTTATAATGTGGGAACTGGGGTGTCTGAAATTGCCTGTGTAGCTTGCATCATATTTCTCTTGGACAGTGCACATCCAGCCCAACAACCGGGAGTCTCAGGAAGAACTGGGAGTCCTCTCTTTTACCTAGCTGAGGGTTGTCCTTATAATTTCCCTTTTAGACTCTCCTCTGACCCCAGAAAGTACGGAAGCATGTGATTTCCTTTTCAAGGACACCTTCTCCCACACCTGGTAGGGCTCAACCAGATCTAGCTATCCAATCAAATTTCAATCCAAGAGACAATAAAACGATGGGGAGAATTAATTTCTTCACACCACAGGTGCCAAGTACATGCAATTATTAGATGGAAGTTATTGAAGATAACCAGAGAAAGAGGTTCCTGGCAAAGACTGGGGATCCTGAGGAGAAGGTATGTTCTTTGGAGGCCTTTATTATGAAATGACTCATCCGCCCTTTTTCTTTTGATTATTCCAGAACGCTGCGATGACTGGGGGCTAGATACCATGAGGCAAATCCAAGTGTTTGAAGATGAGCCAGCTCGCATCCAGTGTCCACTCTTTGAACATTTCTTGAAATACAACTACAGCACAGCCCATTCGGCTGGCCTGACCTTGATCTGGTATTGGACTAGGCAGGATCGGGACCTTGAGGAGCCAATTAACTTCCGCCTCCCGGACAGTCGAATTAGTAAAGAGAAGGATGTGCTCTGGTTCCGGCCCACCCTCCTCAATGACACAGGCAACTACACCTGCATGTTAAGGTAGCCTGATTCTTGGCTGTGGCTTTCGCTTTTCCCTTGTGTTCCTGGACTTTCACCCAGGTGATGCATGCGCTGTGGAGCGGGAGGGGAAAGAAGGACACAGACAGGGTTCTGATGCGTGTCAGTGGCCTACTGGAGTAGACTGCCCGCGATGTACAGAGAAAAGGGTGTAGCCCTGGGAACATTCTGCATAGGTGATTCCTTTCTGACATGTCAGAGTTGTCTGAAGTGGAACCTTGTTTACTTGCTCCCTTCCCATGACATTGGAAGCTGCCTGTATTTCTCCTTTCCTGAAAGCATCCATTTGCCAAGACAATGAATAGGGCGGAGTGAGAGCCCATCTATATCTGCTATTCTAGGTGTCTTTCAAAGTGCCCAGCACAAAGTAAAAGCTCGGGCTACCTTTATAGAAGAAAGAGTATTTGGGAGGCACCCAGTGCATGTAGAGTAGTACTTTTCAAACTTTTCTACCGTAATTCCTCTTAGAAGCGAATGAATATCATATCCCTTAGAATCCAAGAATATAATGCAAAACAGCCTCATATATTGAAGAATGGCATTCAGATTTACTTTTCTTCTTGAAAGGGTATGTAGGTTTTATATTTTACCCCCCAATCAGCTTATTTTTATTTTACTACAGATTAATGTTGTCTTTGCTCAGGGCAAATAAATAAATAAAATCCTCAAAAAAGTAAGTTCCCGCCAAAGAATAATCATATTTTCTTTCTTTCTTTCTTATTTTAGAGAGATTTTTTTGCTATAGGGTGCATGCACTCACCAGAGAGACAGAGAGAGAGGATGTGAGAAATCACCCCCACCCCCACTATGGGGATATGGCCATGCCATCACCCCTTCTTCCCATTCTCCTCTCAGGATTTAAGGCACACCAGCACTTGCATGGCAGGTTTCAAGCCACCAGATCTAGGACTAAAATTGCTAGACTAAAATTCCCAACCACCATACCACCTACTGGCCCCAAGAATGATCATAGCAGATGGTGTGGTGGTTGAGGGCACTGGACTCTCATATGGCTGACTGCAGTTCTAGTCCTGGACCTGGCAGTTTGCTTTCTACTTTCCCTCCCTCTCTCTGACTCTGTCCCTCTCTGGTCAAATTAAAGATAAGTAAATAAAGTTAAATAAACACTACAATCTTTTTAAAAAAATCAGCTTAAGAAAATAAAAATAAAATGAAAAAGACTTAGTTTTTTGTTACTTCTTTCTCATGGTTCCTTTCTCATGGTAGCTAAAGCTACCAAGCCTTGTTTCCTAACTCCCAACTGGGTTATATTGTTTGTTTAACCTAATTTCCTGTTGTTTAATAGGTGCATTTATTTGCAGGGTTGTGATAACAAAATACCGCAGGCAGGGTGACTTAAACCACAGAAATTTCTTCCCACACAGATGTGGAGGATAGAAGTCTAAGTTCAAGGTGTTGCCAATATTGATTTTACTCCCACGTTTTCTCCTTGGCTAGTTTCTGTGTGTCCCCAAATCTCTTCTTTTCATAAGGACATTAGTCATATTCCATTAGGACCCATCTTTTATTTTAATTACATCTCTAAAGATCCTACTTCCAAAAAAATTTACATTCTGAGGTACTGCAGTTTAGGACTTCAAATATAAATTTGGGAGGATACATACTTTGGCCCATAACAGTAAGCAATCTCAGACAGTTTTTCTCCCTCTTGAATGTGAGTATTCCCTGATGGAGAAAAACAATTGTGTGTTAACAGTAAGCAATCTCAGACAGTTTTTCTCCCTCTTGAATGTGAGTATTCCCTGATGGAGAACCACAATTGTGTGTTTTTTTTTTTAAATTTCATCTC
>NW_006160028.1:1313995-1347483 GCF_000334495.1 Tupaia belangeri chinensis | reverse complement strand
TTTATTTATTTATTTATTTATTTATTCATTTATTTATTTTGAGAGGTTTTTCACTATAGGGAGCGTGCGCTCACCAGACAGAGAGAGACAGAGAGACAGAAAGCGAGAAATCACCCCCCAGGGGGGATGGCCACGCCGCAATCCCTTCTCCTCCATTCTCCTCTTGGGATCTTGGGCACGCACGCACACGCGCCTGGCGTGGGTTTTAAGCCACGGGGTCCGGAACGCGAACCGTGGTCGACTACGTGGGAGTCCAGCGACATAGCCATTACGCTAACTGCTGGTTCCCCACAATTGTGTTTTGATAAATGTTAGCTATGCTATGATTATGCAAAAAGAGGCCTCTTCCCTATCACAGAAAAACCTTCGCATCACTGTGGCCTTGGTGAGTCCATGTAGCCTCTGAAGGCCTTTTCTAGGGTTTCGCCTGACAATTTTAATTGTGTTCAAGTAGATTCTACCCTGGTTGTAAGCCTCCCAGAAGCCTGTAATACTCATGTGCACATTATTTATATGCTCATACTACTTGTTAGAAGTTAAAACAGATTATAACGGAAGGAGCACTAGAAGAGAAATCACTAAAACTTGGCTACCATCATTCCAACGCTACCGTTACGTAGCTGGTGATTTGGGGCCAGTCTTGTCCACATCTGAGAACACTGGTATCTACATCTTCATGAGAGTATTGGGCTACAGCTCTTTGAACTCCTTTTCATTTTGATACTTATTGACCCACTAACACGCCCTCACTGAGCATTAGCAAATACCTGGGAAGGAGTCATCAGTGGTTTCCCGATGACTGGTCTCTACTGTGCGTTCCAGTGCTTCGGTATCTCCATTACTTTTTTCTTCACTATTCACTGCATGCCTAGAGCTCTTGACCAAACTTTTCTAACGTTCTTTTATATTATAGGAGTAGGCCTTCATAACTATTAAGATTTAACTTCATATAACTTGAACGTTACTTGTCAACTTCTGGATTGTGATCTTTTTAGTTTACTTGTCTTCCATGTTCCTAAAGCAAACCTAGAATTGTGATGATCTGGTGGGAACACTACAGAGCTTCCAAAAGTCCGAGGGTAATTTCTAGAATCAGATTACCTTAAACTTAACTACATGGGTTTACAGACCAAGGTATATTTAAGCCATACATTTCTATTTATCTTTCAGTATTTAATTGTTCCTATTCTTGCTCCAATTATTATTATTCCAATGCTATGCAAACTTGGGAACTAGAAATGTCAGTGCAACCACTGTTTCTCACTTTGAAAATATTTTTTTTAAGTTCATTTCTTTCTTATTTATTTATTAGGTTGTCCAAAAAGTCATGACATGAGTTTCTGTGCTAAAATGCTTCCTGACTTTTCCAACAACCTAATACATTTCATTGCTGTACATCTTTATAGTGTGTAACATGAGTAGTTCATTTATTTCTTTCTCCCAAGAGTGAGAGAAACAGAGAAACAGGCAGAGAGAGAGAGAGACAGGTACCTGCAGTAGAGTCCTTATACACAATCCACCCCAGCCCCAACCAGCCCTGGATCAGGGACACACCGCATGTCTAGCATGTCCAAGAGGTCTCCCAATGTGAACTCACGACTCTCCCAAGGGAGTCAGTCTCACAGGGTGTTGTGTTACTGCTGTGCCACCATCCAGCCTTTCTCACTTGTTTTAAATTAGAAAATGTATCTTAATTAAACTGAAATTTACTTCCTCTAACTTCCACCTACAGAATCTTTCTTCCACATAATAGACCATTTGTTATTTCTAGACGGAGATCTTGCCTGCCGTCCTCCTTGCCGCCTTCCCACCATGTCACCTCTCCTGTCTTTGGGGATGTGTACGATGTTCTTTCTAGTAGCAAGAATAGGCGCAGTAAAATACTGAAAGGTAATTGAGGGTCTACCATGCATTTGGTACCTTAGGTAGAAATAACAAAAAAGGATGGATCTTTATCCTATTATTCTCCCCCCCCCAAAAAAATTTCATTATTATAACATTTTTCTTTTCTTGTTTTCCTGTATCTAGTTACAAGAGAAAGTTATACATTCATATTACTAATTTAAGAAATGGTCACTCAGCACCTGGTAAAAGTTTAGATATGGTAATAGTGGTACAGAATATAATCAGAATACATATGAGGTTATGTGCAACTTACCTTTAACAGAGGGTATAGACAGATATCTATAATAAAACTGAATAATTCTGAATTATGCTAAATTTAACCAAGGAAACATTCAAGGTGTTCAGAGAATGGGAGACCTAACATAGAGCCCTGGCAGGGGTGGAGAATGACATAAAAGACCTTTGTGAAATGTGGGGTGATGGTAGAAGAAGAGCCCTCTAGGTAGGTGCGACTATTATAACAAATAGAATTCCATTATCATCTTTAAAAAAAATAATGTGTTGAGACCAGCAGTTAGCATAATGGCTATGTCACTGAACTCCCATGTCATCGACCGCGGTTTGAGTCCCAGACCAGGTGACTTAGACTCACGCCGGGTGCATGTGCATGCATGCCCAAGATCCAGAGAGGAGAATGGAGGAGAAGGGATTGTGGCATGGCCATCCTCCCCGGGAGGGGGGTGGATTTCTTGCTTTCTGTCTCTCTGTCTCTCTCTGTCTCTTTCTAGTGAGCACATGCTCCCTCTAGCAAAAACCTCTAAAAAAATAAATAAATAAATAAAATAATGTTTTTTTTGCCCTTCATATTTGACTTTTTTCTTACAATCTTCCTTTTGTTGGATTTTCTATTGATTCCAATGTTTTTCTTGCTAAAATGGCACTGGGTGGACATTATAAGTTCTATGCTATCGCTGTTCTCCCATTTTCCACATTCTCACTACATGAAAAAGTTCTCAGACATAGGATTATGAGAGCAAAAGCTAAGGCTTTTTTATTTTTATGATTCTGAGAGCATATTTCTTTTCCAAAGATGATTATGTCTTTATCAGACATGAGTTATTATGCCATTTTCCCTTTTGCTTTACAAGCATTGACTATTATTGAGAACATTTTATGTATAAAATTTATTCACACACACACACGCAATTAGGACCATAAATGAAACAATAAATACTTCAGTACATTAATAGTAGTTAATATGTTTATTTTTTATTTTGTGATAGCAAGTGCGATAGGAAATGCCTCAATAACCCTTTTAATTCTTACATGAACTTGCATATGGAAAGGAAGTCTCAGAACATAGTATGTCTTCACTTAGTTCATTTTAATGTGATCGCTGTATTAAATCGAATGCAAATGAGACTGCCAATTCATTGCATGTTTCTCTTTTCAGGAACACCACGTATTGCAGTAAAGTTGCATTTCCTCTGGAAGTTGTTCAAAAAGATAGCTGTTTCAATTCCCCCATGAAACTCCCAGTGCACAGAATATATTTAGAATATGGAATTCAGAGGATCGTTTGTCCCAACATAGATGGATATTTTCCCTCCAGTGTCAAACCAACCATCACTTGGTATAAGGTAAGAAAACTAGAAGCCATTTTATTTTCTTGAATGTAACCATACTTATTTATTGAGTTAAGTGTAGGAACTAAAATTTTCATCTGGAATTTTCTGATTTTGTTCTTAATAAGATTATATAAGTCTCTCACCACTTCCTCGTCTTGTATTATTTTTTTAAAAAAAAGGTTGCAGTGCTTTGCCTCAACCTGCAGATTCTGAAAAGACCTTCACTGGGATTCCAGAACTACCTACTTTTTATAAAATTCCTGTGAAACACATTTTGATAAACGTCCACTTGTACTCATTGCTTAATAAAGTCAGACGCTGTTAATCATCTGCTGAATTTCCACTTCTCAGTCAGTCAGTTCTGTATTTTCTTATTTATTTGTATTTCCTTGTTTGCTCTCATTTGCGGGCACAGTCCATCAGTGGTCTCTTCTACATCTGAGGGGTTTGGAAAGTGTCTAATCAGAAATGAAAGTGAGGGAATGTAGCATTTGGCAGTAGTTTAGGTTTTTCATCTCTTCAAGTCTTTATATACAGCAAAGCCAAACATGCACAGACGTAATTTACATGACTCAGTGACAAGTTATCTGCAAGAACCGCTTTTGGTAAAATAAGTGAAGCCATCAACAGCCTTCAGATCCACATGGAATCGTGTATTCAGGGAAGTGAGGGGATGGGCGTACGGTGGTGTTTGGCTGACACACGAACAGGAGAACCCGAATGGGCCAACAGGTGCTCACTGAAAGGTCACTTTTGGAATAGCAGCTGAAATTGGAACTGTTTCCCTCTCTCACGGAAGTCGAATGCCAGACACCTGCAGTAAGAAGTTCTAGAGGGATAGGAGCAGTTCTAGTGCCTCTCAACAATGAGATATGACCAGCCAGCCACTCTGAGTAGAAGAGACCTAGAGTAAATAAAAAATAAATTGGATCAGGACAATAAAAAAGGAAGGTAAGAGAAGAACTACCTAAAAATGAAGAAGGGGAATAAGGTTGGACACCTCAGAAACTTATCAGTGTAGTTTGAAAAGGGATCTCTGTGATATTTTCCAGATTAGAAAAAAAAATTTTGTTTCATATAAAATTGAGTGACAAAAAGAGTTAAGGTAAATCCCATTCAAAGTTACAGGAAAAAGAGGGAAGAGGTATCAGAATAACATCTCTTTAGACAAAGAAAACAGTGAGAAAGACAAATTATAGCCTATTATTTTAAAAATGAGCTAAAGAGGGGCCAGCAGATGGCATAATTGTTATGCCATCTGGACTTTCACGTAGTCGACCATGGTTTGAGTCCCAGATCCAGCAGCTTCAAATTCGCACTGAGCGTGTGTGAGTGCGTGCCCAAGATCTGAAAAGGAGAATGGAGGAGAAGGAATTGTGGTGTGTTCACCCAGCTGTAGAATGGAAGAGAAGGGATTGTGGTGTGTTCACCCAACTGTGTGGGGATTTCTTGCTTTCCGTCTCACTGTCTCTCTGGTGAGCACATGTGCCCTATAGCAAAAATCTCTCAAAAAAAAAATAAATAAATAAAGTGAACTAAAGGACATTAAGAAAATATGAGATGTGAAAGAATAACATAAATCAATATTAGAAAAGTTCAGAAATTATATAACTCAGTAAAAACGTAGACTGTAGAACAAAGTCATCTTAAAAGTGAATCTAAATATAATGAAAAAGATAATAGACAATGTTTTAAGATCAATAGAATGTGAAAAGGGAACAATGATTAAAATAGAAGATAAATGATGAATAAAGTAAGGATAGAGTGACTACACCAATATCAGATAAAGTAGAATTTAAGACAATGTGTATTAGCAGAGGTATAGAGTAAATTATGTTGTTGGACTGTCACATGGTTGACATGGTTTGAGTCCTGGGCCTGGTAGCTTGAAACTAAGGCCAGGAGCATGTATGTACATGCCTCTCAATATTTTTTTTGGAGATGTTTTTACTATAGGGCGTGCTCACTCGCCAGAAAGACAGAGTGACAAAGAGACAGAAAGGACTCGAACCGCGGTCAACAACGTGCGAGTCCAGTAACATAGCCATTACACCAACTGCTGGTTCCACGTAGGTGCCCAAAATCTTACGAGAAAAATGGAGTAGAAGGGATTGAATTGTGGTTATTTTCCCAGGATGGGCTTTCATGTATCTATAACCCTATTATAACCCTATGTTATTATATATATGTTTTATATATTAACAGTATATAAAAATAAAATATAATAAAAGGGTCACTCCATTAGGAAGACAAAAAGATAATAAAAGTATATGTGCTTGGGGGTACCAGTGGACGGAGTGGTGGTTAAGGCACTGGGCACTCCCACATAGCCGACCATGGTTCAAGTCCCAGACCTGATGGCTTGCTTTCTCACTTTCTCTTTCTCTCTGTGTCTCTCTCGTCAAATTAAAAATAAATGAATGAATAAATAAAGTTAGATAAATTATTCTTTAAAAAAAAATTCAGAATCTTCTTAAAAAACAAGTATATGTGCCTAATATGATGCTTAAAATAAATGAAGCAAAAGTTGATAGACATCAAGGGAGAAATAGGCAATTCCAAAATCATAACTGAAAATTTTAAATTCTGACTCTTAATTGTTTAAGTTGTTAATGAAACAACTTAGGAGCCAACCTAAAGAGTTTTTATTGGGAAAAGATTAACAATTTGAACTTTAATAGAGTTAGTAATTGCAGTAGATTGAATCCCATGAAGTAAGTTCAAATCTGTAAGCTCATAAAGATCTTTCTAGAAATTTAATTAGTGACATTTGGATGATAATAGGAAATCAATTCATTATCTTGAAAAGCGGTAAGTAAGGAGAAATACCAAGTATTTATCCTGGTTTTTCTAAAAGAAATATACTCCCAATAAACAATTCAATAGTACAAACAAGTGTGTTTTTTATAAGTATTCCTACTAACAAATGAAAGTGAAATGATCTAATATCACCACTTTACAATCCCAAAGCATTAATAAATAGATGCATTATGCATCAATGACCACCTATGTAATGAAACCCCCAGACGTGTTTTTAATGATGAAAGCACAGTATTACTTACAGTCTTGCCAAATTCATGAAACCAGAGTTTGATCAAGCCTTTGCATTTGGCTGCCATTGTGCAGGAAATAGAACATATGGATATATTGACCTGCACCAGCTCTTTGTAATCAACAGAATCCAGACTGTGTAAGACACTGAACGACCCATGTGCTGGGGTCCTCAACAGGTTAATTATAAGAAAAGAAAGGCAAGGAGTGAGAATGTATAGGTTAAGAAATACACACAAGGGAACCAGCAGTTAGCGTAATGGCTATGTCGCTGGACTCCCACGTAGTCGACCGCGGTTCGTGTCCCGGACCCGGTGGCTTAAAACTCACGCCAGGCGCGTGTGCGTGCGTGCCCAAGATCCCGAGAGGAGAATGGAGGAGAAGGGATTGCGGCGTGACCATCCCCCCTGGGGGGTGATTTCTCGCTTTCTGTCTCTATGTCTCTCTCTGTCTGTCTGGCGAGCGCACGCGCCCTACAGTGAAAATCTCTCCAAAAAGAAAAGAAATACACACAAGACATTAAAAAGTAGATGGCATAGTTGTTTTATTATCTTTAGATATATAGTGATTGTTTTATTATATTTAGATATATAGTGAGATTGCTATATCATATGGTAGTTCTATTTTTCCTATTTTAAAGAACTCTCTTACCCATAAAAGCTGTACAAGGCACAGAAGGATCTCTCATAAAGTTCATCTCCTGGAAGTGACTGTAGTAATAATGACAATATATTCTTGTATTCTTAAACAAAATAAAAAGAGGATGTTAAGTGTTTACACTACAAAAATGATAACTCTGAGGAAGTGAATTTGTTAAGTAAATATATATATATATATAGTTAAATTTACTTAACAAATGCATGAGCTCACAGAGTTATACAGATATATGTATATATACAGATATATGCATATATTTATATATGTGTATACACGCACAGATATATATGTATATATGTACATATATACTTCAAAACATTGTGTTGTATACAATAAATTCATACAATTATTATGTGTAAATTTAAATTCTTTTAAAAGTGGGCAGGACTATAACATTTAAAGATGCACTTTTTTTGGGGGGGGGAGATTTTTGCTATAGGGTGCGTATGCTCGCCAGAAAGACAGAGAGAGACAGAGAGACAGGAAGCAAGAAATCACTCTCCAGGGAAGATGGCCATGCCGCAATTTCTTCTTCTCCATTATCCTCTCGGGATCCTGGGCATGCACGCGCATGCACCGGCATGAGTTTAAGCCACCTGGTCTGGGACTCAAACCACTGTTGACTACCTGGGAGTCCAGTGACATAGCCATTATGCCAACTGCTGGTCCCTTAAGGATACACTTTTAGGTGACAAAATTATAAACAAAAATGAAGTTATCTAACAATAAAATTCTAGTTAGTGATTGATTTAGGTAGTAAAGAAGGCATGATTGACAGGAAGTAAGTCTTCAAGGGTGACTGGAAAATTTCTATTCCTGAACATGAATAGCATTTATAATGGTATTGCTTTATAATAACTCATTAACTCATACATATTTTTGGAATGAGTTTTTCAGGTATGTTTATTCTATAGTAAGACAATTAAGAGAGGGAGGGAGGAGTAGAGAAACACACTGATTTAAGAGATGTAGTAGTCACTTGCGGCACCAGCAGTTGGAGTGATGGCTATGTTGCTGGACTCCCATGTAGTCAACTGCAATTTGAGTCCCGGACCTGGTAGCTTAAACTCATGCCGGGCACGTGTGCATGCATGACCAAGATCCTGAGAGAGTAGAGGAGAAGGGACTGTGACATGGCCATACCCTGTGAGGGTGATTTCTCGCTTTTTTGTCTCTTTGTCTCTGTCTTTCTGGCGAGCGCACGCCCTATAGTAAAAATCTCTCAAAAAAAAAAAAAAAGACAAAACAGCCAGTTGCAATGTATGATTCATTCAAATATACTCTAAGAAACAAACATGAGAATATTAGGGTCTTCTGACATAGAATATAAGTACTGTGTATTATATAATATACCTTGACGAAGTGGAGTTATCATTTAGAGGTGCATACAGAAAGATTTGAAAATAAATTTGTATTGTTTGCCTCAAAATAATTTGGTGGTGCAGTGAGTGGATATTGATGAAATAAGACACAGCCTGAATTTATGCCTGTTGAGGCAGTAGTAGGGATATAGGGGCACATTGTATTTCTTCTCTGTGATTGTGATTTTCCATAGTGAAAAAGTAAAAAGGATGGCTGAAAGAATATTAACAATTCTATATC
The DNA here is from genome assembly GCF_000334495.1 of Tupaia belangeri chinensis. NCBI lineage: Eukaryota > Metazoa > Chordata > Mammalia > Scandentia > Tupaiidae > Tupaia > Tupaia belangeri. The sequence continues at coordinate 1,338,700 of NW_006160028.1, read as the reverse complement.
CGTTAAATATTATATATCTTTCTGTTTTTTTTTAAAAAGTATGTTCATCTATTTGCTCTCCAAGTAAGGTCTGTAATCCTTTTGATATTTATACTTTTATACTTTTTAAAGTTTTATATTTTTATTCCCACCCACATTCTGTCATGTCCTCTCTTCCTTTTTCCTTAAATGCATTCTCTCTGCCTGGAATGCCCTTATTTCTTTGGAGAGGTTTTTTTTTTTTTTTTTTTTTTTTTTTTTTTTTACGGACACACTCCAAAGGTTTTTGCTATAGTGTATATGCCCTCGCCAGAGAGACAGAGAGAGACACAGAGACAGAAAGCGAGAAATCACCCCCCAGGGGGGATGGCCATGCCGCAGTCCCTTCTCCTCCATTCTCCTCTCGGGATCTTGGGCACGCACGCACATGTGCCCGGTGTGAGTTTTAAGCCACCGGGTCCAGGATGCGCACTGCGGTCGAATACACGGGAGTCCAGTGACATAGCCATTATGCTAACTGCTGGTCCCAGAATGCCCTTATTTCTTTAAAACAGATCATATTCTACCATCACCATGAATTCTTTCTTATTTTCTCCAACTGGAAATCATTTCTCCTCTTATACTCCCCAAAGTATTATTATTGCCTACTTCAATGTCACTTTCCGCTACTTTTGTTTGTTATAGTCATTTGTTTATTTATATGTTCAACACACACTAGTTAAAAACAAATGTATTCAGTGTTGGTATGTCAGAGCTGGGGGGCAGAGAGTGAGGAGTGAGGGATGTGCCCTACTCAGTGTATTCCCAAAGAAACTTTAAATTTAACAATACCAGTTCATAAAGAAAAAGAGTTCCTATTCTTGCCAAAAAGTAAACTTATGAGTTCTACAACAGCAACAAAGAGAAATTACTGTTGGTTATAACAAGAGGGGGAGATTTGCATGCATGTACCTGGCTTACTGTATCTTGAGGGCAAAGTTATGCCATCTTCATGGCTATGTCTCCAATGATTCCAAGATTTCTGATTTCCATGACTGGAGGAATACAGGTGTTACTAACCAAGGTATGAAATAGGCAGGCAAAAGCAGGTCCAAGAAGTAGATAATGGTTATAAGGAAGGTCATATGAAGCTAGAAGTGAGGGTGAGACATTTCTGTGGCAAGCTGTAATGACTAGCATGTACTGATTGCACATATATGAGCCTGGAGCTTAGGAGAAAAATCAAAGCCAGAAACAGAAAACTAGTTATACCTAAAAATACTGGAAACCCTTAAGTAGACTAAATAAAGGGACCAGCAAGTAGCATGGTAGTTAAGGTGCTGGACTCCCACATGACCAACTGGGGTTTGAGTCCTGGACATGGCAACTTGCTTTCTCTCTTCCTCCCCATCCCCAACTCTCTCTGGTGAATGCATGTACCCTATAGCAAAATAATAATAATAATAATAATGAAATTAAATAAATAATTCTTGAAGAAAAATGAAACTAAATAAAATGAGAAGATACATAGTTTAGGTAAAACTGTGGAGAGACCGTTAATGGTGTGAATGGAGACATTTATTTCTTTACCTTTAGGTAAGTGACTGATACCTTTGATTTTTAAGAATACTACCATCCAGGAATAAAACCAAGGTTCTTGGTAGCTGCATTCTAACATCTCTGGGCAAGAGAACTAAAATTGCTTTCTACTTTCTACCTTCTGTGATCATCCTCAAGCCTCCACCTAGATATTTCGACCCTTCTTCAAAAGTTCTATTTTAGTGTTATCAAATCAATTTTTCACCTTGATATTGTAGACATTGTCTTCTTTAGTAACATAAGTTTGTGAGTGTTAAAAGATGCATTAATTAGAATCAGTTCCAGAAAATTTGCTTTCCTATCATCTGCAAGTTAGTAGCTGTTGAAAGGAGGAAGGGGAAGCTAACATTCCTTACTTCGTACCAGTACAAGAGTACAAGGCAGGTGTGCTTGATACTGTATATATTAGTGTATGTCATACCACAGCTAGGCAAGGTAGATTAGATGCAATCTTGCCATCTCTTTTTTTTTTTCTTTTTTTTGAAGAGGTTTATTGCTATAGGGCACATGTGCTCACCAAAAAGACAGAGAGAGACAGAGAGACAAAAAAGGAAAAATCACCCCCCAGGGAGGATGGCCATGTCAAAATCCCTTCTCCTCTCGGGATCCTGGGCACACATGCTTATCTGCCCAGCATGAGTTTAAGCCACTGGGTCCGGGACTCGAACCTTGGTCGACTACATGAGAGTCCAGCAACATAGCTATTGCACCAACTGGTGGTCCCAGTAGATGCCATCTTTTAACAGATAGGAAACAAGGATGCAGAGAAGCAAGCATTACTAGTTTATATTTAGTAAATAGTTTGATATATTATACTCAATAAATATTGAGCATACAGGTTTATTCATTTATTAAATGAAAGGTTTATTTCATTTAATACTATCATCCTTATGAAGTAGCCTCTCTTGATTTCTCCATTTTATAGTCAAGGAAAACCAAGGTATAGAACAGTTGAGAAATTGCCAAAGGCCACAGAGTTAGGAGCTGAGATTCTGCCCTGGGTGTCAAGAAGCCACATTTTACATTGTCTTACCTAAAACATTGTAAGGGCTAATGGGAGACCCTGGGGTTTCTCCAGAACTGCCATGAGGGCTGGTCTTTACTTTGGAACATAGATCACTTTGAAGGGCAGGGTTATTTTTGGACATGTACGGGGTTCAAACCTAGGGAAACCTGTGAATAGAGGACTCTGAGAAACCAGAAGGGTCTCAGACAAACGGAGATGAAGAAGAACAAAATTCCAAACGTTTGCATTTCAAAATTGCAAAGGAGGGGCCAACAGGTGTTGTGATGTTTAAGGCACTGGACTCCCATATGTTGACCATGGTTCCTGTCCTGGACCTGGCAGCTTGCTTTCTCACTTTCTCTCTCTCTCTCTGGTGGCCTAGAGGAAATTAAAAAAATAATAAAGTAAATAAATAAATAAACAAACAATAAATAAAATTGAATTAATAAGTGTTTGAAAACTTGCAGAGGAAGTGTAGTAGGATTGGATTTTACTCCTCTGCATGCCTTCTCCTCCTTTCTCCTCTGGTCTTCTGCAGGATGGGATTATCTTAAATCAGAACTCAGAATTCACAGTTCTCTAATTCAATAATCCTGTGAGTTAAATTGTTCAGTAAATGTTTATTGAAAAAGCTAGGTTTTGTAAGTAGCCTGGAAAGCAAACAATGGTTTATGACAGATTTACTGAATTTCAAATAGTTGACTTATAAAATAACTTCTGGAAAACAATATATACATAAATTAGAGACTATTTGTTCACATGAAGACCTCTCACAATATAATAATAAAGATACAGGTAAATGTGATCCTGTTCTTTGTATTACTATTTTCATAGATTTATCTACACACCTGAGCTTTAAAATATAGTCAACAGTCCTCGGGACCAGCAGATGGCTTAATGGCTACATTGCTGGACTCCCATGTAGTTGACCGTGGTTTGAGTCCCAGACCCAGTGGCTTATACTCATGCTGGGTGCATGTGTGTGCGTGCCCAAGATCCTGAGAGGAGAATGGAGGAGAAGGGATTGCAGCATTACCATCCCTCTGAGGGGTGATTTCTCACTTTCTGTCTCTCTGTCTCTCTCTTTGTGGAGAATGTACATGCCCTATAGCAAAAAGCTCTCCAAAAAGAGAGGTCAGCAATCCTAACTTCTATATAACTGGATTAATTTTCTTCCTCATTGTTATAGTTGGATATTTGAAATTTTGTTTTCATGAGACACTTAGAAAAACCAAGGCAACTTCACTCTTTCACTGAGGATGATCAAGAGAGCCGTTTGATTGGGTGTTTTGGATATCACATTAATGACAGCTGCTGAAAAGCTCTCAACTTCTGCTGAGCAGAATGACTGTCATTCTGAATAGCACAGTGCAAAAACCTGGTTATCTTTGTACCCATTGTGATCATTAAAATTGGTATATTACCTCCACTTCTAATTTTTTAGTGTGAAATTAATCAGAATTGGTTAGCTATTACTTATACATCTATCTCAGAAAATAGATGTTTTGTTTTTCTGACAAAGTTCCATCAGCAAAGAACATTTCTGAGAAAGTGCCAGGTTTGGTCTTGTTGGCATAAGCCCATATTGTTGGGAAATTAGCCCAAAGTCTGTGTAATAGAGTTTATTTTTTTAAATGCCTGCTTCAGTTGAATCTTGGCTATTTAGTTAGGTTGGATCTTTATTTCTTCTTTCTCTTTACTATCTAAAGAGTAATTTTTGGTATGAAGAAAATGTGTATCTCAATTTTCTTTCAGAGCTATACGCATACAATTCTATATATTATACACATGTCACATTTTATTTATAGTTTGAGGGCTTCCAAAGATTCAAGATCCATCATTTAAACTTAAAGCCAAATCAAGTATCTGGGAATCTTGAAGCAGAATCATGCTGAATGAACGACCCCTTCTCCCTTCATTCACACCTCATCTTTACTACACTGTATTTCTCTCTTCTGTGCTAGGTGAACTCTTTCTTCCCTTTCTTTTGTTTGAATACCAAGCACACAGCACAAAGCTAAGCCAATAAACTTTGTGCTTAGGAATTGATTAAAGAATTGTATAAAATACATTGGACTGTATATACTGTGTTGTTTCCATTTGGGGGCCTTCCAACGGGTCTTTTCATGTCGGAGGTTTATTGAGTGGAGACGTTTGTCTTTACTTTGTCATGGCCTTTTCCCGCCGCACCCAGTCACCTCCCCACGTGATTCATTTCCGTTTAAGAATCTCATAGTCATTTCTCGTGCTAGTCGTTACCTATATGTTGAGGTCAATTGTCATGGCAACTTTTGCATGGTTGAAAAGTTGCTCTTCTGTTTAACTTCTTTCTTTTCAATTCAGAATGAGGAACTGATGGGTCAACTAGAAGGATTGTTTTTCTTTTAGTCAAAAAAGTGTTTGTTCTATTGTGAAAACTCATTTACTGTTAATTCATTTCTTGTATTTGGAAACATGTTTTCTATTTTTTGGGTTGCCTAAATCATTGTTCATATCCAGTTTATTCTGAATTTCAAGCAAATGGTTTTAAAATGATAAAAGCTGCAGGATTTATTTTCTAAAACAGTTTGTTGTGTTCAAAAATCATCCTGTATGTCTCAGGTGTGTGTGCTGAAGGATCTAGAGACTGAGCTGCTCATTGTGAAAAAGAGAGTCCTCGCCAGGCACTACAGGCTAAGGTTAATGGGCATTTATAGTGCCCTGAACCTACCCCATCACACAGACACATTTGTAATGGAAAGTATTTCCCTTATTCCATTTTCTAAAATGCTAGAGGCCTACTAGCTTTGAAACAACTATGAAAATTTCCTTTCAGCACATTCTCGAGAAATACTATTGTTGGGGCTAGCAGGGAGTGTAGTGCTTATGATGCTGGACTCCCACATGGCCAACCGTGGTTCAAGTCCCAGACCCGGTGGTATGAAACTCACACAGGCATGTGTGCACATGTGCCCAAAATCCCAGGAAGAGAATGGAGAAAGGATTGTAGCATAGTCATCCCCCCTGGGGATGATTTCTCACTTGTCCTCTCATCATCTGGCTCTTTCTGTCCCTGGAACACGCACACCCTATGGCAATACCTTAAAAAATTTTTTTTTAATTGGAATTAAAAAAAAAGAAAGAAATACTATTGACAGTTCAGTAACAATAGCTGACTTCTCATCCTGAAAAGTATGCTTTTCCAGTGTACCACTAGTTGCAGAAATCAGCCTGATTTCTATGAAAGAGCCACATGGCACTAGTGCTGGCTCAACATGTGGTGTAGGTGGAGGGCCCCTGTGTGGGGTGAGGAGACAGTATCAGTGGGATTAATGCGAGCGCTCAGAACAGGCTGATGGAGGTTCAAATTCCTGCTTTGACGCTGCCTAAATCTATGGTAGAGGGAGTTACTTCACTCTTCCCGGTCTTTGCTTCCTTTCCTATAAGTGGGATGGGATAAGAGATTATGAACCTTACACATGCAGAACGTACATCAGTTGAGATAATAGAGTACATATTAAGTGTAAGTCTCATGTAATTTTAGAGCCTCAAGTCAGTGCAAAGTTAAAAAAAAAAAATAGAGAAAGACCTTTATTCAGCCATGTGGAAAACTGACTTTCAGCTTTGTTTTCAAAAATATCTCTGTCTATATGATTTCTTTTTCTCACTGTAAAACTAGAGCATATTTAGTCTGATCTTTCTGCTTCAAGGATGTATAAGAACAGCTAAGCTAACAAATGAGGGAAAACCATGTTTGAACTGTTTAAATGAAAGATACCACAAAACTCAAATAGAGTTCTACAATTACACAAAATTCGATTCGAACCAAATGTGACATAAGTTTATTATACCCACACAGACCTCTGTGACCGTATCCTTTGAGATAACCTAAGAATATTGAAGTCTTTTGCTGATGTGACAAGTGTCTAGACGTGCTTTTTATGCAAACAGGAGGACGTGAACTGAGAAATAACTCACCTGAGTTGTGTCAGCTTCTGCTTTATGATATTCCCCATGAAACCAAATTTCAGTGCTGTTCTCAAAAGACACATTTCCTGTGACAAAGCATTACAAAATGCACTTCTTAGTATGACTTGTATTTCAAAACAGGCTCCAGGAATTGAAATAAAACATTGTGTATGCCAGAATTAAAATTACATATATGAATACAAGAAATTAAAAGTACAAACTAGTAATATACTCCTAGAAATTTAAATATCTGAAGGGCCTTAGAAATAATCTAATACTTTTTGTCATTGTAAAATAAATTTTTTTTCTGAAAGTATATGACCAACAGGGGCCAACCTGTGGAATGGTGGTTAAGGTGTCTAGATCCCACATGACGAGCCATACAGTTGGAGTCCTGGACCTGGCAGCTTGGAAAAGATGCCAGGCATGTGTGTATCCATGCCCAAAATCTCAACAGGGGGAGGAAGATGGAGAAGGGATTATGGTGTAAACATTCCTCATGGGGTGCTTACTTTCCCACTCTTCTTCCTTTTCCTCTGCAACTCTCTGGCAAGCACATGTGCCCTATGGAAACTTTAAAAAATAAATAAATAAGAAGTTAAGGGTATATGTCCAACATATATATATATTTTTTTTTTGAGAGATTTTTGCTATAGGGCGCGTGTGCTCTCCAGACAGACAGAGAGAGACAGGGAGACAGAAAGCGAGATATCACCCCCCCAGGGGAGATGGCCACACCGCAGTCCCTTCTCCTCCATTCTCCTATCGGGATCTTGGGCACGCACACACACACGCGCCCGGCGTGAGTTTTAAGCCACCGGGTCTGGGACGCAAACTGCGGTCGACTACGTGGGAGTCCAGCAACATAGCCATTACACTAACTGCTGGTTCCCTTGTTGCATATTGTGTATTGATTTTTTTCTTTTAAATAGGAAAATTAAAACAATATGGTCAATTAGTGAACCTGAGAGATACAAAACAGAATTCTAGTTATGTGGAATGATATAGTTTAACTTCAGAATTTTAAAAAGCAAAATTCTAAGAAGCAAATATGAGTTAGAAACAGAAATAAACTCTTAGGTCTTGATGGATCTCATTTTAAAAAATCGTTTTAGATTCTTGAGTTTGTAATACTGAGTTATAAAAAAAAGAGTAAAGTAGAAGTAAAACACAAAAACATTTGGAAATGGCAGATTTAGTGACTCAACAGGATAATCAAGAATGCCCAAGTCAAACATTTGAATCAGAGCCTGCTTTATGAGACTCAGTGACTGGACTCCCAAATCAATAATAATCTGTGAAGAAATACATAATTTAAAAAAACAATCATTGTTTTCTAAAGTTTCCTAAGTCTTATTTTAGAGCTTTAATTCTGCTTCACTATCAATGTAAGAGTCCCAATATTTAAAAACTGGATCCTGAATCAGGAAGCCTATGCTTTGGAACTAATACCTCAGTTCTGAATTTTAATATCTCTTTTGCAAAAAGGAAAATGAAATTTACTTCAGGTATTCTTTACAAAAATATTGTCAGATACTTGACCAAAATAGTTTTGTAAAAAGTGCAGCATAGGGCCAACAGGAGTGTGGAAGTTAGGGCAGCTGGATCCCAAATTGCTATATGGTCAACTTCATGGTTTGGGCCCCAACCCAACAGCTTGAAAAACACACTGGGTGCATGTGTGTGTGCCCAAAAATGTAAAGTGGAGAATGAAAGAGAAAGGATTGCAGCATGACCAGCCCTTCTAGAGGGTGATGTTTCTCTCTCTCTCTCTCTCTCTCTCTCTCTCTTTCTCTCTCTCTCTCCAGTAAGCCCACATACCATATAGCAAAACTAAAAAAAAAAAAAAAATGCAGCTTAAGTATTTAGTTGTTCTTTGTAAAATTAAATATGTGTTTGTGTATCTTCTCTTTTACTTCTAGGGATGCAATAAAGTACAGGATTTTTATAATGTAATACCTGAAGGCATGAATTTGACTTTTCTCATTGCCTTAGTTTCAAATAATGGAAATTACACATGTGTTGTTACGTATCCAGAAAATGGACGTACCTTCCATCTTACCAGGAGTCTGATTGTAAAGGTGGTAGGTAAGCATGATTTGTATAAAGTACACACAACAAAAATGTATTAATCTTGATCTGGTTCTTCATAGTTTTATACACAGGTATGTAAATTCTGTTTAAAAATAGACATGTTTTTTGTCCATTACACTCAGAGCCATCAGCAATACCATGTACAGGTAAGCGTTTAGTAACTATTAGGACACTCAACGATTAAATGAACACATGCATTAAAGGAGGTTTGGGAAGGGGAAAGCGTACTGTAAATTATGTCACTGCCACATATTAACAAAATGAGTCTCCTTTGATCAAGGTCTCTTGCACGTCTCAAAGACTACGTATTATTCAGGTTACTGAAAAATCTTAGAAATTATATAAATATTGTGCTAATATAGTTCCAGTCAAGTGGTAGAGACTCAACCAATGGTAGTTAATACTATCCCCCCGCCCCCCCAGAATGTCTCACTTAAGTTAAGTAGACTATGTCTTTCTATTACCGAAACTGTTCTAGCTGTTGCTAAAGTGTTCTAGCTATTGCTTGGCAGTCTTCAACTTCTCTCAGTGCTATGCACTGAAAGAAAAGGGGTTGAGAAAATAGGGAAGTAGACAGGAAAGTGCCTAGTCAGAGTCAACAGATTCTCATCAAATGCAGAAATCAGGAGAACTAGCACCACGTGAGTGACTTGGGGGAAATACCGCTGCATGCACTGTGTTAACAGTGATAGCACATGGAAGTGATATTTCGTCAGACCCCGTATCACAACAGATGGAAACACTGAGTCTTTGAAATAGGAAGTACACTGTTAGGAGACACCTTTGAGTTCATAGAAAAAGTCATTCTAAATTCCAAGTTTCCGCTTGGGGCTTTTTCTAATAATCTGACACTAGACTCAGTGTACATTTCAAGAAAATAAAAATAAAAGCCCCTTTCTTAAGGTGTTTTCCTTTCACTTCAGGAATATAGAATGGCATAAAGAGCAGAAATCCTGTGAGTGAACATTCCACTGATAACTAGCCGTCAAGTAGACTTGTGTGTTGGCCTTAACATTGTGACTGAATGTTTCACTTTTTATTCATCCATTTACTACTTGTTTTTACGAGATTTCATACTAGAAATTCTGAGCATGTTGAAGAGAAATACATGGAGAAGAAATGATCAATTAAGACATAAGAACAATGAATTACAATGTCATAGGAAGCGTCTATTTCATATAAGCTTTGGGAACAGAGAATTCTGGTTAAACAATCTATCCTGAAACCTGGAGGATTCTCAATATATTTTGTTTGTTTCTTTGTTAAAGAAAAACCATTTTTCTCTGTTCACAACACTTCTGTCACCAAATGTGTGGATGTTCCACACCAAACAATCCTCCAGTGTTCTGAGGACACCAACCGTGTGTCCTACAGTTTAATTTCATTCCACCCGCAGTTAGACCAGACCCCAGATTAACAGATCAGTCTCGCAAGATGGCGCCGCTCCCCATTTCAGATACCAGTCACAGGCAGTGGGTCTTCTGGTCACACATACGTCTGTCTGATTTGGCTACAAACCAAGGGTTCACAACCCCCTCCTAAGGTTTCATAGTTGGCTTCAATGTCTCACAAAACTTAGGAAAACACTCCTTAAGTGTATTGGTTTATTTTAATGGATATTATAAAGGATTTAAATGAACAGCCAGATGAAAAAGCACAAAGGGTGAGGTCTTGAAGGGTGCCAAGTAATGTAGGTTCTGTGGCTTGGAATTGGGGTACACTGCCCTCCCAGCATGTGGATGTGTTTACTAACGCAGAAGCTTTTCTAACCCAGTTGTTTAGGGTTTTTATGGAAGTTTCATTACATAGGTGTGAGTGATTAAATCATTGACACTTGACTCCATTTCCAGCTGCGGGGCAGTACTGAAAGTTTTAGCCCTTTAATTATGATTTGTACTGTCTGCTCCTCAGCTCTTACTGTGAAGGGACCCATCTCATTAGCATACAAAAGACACTTTTTTCTTTTTTTTTTTATTGCTAGAGAGCAGGTGTACTCCCCGAGAGAGCAAAGTGAGACAGATAGATATATAGAGAGAGGAAGAGAGGTCATTAAAGCATGACTCCACATGCAGCGTGGTCATGCTTTAATCCTTTCTCTTCCATTCCTCTTCCATTTGGGATTTTGGGCACACATGCACATGTATCTTCATGTTTTTGAAGTCACCAGGGCCAAGACTTGAATTACATATGGTCAGTCATATGGGATCAGACTCCTTTAACCCTAGGATATGGGACCAACCCCAGAAGACACTCAGATAAACTCCAGAAATTTTGAGCATCTTAGAAACTTTTGTTTTAGGAACCAGGAACTAAGATCAAATATCAAAACCGAAAATATTCCTATTTTTCCTATCACTCAGGAAATTTCAAGAGTTTTAGGGACTTTGTCTCAAGAGATCCAGTAGAGATCCAATAAGTATTTCTTATTATGTTAAACTTTATAGAACAATTATTGAGTAAATATTGGACTATGGGCCACCTCAAGAATTAAACAACTATGCCAAGAAGTTGGACAAGACTTCACAGTGGAGAAGATTTTTTAAAGTGGGTTACTAAAGTTTACATTGATTTAACATCATCTCCCTTTTTTATTTCTTCTCTATCCCAGGCTCTCCAAAAAATGCAATGCCCCCCCAGATCCATTCACCCAATGAGCATGTGGTCTATGAGAAAGAACCAGGTAATTATAACTGTGCCTCTGAATTTCAGTTGCATTCTCTTGATTATAAGGAATAAAAAAGCCACTTAAGGTAGATATGTAAGTTAGACATTATGAAGAAAGAATGGTATTGTAAAGAGTGTACACATTTAAACAGAAATGGCAGAAAGCAACACACCGCTGGACATCAGCTGACAGGCAGCTCGGGAACTTTCTTTTCTCTATCAGTATCTCCCTGAGTCTTCCTCTGCTGATTAGCGATCTCTGTTCAGTGCAAACTTCCTGCATGGAGCTTTGGTTTGCCACGTCTGCAACATGATCACAAGACATCCTTCAGCCTCTGCTCTAACATGAAAGGACCTGGGGCCGGGGTTGCAGACCAGACTGTGACTATAATAAGTAACACCTCTCCTAACTAGTACCCCAGGATTCAGCACACTCCCGCATGTTTGCTGTGGCTTTCTGGGTTTGTTTTGGTTTTCACAGTTTTCATTCTGGGTGAAACTAATTTTACATGACCAAATAAGGCCTAATTTGTTGTTATTCTTATAAAGCCTTCAACAGTTAAAAAATGGAAAACTAAAAAATTTTAACCTTTTCTACGTTTAAACCTAAGGAGGGTAAAAAGACACTAGAGACAAATGTGTCAAAGATCATAGGGAGCAGTTATCCACTGAGATGAATAATAATGCCAAAAAATAAAAATTAAGATAAGTTTGCAGGGGACTGACTGAGGCACTGCAGCAAGATACTGCACTCTAGGGTTGACCGATATGGGAAGGTTTCAGGTTTGCTTCCCGAGACCTCCCTCAGTACACTAGCTGGTGCATGCCTATGGTCCAGGACTGGCTGGATGGGGGGTTGATTATGATCTCAATACCCTGGAGTGGTGCTGTCTCCCTGGCTTACTGGCTCTCACTCTGTTTCTGTCTGTCTCTGTTTCACTCATGGAAGAAATAAATAAACTTAAAAGAAGTTTGAAAATATAATTTGCCTTATAAAATATCATTAACACACTAAGGGATATTCCATTCTTCAGATGGAATTTCCTTGGATTAGCAGTTGCTTTGTATAGTAATATGAAATTTTTACTGCTGTCAGGGTAAAATCTTTTTTTTTAAAGATATTTTTGCTATAGCGCATGTGCACACTCCAGAGAGAAAAAGAAAGAGAGAAATCATCCCCCAGGAGGGACAGTCACAGTGAAATCCCTTCTTCTCTACATCTTCTTGAGATATTTTTGGCCACGCATGTCCAGCATAAGTTTCAAGCCACCAGGTCTGTGACTTGAACTGTGGTTGGTCATGTGGAAGTCCAGTACCTTAACCACCACACCATCTGCTGGTCCCAGGGTAAACTCTTACTGGTCACTTAAATATGTTTCATCTTCCTTTCATATTATGCTGACAAAAATATTTCCAAATCCATGTTCACCTTATCTCCCTTAGTGACATATTGATTTAAAAAATAACTGGAAAGGAAAGACTTAAGAACTATACATTGGGGGGCCAGCAGATGGCATGGTGGTTAAGGTGCTGGACTCCCACATAGCTGACCGTGGTTTGAATTCTAGACCTGATAGCTTGCTTTCTCACTTTCTCTTTCTCTCTGTCTCTCTCTGTTGAGCATCCATTCCCTATAGCAAACGTAATAATAAATAAATAAGTAATTTTTTAAAAACTCAAAAACTGCATTGGAAGGGAGAATAGAATATGACCACTCAGTCAGATATACTTAAGTTTAAATTAAGTGACAACATAATCTTTCATCTAACCCAGACACCTTTTTTTTGAGAGAGAGATTGTTGCTATAGTGTGCATGCACTCACCAGAGAGACAGCGAGAAAGAAAGTGAGAAATCACCCCAGGGGGATGGATATGCTGCAGTCCCTTCTATTCTCCTCTCAGGTTTTTGAGCACACATGCACATAGGCCCAGTGTGAGTTTTAAACTGCCAGATGTAAGACTTGAACCACTGTCAACTACATGGAAGTCCAGCAAGGTAACCATTATGCTATCTGCCAGTCCTCAGACCCTTTTTGTTAAAGAGTAAAGCAGTGGATATTAACAGCTAACCAGCGAAGCAGGTGGGCATAAAGTAGAACTGTTCCTTGAGAACTGGAATGAAAGGTCAGTCTAGGTCAAACCTGACCTGCCACCCATTAATTATTTGACCGAGGACTCTGATTTAAGTTTCAGCTTTCACAACTGTAAAACATGTATTTTAAAAAATAAAAAAATAGAACTGGCTGGGTAGCGTAGCAGTAATGTGTTGCTCAAGAGAAGCTGGATTCCATGTGGTGACCTGAAGTTTGGCTCCCTGGCTGGTCAACCTGAAATATACAGGATGCATGCTCCAGAGCTCGCAGTCTGACAGCTGGAGGACTGACTGGAGGAAGGTGTGCACGCTGCAATCAGACCCTGGGAGATGCCCGTCTTTCTCTCACTCACTCTTTCTCTTTCCATGTGTTCACATGTGCTCTTTCGTGAATAAGGAAAATTGTTTTAAAAACCTTATAGTGCTTCGATAAAATAGAAGACCATTAAAAAACAATCAATATTTAGCACAGCAACTGGTACAAAGTTCTCAGTGATTTTTTTTTTCTCTGTTACTGCGATTGGTATTATTACTGTTTTCTGCCCAAGTTCTCCCTAGCCTCATGTTCCATCTCAGAAGGAAAGCACAGAATCTTCTATTTGTGAATTGCCTTTACATTTATTGAGTGCACCTCTGTAGCTTGAGCATTTCCAGACAGGGCCTCCTCAGTCAGTTCGCTCAGTGGTAGTATTGCCCCGTCTCCCCTGAGCCGAGGACCGAGCAGCTGGAGCACTTCCCTCAGCTACCCTTTATTTCGGAGGGACATAACAAAGCAGATGGGCAGTCCCCTGGAGGGTTAGGACCAAAAACGATCATGTCAGAATCTTCTATAACAAGTGCTGTCATTTTATAACCTTTTTTTTGATATTAAAAAGTGTTCATTCTGATCATTTCAGGTAAAGGTGGTTACCTTTCCTGGGTTTTGTTTGTTTGGGAGCAAAATGTGGTACCTTAGTGTGGTCCACTGGAGAATTAGTTGGAAGTAGGGTTTCAGTCACATGGAACTTCCGTAGCTTCTGGTTAGCCATAGAATAGAACCACTATACAAGCCGTGTGACAACTACAGAGTAATAGGTTAACTTCATTTTTTTATTTTGTTTGCTTTTAGGAGAGGAGCTCCTCATCCCCTGTAAAGTCTATTTCAGTTTCCTGACAGACTCTCGCAATGAGGTTTGGTGGACCATTGACGGGAAAAAGCCTGATGATGTCGCTATTGATGTCACCGTTAACGAAAGGTATCATGGGGGCAGGCAACGGGGTGACTAACCTTTGTCCCTCTGTCTAATGCCTGTTGATGTTCACCAGTGAGTTCTCAGCTTTGCCTATTGTTAAAATTCAGCAAGATTTCCAAATCTTTAGTGACTGCATTTCCTAGGAGCGTTAGTGGACTTGCAATCCACAGGCCAGGTGCTACATGATAACCCTCAGACAGTGAAATAGAATGGCCCTGAGGCTGTGTCCAGAGGGCACACACCCTATTGTATTAAATTCAGTCATATTCTCATGGACTTATGAGACCCACTTGGAAGCAGAAAGAATACATATTCGATACGCGTGAGAAAGCAGGCCAGCACCATGGCCTAGTGGTTAAGGGAACATGGCTGACAGCACAGTTCAAATCCCAGATCTGGTGAGTTGAAACAAATGCCAGGTGCTTATGCATATGTGTCCAAAATATGTGGGGAAATAGAGACGGGATTGCTGCATAATCATACCTTGTTGGGGGCTGCTTTCTCCCTCTCCCTTTCTTTCTCTCTGTCTCTCTGGTAAATGCATATCCCCTCTGGGGCGAGGGTAGAAAGAAGGAAGAAAGAAAGAAAAAAAAAAGAAAAAGCCATAACAGGGTTATAGATACATGAAAGCCCATCAGTGAAGCTGTCAATCTTGGAGTCTGGACCTGTTTATTTGTGTCTCAGAAAATTATGTCGAATTTCTTGTATTTCAGTGAGCATGTACCTCCTGTTGTCCCCTTCTCCTTCTTAATTCACATAACAATTGTGTTGTATTTATAATAGATCTTTTTAAAATGTTGACTGAACATGTTTATGTTCTTTAATTTTTTTTTTTTTTTAGGAAGATTTTTGCTGTAAGGGCATGTAAGCTCACTGGAGAGACAGAGAGAAACAAAAAGACAGAAAGCAAGAAATCACCCCACAGGGGAGATAGGCCACACCACAATCCCTTCCTCTCCATTCTCCTCTCAGGATTTGGGGCATGCACACACACACACATGCATCTGGCGTGAGTTTCAAGCCTCCAAGTCCAGGACTTGAACTGTGTCCGGGCATATGGGAGTCAGTGACGTAACCATTATGCCATCTGCTGGTTCCTAAATTTTATTTTTTAAACAAATGGACAGTGATATAACTCACTCTTAAAATAAAAATCTGGATTATTTTACTCCTAAATAAATCTTATTCTTTAAAAGGGAGATGACAAAGAGGAAAGCTACAGAAGATTCCTCTGTAAACGAAGTTATAACATTACCAGAGAGCAACTGCTTTGCCACTACAGTTGGTAGAACTTTGCAGCTGATCATGGTAAAACGTCGCAGCTGACCAACTCCATGAGAAAATAACTCCACAACCTTAGCACTTATCACATATGTGCAGATATATGTTTTATAAGGAATTGCTTTATTTTTATTATTTTTTAATTTGACCAGAGAGAGACAGAGAGAGAGAGACAAAGTGAGAAAGCAAGCCACCAGATCCAGGACTTGAACTTCAGTTGGCCATGTGTGCATCCAGCACTTTAATCACCAGAGCACCTGGCAGCCCTAAATATATCTTAAGATACTTGAATTTCTAGAATTCAAGAGATACAGCTTTCCTAATACTAAGCTAAGATTTCATGCAGAAATTATAAAACATCTGCTTTCCATTAGGTATTAATTAACTCCCTAATTAGGCAGATTTTCTGAGTAGCAATGATAGTGCAGATATTTAAATATAATGTAATAACTAGCGACTGAACCAAATTCTCCAACTGACAGTAAGCCCAATCAAAAGGAGAGTCTGGATGACAGCAAGCCATACTGGAGATATTTGTTCTCCTTTAAGCAGTGTAGTTCAAAGGGATTTGAAATCTTGATCTTGGATCCAAAGCGCTTGTTCTCTGACTCTGAGATTTGGATATATTTATTTTTAAAAATGTATTTGATCTGAACGGTTTCTTTCTTTTTTTTTTTTTAATAGTTCAAATTTAACTATGATAGTTCAGCATTTTTACGCAAATATTCTACCTCTGTTTAGAATCCCAGCTTTAAGAATCACTGAAATGTATTAACTATTTGTAGTGGATAATAATAATGGCCTACATGAATATTTATTAAGCATCCTTCTAATATTTATGGATTTCACTGTGTAGTCATTATCACTGTCCCGTTTTTACAAAAGGAGAAACATAGGAAGATTATGGTTTATCTAGCCCAAATTGTATAGCCAATAAGTGGCAGAATCTGGATCAAAACCCATTTGGTATTGCCTTAGAAGCCTCTTTCTAAACCAATACAGTAACCTATACCAGAAATTTGAGCAAAGGACTTATTTTGCTTTGAAGAGAGATCTACAGTAAGAAGCTAACATTGGAATTTGATCTAGACATTGGGATAGTGTGAAGCATAGATGGGAAACAGCAGTACTTTATTGGACTCTAGTTATCCCCACCTTAAAGAAATTGCCAGAAGGTGCATGCAATCACTAAAGAGAGACAGGGAAATGACACGTGCACTTGCCAGAGAGAGACAGAAAGAGAGAGAGAGAGAGAGGAGAAAGCACCCCCATGGGGTGTGGACATGTTGCAATCCCTTCTCCATTTCCCCTCCTGTTGTTATTTGGGGCACATATACATGCATACACACCCAGCATGTTTTTCAAACTGCTGGAGTGATTTGAACCACAGTTGCACTGTAGAATCAGGCTCCCTTAACCACTGAGCCTACAGGGCCAGCCCTACCTATTCCACCCTGCAACCATTGTGTTGCAGTAACAGCTTACCAGCATTGCATCTGGACTGATCTGGGGGCTCTGTGGTTGCTTGCTTGTCTGATTCACACACAGTGAAAATTAAGTCACTTTAGTTCAGAACCCCTTAGAGTCTTTAACGTATTAACCTTTAATACAGATAACTGCAGAAGGTCGGATTATCATAGGAAAGATGTTTTCAAATATATTTGACTGGAGAGTCCTTAAGTGCAGAGTATTTTATGGGACTAATTCTCTCATGCATGTATCCTGGGAACAATTATGCAGGGTGACATAAATTAATGACATCAAATGGATAGAATCAAAACAATCTGTTAAAAGCTCGTGAGTCTCACAAATGCTTTGATTTTCTTTCTCCTATTTCTAGTATAAGTCAGACTAGAACAGAAGATGAAATAAGAACTCTGATTTTGAGTATCAAGAAAGTTACTGCTGAGGATCTCAAGCACAGCTATGTCTGTCATGCTAGAAATGCCAGAGGGGAAGTTGACAAAGCAGCCAAGGTGAAACAGAAAGGTAATGGATGCACTCAGAGAATGAATCCGTGAACGCCGAATGTAACGTTGTGGTGAATAAGGAAACAAGGAGAGATTGCGAACAAGAGCATCGGCCCCTATCGTAATATCTAACATACAGTAATGAACCGAGGTAGAATGGAAAGAGAAATTTTCCATCGGTGTAAAGATGCTCAAATGCTGTTTCTAATAGTGTTAGTACCTTAATCTGACTTTTAAAAAAACCCATGTGATTACAATAATAAGGTGCAATTTTGTATCTATACAATTCTGAAAATAAAAAATAAAGTCTTCAAAGCTACTAAGAATATAAAGAAACTGGTAGAGCCACATGTTGTGGGAGAATTATAAAGACCCTTTTAGAAATCATTGAGAGAGGAGTCCGAGAGTCATAAAAATGACCATACTGTCTGACCTAATACTTTTGGAATTTTTCCTAAACAAAGGGCAGGAAGCCGTCTATATTCTTAGAAGCATTATCTATACTAAAGAAACACAAATTACCACTATCTCACTGTGTGTAAATGGCTAAATAAAGTATAAATATTATCAGAAAAATATAATTTTAAAATTACACTTTAAACTTTATGTATCAGTATTAAGTAGGTTTATACTATGCCACTTGCCCCAATTGCTAAAATGAAAATTATTTAGTCTGTGATCTTAAATGATGTAAAAAGGACTCTATGTTGATATTACTCTATTTTTCTATAATAAATAAAAATTGTAAACCCTTCTGGTGTGAGCTGTGGCTCCCGAAACAGGCTGTGTCTAACATTCTCTTTGGGTCTCTCATCTAACACAGAATCCTAGACAGCTAATTCCTTCAAGAAAGCTTTTCAGTGGTCTGGAGAAAGCGAATGATGACTTATTGCACACGTGATCAGCACATGCAGAATCATTTTGGATCCTAATCCATAATGGAGCCTATAATATTTATATGAAAACATAAAAATAAAAATCTAGCTCATAATTGTTACATTTTTAGGTAGGACTTTTTTTTTAACTGATTAAAAAAAATTAATTAATTAATTAAAAAACAGGATTCACCTCAATGTTTTGTTACAGTGTAAGAAGTAGAAAGCAAAGACTTGAAATGCATATGGTATTTCATTGCTACTGCTCCTCAGAAATCACTGTGAAGGGACCAGCAGTTAGCATAATGGCTATGTCGCTGGACTCCCATGTAGTCAACCGTGGTTTGAGTCCCGGACCCAGTGGCTTAAAACTCATGCTGGGCGAGTGTGCATGTGTGCCCAAGATCCCGAGAGGAGAATGGAGGAGAAGGGATTGTGGTGTGGTCATCCCCCCTGGGGGGTGATTTCTCACTTTCTCTCTGTCTCTCAGTGTCTGCCTGGCGAGCACACGCGCCCTATAGCAAAAACCTCTCCAAGAAAAAAAAAAAAAAAAGAGAGAGAGAGAGAGAAAGAAATCACTGTTAAGAGAGAAGACTAAAGTCCATGATGGAAAACAGTTGCCCAGGGTTAGTTCCCAAGAACACTGCCAAGAATCATTATTGGAATACAAAGCACTATTCGTGCGCTAGAGTCAGGTGCCCTATGTTGAAATCCTACTTTCTCAGCTTCCTAACTCTGTGACCTGGCAGAGTCACTTAATCTCCCTGAGCCTCAATTTATTTATATTTCAAATTGGCAAAATAATGCAACTGCCTCCTCAGGCTGTTTTAGACAGTTCAGCGCAGTCACTGGCGTATATACATTATCTATTAAAGACTCGGTAAATGTTGGCTCTTATTATTTCCACTAGATTTGCATAGGTGTTATTTGACGAAGACTTTTATACTCAAATAAGTATCACTGAAATCTAGATAAACAAAATTAAGTTACTTTAGTTCAGAACCCCTTAGAGTTATTAACCTTTAACACGGATAACTGCAGAAGGTTGGATTATCATAGGAAATATGTTTTCAAATATATTTGACTCCAGATTCCTTAAATATAGAGCATTTTATGGGAATAATTCTCTGATGCATGTATTCTGGGAAGTTATACAGGATGACATAAATTAATGATATCAAATGGATAACATCGAAACAATCGATTAAAATAATGTTTAATGTGGGAGTGAAACACAGACCTGCTCACCGGAGCTATTTGAGAAGCTACACTTACAAAGAAGCCCCTGCTCTCAATGGTGTCATATGGACAATCTCAGAAATGTGACCTGCAGGTGGATTCAGTAAACCCGATGGTCTGTCCTGAAAGGTGACATAGAACTTTGTCAGCTATGTATGTCCAGTGCTACCAGAGGTGTTGTGGCTCAGTAGTTGGCTTCTATTCAGCTAATGCTGAACTTGAGAGGTGATACCTGATTTGATAAGGATACGGGGTTTCTTTCTGAGTTTATTAACAAAGCGTTCTACAGGACCAACAGTTGGTGTAATGGCTGTGTTAGTGGACTCCCATGTAGTCAACAGCAGTTTGAGTCCCAGACCCGGTGGCTTAAACTCACGCTGGGCGTGTGTGCATGTGTGCCCAAGATCCCAAGAGGAGAATGGTGGAGAAGGGATTGCGGCATGGCCATTCCCCCTGGAGGGTGATTTCTCACTTTCTGTCTCTCTATCTCTCTCTGTCTTTCTGGCAAACGCATGCACCCTATAGCAAAAAACTCTCAAAAAGCAAACAAACAAACAAACAATACAAAGTGTTCTGCAGTGTATACTTCAATGAGAAGATGATAGGAAGGGGCTAGGGCCTAGGGTAGAGGAATTCACTGGCATAGGTCTCGCTGACAGCACAGTTTCATCTAATCAGGCAGTCATTGATGTAAATATGTTAAACATACAGTTGATACAAAAGGGGTAAGGGAAGGTGTATGTTTAACATTATGGGAAACCAGAAAAAGGTTGAGCCATTTTACATTGCCTCTAAAAATGTATATAAATTTCAAGTTCTCTACTTCTTCACCAAATTTGGGAGTGGTCGAACTTAAATTTTAGCCATACTATCAGATGACTAATGGGATCACATTGTATTCTTAGTTTACATTTCTTGGATGGTAATGATGCTGAGCACTTTTCCATGGGCTTATTGATCATTAGTTAATAGTTGTTTTTGTCAAATGTCCATTAAAATCTTTGGCCTATTATTTATTTGGTTATTTATATTTTTGATTTAATGTGTTATATGAGATATTCATACGCATTCTGAATGTAAGTCAGATGTAAGACTTGTAAATATTTTCACTCGGTTTAAGTTTATATATTTTTCCCTGAGCAAAGACACAGAAAGAGAAAGAAGAAGAAACACAGAAACAACACCCCTGGCAGTCTTTTGACCCTATGATGAACCCTTAGCCTCAGTCAGCCCCTGATCACGGGAATCCATGTGTCCAGTATACTCAAGGAGGTCTCCAGACACAAATCTAGAACATTCTCACCTGGTCAGCCTTGCAGTGCTGTATTTTACCAACACACCATTGTCCAACCCCAAATTCACTTTTTTAGATAAATAGAATTTTTAAAAATTGGATGAAGTTCATTTTACCAATTTCTTTCTTTTCTGTTAGTGCTTTACGAATCCTATATTAGAAGTCTTTGCCTATATTATAGTTAAAAGTATATTCCGTATTTTATTCTGAACATTTTTCTTTTATACTTAGACCTATAATTTATTTCAAATTATTGTTTTCACCCTGTGAGCTATGGGTTACAGTTTAGTGGTGGTGGGGTTGTTGTTTTTCAATACAGATAACCAGTTGTTTCACCATCATATTTTTTTTCCCTTTTTTCTTTCCTTTTTCCTTTTTTATTGAATTGTTTTTAAAACTTGGCCAAAAATAGCAATTGAACCAATGGGTGTAAGTCTGTTCTGTGTTCTTTTCTATTTACCTGTCTTTAGTAGAGTATCATCTTTCTTCATTAACATAGCTTAAAAATAAGTCAGGAGATCAGATATTCCATTCTATGTTTTTTCTCTTTTTTTTTCTTTCTCAAGATTGATTTGACTATTTTATAGAGCATGTATATATTTTTTTCATACAGATTATTGGTATCAGTTTGTCAATTTCTATGTAAAATCTGGGAATTTGACTGGAATTCTATTTAATTTAAAATCAGTTTTGGGGTAATTGAAATCTTTTTTTTTTCTTTTGAAGATTAGGTAAGTTTCATGTTATAGAGTGCAAAACTGATATAAATGTGGATTAAAATTATGAAGCACACACATTAGAATGTGTAGCTTGCTGAGTTTGTTCCTAATTGTACTTCTACCTTCACCAACAACTCTGTAGTATTAGATATCATAATAAAATAGGTATAAGGAAGGGACAAAAAAAACGATAAGATAATAGAATTGTTGTATATAAGCTATTCTGATTTCAGAATAAAATTTGTGTTGTTCACTCCTAACTTGCTAACAATGCATAAGTAAGTAAAAAATTGAAGAAAAAATATTTATATTATCTTGTTATAGTCTATACTGAAAAGAAATAAAATAGGATTCACTGATCCTTACTTGTGATTTTAAAGTAGGAGTTAAATCTGTTGCCTCAACAGACAGCCTTTCCCACCAATCAGAACGCTGCTGTTTGAAGTTTAGCCTCCGCCCCAGCTCAGTGAGTCTCTCCCTCAAGATTGCTCTTTCCTTTTCATCACGCACTGCATTGGGAGAATCTGAGTTGCCCTGATTGACTGGCACTTCACTGCTGCAGTTCCACCCTTAGAGCCGTAGTTACTACCCGTTCGCTCTCCAGTTCCTTCTTCAACATCTTTGCTTCTGCCAGTGGGCCTTCTCTTTGATTAAGGCAGCTGTGAGTTTTCTGCTTTTCCTCTTCCAAATGCTGTTTAAGTTTGTGATTTTTCTGTAATTAATTCCATACTCGTCCCTTTATCTTCCAATATTCTAATCTGTTGTCTAAGTTCCCCTAACTCACCCTGCAATGAAGATAAGGCTTTTACTTGCCTCTCCAGTGATAGTCTCAAATTCTGGTTTTCTGTAACAAGGTTATTTTTCTGAGTTTCAGAGTCCACCTTCTCTGCTTCAGTGAGTCCAACATCTCACAAGGTTTTCTTTCAATGACTTACAGTTTGTAGAACTTGTTGCTGTTGACATTGAGAAGGGTAATCCTTCGTATCATTCAGTTCATCTTTCTGACTGTTGATGCTTCTGAATCTGAACTGTGCCCTAGAAATGTCCAAATCCCATGCCGATGGCAATCACCCAAGCAAGTAAAACACGCTTATTGAGACCACTGCTGGGTTGGCATTTACAGCTCCTTGGAAGGTTCAGTTGTTCATTCGGGAAGTACCCGTTCTTCAGATTCTGAAGTAGAAACTGGCTTCTTCCTAGCCCAGTGCGGTCTAAGGCAGAACCGGGTTAATTACTGGTTCCATCACTACTTATTCATCGTCACTAGGCCGAGATGACAGGACGGTTTCTGGCTGACAGAACGCATTCTGGATGCTAGAGGATGAGCCCGTGTTGAAGGCATCTGAACTCAGTGCTGCTTTAGCAACCATAATTCTTGATTTCCCATTTCATCTAACTTAGGTGACTGGTGGGTAATAGTCCCAGAGTCATCACTGGCAGTTCCAATACTGACACTCTCTTCAGATCACTTTTCTCCCTCTTGCAGTGGCTGACTTGGTTTCTTCCAAAGTTGAGTAAGCAGTGTCTCCCACTAACCATGCGCCACTCTGAGTGCTTTCTCCTGGTTTGGTTTGTGATGTTTGTAGCTCCTCCTGCTCCACAGAGGAGCATTCTGGGTAAGCTCACAGCTGTCACTGGCTGTGGCAGAATTTACCATCTCTACATCACACTCCTGAAGGGGCAGCGCCACCTCCGCCCAGCTGAGCTGGCTGTCACAGTGGCGGTGGGCATAGATAGCTCCAGGCACCAGTGACTGAAAATTGAAACCTTAATGATAATGAGCGTTCTAATCTATGAATGTGCTACATCTTCCTATTTATTTAGGTCTCCATTGATTTTTCTCAGCAATTTAATTGTTTAGATTTGAGTGTAGATGTCTTACACACATATTATTTAACTTATTCCTGAATATTTTGGTTTTTTTCCTATCATAATGAAATTAATTTTTATTAATTATGTATTGATAAAACATAGAAATGCAATTTATTGATGTTTATGTAGTGACCTTTGTCCTTTGACCTTCCCAAATTCACTAACTAAATAAGGTTTTTGTTTAGGGACCAGCAGTTGGCATAATGGCTATGTCGCTGGACTCCCATGTAGTCAACCGCGGTTCAAATCTCGGACCCGGTGACTTAAACTCACACCGGGCGTGTGTGCGTGCGTGCCCAAGATCCTGAGAGGAGAATGGAGGAGAAGGGATTGCAGTGTGGCCGTCCCCCCTGGGGGGTGATTTCTCGCTTTCTGTCTCTCTGTCTTTGTCTGTCTAGTGAGCGCAAGTGCCCTATAGCAAAAACCTCTCCAAAAAACAAAAAAAACCTTCTAGTTGTTTGTTCTTATTATATTCCAAACTTACCGCATTTTAAATCTCTTCACAACCTGACCTCATCTACAGCTAAACTAACATATATTCATTACAGTAAATGATCAAATATCAACCATGTGAACTGTTAACGTGCACACAGATCTAAAAATAAAACATAAACATGTGTAGAGGTATTGGATATGTATTTAAATCCAAGAATTTTCCTAGTGCTTTGTGAACAGTCTCCATTTTATTTAAAGAGAGATGTCAGCTCTTCATTTTCTGTTCTCTGAACGATATTTGTAAAAAATGACTGACAATTATCAGAGTAATTCATCTTTTATAAATTAGTGAAGAAAACTAAGATTAAAAATTCTAAATTAGAGTTTTATTTGTATTTAAAAATACATTGGAAATTCAGCATATGCC